>NW_026991711.1:134722553-135292553 GCF_029215605.1 Mirounga angustirostris | reverse complement strand
GACCTGGAAAAAAGTACCAAGGAGTGGGAGAAAGAGTGGGTCTTCCCTAACATTAACACGAGAAGTCACGTTAATGATATGTACCCCTGATAGGATAGGTTGAGAATGGCCCTTTCTCTCTGTGCTCTTCCTCCCCCAAACCCATAAGCCCAGTCTCATCATGAGAAAAACATTGGACAAATCTCATTTGAGGAACATTCTATAAAATATTTGACCAGTACTCCTCAAAAGGTCATCAAAACCAAGGAAAGATGCGGATCTCTCAGAGCCAAGAGCCTCAGGAGACAGGACAACTAAATATGTGGCGTCCTAGGTAGGATCCTGAAACAGAAAAAGGACTTTAGGGAAACACGGAGGAAATCTGACTAAACTGTGGACTTTGGTTTATAGTAATGTATCAATCTTGGTCCATTAACTCTAAGAGATGTACTAATATGAGACGTTAACAATAGGTTAGGGGTATATGGAGCTGCTTAGTACCATCTTCGCAATAACTCTGTCAATCTAAAACTGTTTTAAGATAAAAACCTTGTTCAAAAGGAAGAAGTCAGCTTTCCCTTTTGCTAGACTTATTCCCCAGCCCTCCGGTGACAGGCAGAGGCCGCGGTTGCTACGGACGCTACATTCAATCTGCCATTCATTATCTGCGACTAGATAATAGAGGATATAAATGAGCAGCCATACATTTTTAAACTAAATCTAGACAAAAGCCAGAATTAAAGCAGTGTACACGGAAGAATTAACTTCACAAAGCATTTTGTTATTTGCCAGCGTGACTAGAACATCATCTGTGAGAAACTCCAAGATGGAATCCGACCTTTTATTTTTTTTTATTTTATTTTTTTAAAGATTTTATTTATTTATTTGACAGAGAGAGACACAGCGAGAGAGGGAACACAAGCAGGAGGAGTGGGAGAGGGAGAAGCAGGCTTCCCGCTGAGCAGGGAGCCCGATGCGGGGCTCAATCCCAGGACTCTGGGATCATGACCTGAGCCGAAGGCAGATGCTTAACGACTGAGCCACCCAGGCGCCCCTCCGACCTTTTATTTTTAACACAACAGCTGAACTCTCAGTGGTTGCCTGCAATAACTCCAACCATTGCCTGTAGACAGCACCTCTTCCAAATTAAGGAACGTTCCTTGAGGTTCTCATTAAATGCACATTACCGTTTTGGGGTTGATATACTGGGAGCTATGATTGTTCAAGTTACTCTTTACAGAGTTGAGTTTTATATAAAGCAGAAGCATTATGAGGGAACTGAAATGTATTTGTCAGAGTAGGTTTGTTTTAAATATGTTATTTGGTACAAATATCTCCTTTGGGAATTGTGCTAGAAAAAGCCTTTCTGATGACTACTCCATGGCTGTGTTTTTAGCAGCAATCGCTCCCCTTAAGATAACCTCACGGAGGTCATTCTTTTTTTTTTTTTTTTTTAAAGATTTTATTTATTTGACAGAGAGAGACAGAGTGAGAGAGGGAACACAAACAGGGGGAGTGGGAGAGGGAGAAGCAGGCTTCCCGCTGAGCAGGGAGCCCGATGCGGGGCTCCATCCCAAGTCCCCAGGACCACGACCCGAGCAGAAGGCAGACACCTAATGACTGAGCCACCCAGGCGCCCCACGGAGGTCATTCTTAAACAGAGAGAATGGATGAGTGGTTATCTGGTGACTGCCCTCCACCGCTGGTCACAGTGTAAGCTGGCCACGGAGAAAGGAGGAATCTCTTGATTTGGGTCTTTAGCAGTAAAACAAGTGAGCAACTTGTAAGCCCCTTTCTGCTGACTTCTGAGTGTGAGGCCTGCCTTGACAGAAGGAGCTAAGTCAAGTTATTTTGACGCCGGTCTTTCCCTTTCTGTTCTTTATATGAGTTGAGTTCTGACACTACACCTTTCTCTCCGCTTTTCTTTTGCTTTCACAATAAAGATTATTAAAGAAAGGAAGAAAGATCTAAGACTGGATTTCCACATTCTCAGCATTGCCATTAAATGGGTTTTGTTACTTGGGCAGAGCACTTTGGTTCTCTCTGCCTCAGTTTCCTAAGCTGTAAAGTTGTATTCTTAATATGTCCCCCAATTATTTAGGTGTTACTATGAGGGTCAATGATCATAATAGATGTTAACATTTTTTTTTTTAAGTTTAAACTGCAGGACAAAGTTATATTTAAATACTTAAAGTGAACTAGTCAAAATTTCAAAGTGCCCTTTAAGCCCCCTAAAATATCAGTCTGCTTATGACCAAGGTGTCAGAGCTACAATTTGGTCACAAGTTTCACACAACAGAAACTAATTTTGGCTTATTTAAGCAAAAAAAAAAAAAAAAAAATTAAGGAAGTGTGAGAGAAAAAAAATTTTTTGAAACAATATTGAATAACTCCTACCATTGCCAGGCTTGAAAAATGAGTAAGAACAAGGAGTGCACAAAGCTGCCAGGACCGTGGCCAAAACCATGTCATCGAACACTGCCCCCCACTTGATGTTGCTACTGTTGCTGTAACGGAACCAACTTGAGTTGGCTCCTTGATGAGTCAGAAATTGCATCAGGCGGAGTTGTCACACAAAGAAATCTTTTATTTGCAGCAAATAAGATCGCTGAGAACAGCCTCCAAAGCCATGACTCCCTGAGAGAGGGTGAGCGGGTTCCTTTTGTTTAGGGTTAGGATGAATATTTAGATAGGGAGGTATCCTAGGTAGAGACGGGCATAAGGTCGCATATGTGCCTTAAGGAAATGTCTGTACATACACTGTGTTATGTAAATGAGGCTGAGGCTCCTCCTTGGGCAGAGATATTAGTATTATAATGACGTAAAGATAATTGTAGGTCATTCCAGAGGTCACTCCATGGTCCATCTGCGCAGGCACAGTCTGCCTCAGGTTTAGCTCAAACGGTCTGGGTGGTCTGGGCCACCAGGAGATTTGTCCCCGCCAGTTGCCATCAAGGGGGGGGGGGTTGGGATTTTGCCTGAGTTAAGAGGAAAATCGTTAAGAAGAGCTGGGAGGGGGAATGTAAGGCAAAGGTGAGTACAAACAGGTGGACAGTAAAGGCCAGGTCTTGCAGTCTAGCTGGTGACATTGCCACCCCTCCATCCCCCAACACACACACACACACACACACACACAGATTCTCTGCAATATGTATATTTTCCATCACTGATTCAAAGTCTAAATCAGGTATTTCTCATTGGCCTTGCCCACTTTGTGACACAACCTCCCGGCGAGGAAACTGGGAAATGAGCCTCTGGAATTTTTTGCTTCTGCAGTGAGAAGTAGGCACTGTTTCCCACCAAGACTCATAAAGTGATGTTCATTCCCCACACACAGGAAGGAGTTTCAAATGCTGAGAAGTAGCGCAGCAATAGTAAATATCTCCTATATAGAATTTTTAAGAGGAATTGCCTACCTAATGTTGGAGAAACTACAGATACACATCCAACAGGATTGGCCTCTAAACTGGGTATGTTCCCAGTGTTCCTATCTGTGACCCGTTATCCTTTATATAGCCTATTTTTATTAGCTGTACTTTTCTCCAACGTTGGACTTGTTCTCGCCAATCTGACAGCCCTGTCTGACTCCCAATGCGGTCACAACTCTTTGCCTCCAAAAGTCACAACTTGAGGCACAACCCAGACTTGAGGCTGTAAGAGGAACAATAAGCTATACAGCAATATAGACCTTTGCCATACTCCGTAATATTAGCATGGAGCTCATTTTCCAGCTAGGATATAAGTGGCCCAGATGATTAGGGTGGGGTATGTCTTTATAGGAACTCTTAAAGTTATTCTTTCAAAACTTTGGAAATGTTTGTTATTTTCATGATCAGAAATGTTCCCTAAACAGTTTGTGAAGGCATTTTCCTGATGGTGCCTATGAGGGCCAATTAAATTTTTAAAAGCTTCTTTTCACATTTTTATTTGATGAATATAAAATGTAAGCCCTGATCTGAAGATGAGAAAGAACTTATCATATCAAAGTTGTTAAAGAACTTTGCTCCAAATTATGGTGACACTCACCTGGGCGGTGAGGCTAAGTGATTAGAGGGATGTTCAGAATCAGGGACATGGCAGAACTCCCTATCCCCAGAGGATTTACCAGCCCTCGCTTTGCTTTTACACAGCAAGAAGAGAGCATGAGGTACGTGCTGCAAAAGTTACTTCCAGAGCTGTTGGGATTTAATCGCTTCACTGTTTTCAGCCAGAGGAACCTATTATATTTTTTACTACATTGGAACAAATGTTTAAAAGGAAAGCTCAGACAGTCCCTGACTTAGAATAATGAACTCAAAGCGCTCACTTCCTCCTTCCCCACCCCCTTCGTGTTGTAGTTACTGCCTTTGACAGGCTGCACACAGGTGACCTCTCTCATTGATGCACTCTTCAAGTACTTACTAGGTACCGATTTTGTGCCTGGCACTGTGCTAGGGAGAGGATAATTTGATGTGAAGCCGAAAGAGCTTGATCTTCAGGGACTCATTATTTCATGGGGCCCCTAGTAATATATTCGCATGATCATATGTTTTTGCAAAATTTGAAACAGTAAAATATCTTAAACGCAATTGGTTAGGGTTGTTATCTCTTTCCAGTCGATACCATAATTTCTGCTTGTGTCTGGTGACCTTAGAGAGTCCAAGGTCACTTCAGGGACCCAACTAAGGGAAGTTAAGTTAGGAATACATTTTGTTTGGGTTTAATGGGATACCTTTATGTCGTTGGCAGTCATTTCTGTGAATAGTTCCATTATTGCTGGCCATCCCAGCTTAGGAATAGTTTGTAGGAATATTCCCCCCCTTTAGGGTGCCAACTCACTTGTTGTGACCTGAAGGTACAGGGCCATTGATGATACATACATTGGTAAATGAGTGTATGGTCAATCCAAGCAATAATTAAGATTAGTCAAAAAAAATAAAAAAATAATTAAGATTAGTCACTGCCCAACAAAACTTGAAGTGCCTGAAATATCAACCCATATCTGAAAGAAACCTAGTAGAGATTTTCCCAAATTAGACAACATTCCTAGAAATGTACATGACTTGTCATTAATGAGTTGGGAAACCGAAAGAAGCTTTTTAAAATATTCAGTAAGAGGGTGCCTGGGTGGCTCAGTTGGTTAAGCCACTGCCTTTGGCTCAGGTTATGATCCTGGAGTCCTGGGATCAAGTCCCACATCGGACTCCCTGCTCAGCGGGGAGTCTACTTCTCCCTCTGACCCTCCCCCTTCTCATGCTCTCTCTCTCTATCTCATTCTCTCTCTCAGATAAATAAATAAAATCTTTAAAAAAAATACCTTTAAAATATTCAGTAATAGACAACCTATTGATCAACTATCCTAGAGAAAAGCATGAACTACCTAATCTGTATATAGAAACCGAACTTCTAAATTGTTGTCCTAAGAGGCAATCAAGAAGTATGAAGCAGGAAAAAATGCATTATAGAGCTGCTGGGCAGTTAAATAAAAATATTTCATTTTTATTAATTTTGTGGTCTTAATCACAAAATTGATTTCTCCCCACCTAATTTTGCATTTTTTTTGAAGGATCCTCCCCTTCCCAAACCATGTAAGCCTTAGGTCTACAGAACTTAGATTTGCCCCGATGTGTGGCTTTTGGAACACAGGTGCACTTTCAGGTGCTCAGAGTGTAGTAGGTCAGACAAAGAAACAAGTAGTTAAACACAGTGTTACAAGTGCTGCAATGTGGCATCATCTGACCAATCCGGAGAAAATGGAACCTGTCTTGGTCTGTTCTATAACAAAGTACCATAGACTGGGTGGTTTATAAACGACAGAAATGGATTTCTCGCAGTTCTGAAGGCTGGAAGTCTGGGATCAGGGTGCCAGCATGGTCCAGTTCGGTGAGAACCCTCTTCCAGGTTGCAGACTGCTGACTTCTCTTTGTATCCCCACGTGGCTAAAAAAAAAAAAAAAACTCTGGTCCCTTCATCCTCTTAGAAGGGCACTGATCCCATCCCATTCATGAGGGCAGCACCCCCATGACCTAATTACCTCCCAGAGGCCCCATTTCCAAATACCATCACGCTCGGGTTAGGACTTCAACATATGAATTTTGCATGGACACAAACATTTAGCCCATTAGATCCTAACCTTGCATATACCCATGTGTGTTTTTTTCCGACACAAAACCTGTGGTTTCCTTCCAACAACAAATGCATTATTTCAACACCAATTCTCCAATTTTCTCACGCCAATTGAGTGTCCTGCAATTCTATTCAATTCCATCACCACCCAGAGTGCTCTGTCCCACAAGACTACCCACTTCAGATGCCAGTCCAATGCCCTAGATTCACAGGCTACCTGCACTTCCATCCAACTTGGCTACAAATTTAAGGGTTTCCCTGACCCTCCCTCAGGTGTGATGATTCTCTAGAACAACTCATAGAACCTAGAAAAGAGCTTTACTTATGTTTACTGGTCTATTGCATAAAGGATGCAACTCGGGAACAGCCAAATATAAGAGATGCAGAGGGAATGGTTCGGGAGGTGGGAGTGCGTGTCAGTGCAGAGCTCCTGTGCTGTCCTTCCCCACACATTGATGTCACCAACCCAAAACTTTCTGAACCTCATTGTTCAAGAATTTTTATTGAAGCTTCATTAAGTAGGCGTGGTTGATTAAATCATTGGCCATTGGTGATTGCACTCAATCTCCAGCCCCTCCCCTCACAAGAAGGGAGGGGACACTGAAAGTTCCAAGGCTTTAATTACAGGTTTGGTCATTCTGGTGACTGGCCCCCATTCTGTAACTCTCTAGGGGCTTCCACCTGGAGTTCATTTCATTAGCATATACTTTGATATGTTTAAAAGGGGCCCCTGGGGCACCTGGGTGGCCCAGTCATTAAGCGGCTGCCTTTGGCTCAGGTCACGATCCCGGGGTCCTGGGATCGAACCCCTCATCAGGTTCCCTGCTCTGCCGGAAGCCCGCTTCTCCCTCTCCTACTCCCCCTGCTTGTGTTCCCTCTCTTGCTGTGTCTCTCTCTGTCAAATAAATAAATAAAATCTATTTTTAAAAAAATTTTTTTAAATAAAAGGGGCTCCTTATGAACAACAAAAGTCACTCCCATCACTCAGGAAATTCCAAGGGTTTTAAGAGATCAGTGCCAGGAACTGAAGGCAAAGACCAAATGTATATTTTTATTGTATGTCAGTCTAACACCATTAATTTAAGTTAGAAAGCTAGGAAGTTAGACAATGAAACAAACTTTCCTAAACCATGTACCCAAAACTCTCCCCCAAATATTCCCCGAAGTTACCTTCCCAAGAAGCTTTCTCAACATCTTTAGAAATTGTTTTCAGTTCCTTGGCTCAAGGTGTAATGATCTTCAATTTTTGCTTTGCTACAGTAAAAATAAGGAACAAATTATGAGGAATATTAAAAAAGACTTTTTATAGTGTGTTCATATGTCATTATCATGAAAATTGAAGTTGTGTGTGATGAATTAGTATTTGGATTACATATATTTTTGAAAACTATACACTATTCAGCATTAAATATATGATTTATTGACTGTGAAGTGTGAGGTCGCTATTCTTATTTGTAAGAAGAAATGGAGTCTCTGGTTGATTTTTAAAATTCCTTCCAGTTTCTCACTTCTTTCATTTTAATGAATTCCTAGCATTCATTAAATCATGGGTGTCAGGCCCTTAGTCAGATGCTTCATCTCCTTCCTATGGCTTCCAAGGGGAAAATCAGATTCAACTTACATCATTTTTATTGACAGCATCATTTTTGAGAATATAAATCAAGTGAGGTGTATAGACTACCTATCCCTATACCTTTACCACGCATAATTTAGTTTTAAATGGTTCTATTCTGTTGAGAAGCATTTAAAGTATTTTGATTAAGCAAAAAAGTCTCTTTGAAGATGCAGGTTGGCCAGAGCAGATTGTAAAACTGCAGGGTTTAGCAACGAAGTCACTTAAGCTAATTGGGAAGTGATGAAGGAGGAAGTTAATTGAGTGAATTAGTAACTTGGTTACTAGAGTAAATTTTTCCTGGTTTAAAGGAAACGAATTGGTTAGACTGACTTTGGACAGTGGTAGAAGGAAAAAAAAAAAACAGACAAGGAAAGGGAAGGTGTTCAGAACATGCCACCCCAAAACATACCACTCCGGCTTGCGGATTATTTTGAACTGAAGAGAATGAAGACCCAGAAGTTTTAGGAGAAGCTTTTTGTCTCCCTCTGAACTGCC
This sequence comes from Mirounga angustirostris, assembly GCF_029215605.1. Taxonomy (NCBI): domain Eukaryota; kingdom Metazoa; phylum Chordata; class Mammalia; order Carnivora; family Phocidae; genus Mirounga; species Mirounga angustirostris. The sequence goes on along the minus strand of NW_026991711.1, from coordinate 135,284,359 downwards.
GAAAAGTAGGTATAAAATTCCCCATTTGTTGGGTAAATCTACAATTATAAAAGAAATTTCCATTAGAAAGGGTACGGGAACAGGAAGAGAGTTACTACCAGAGATAACTTTTTTCCCCTTAAGAGAATTATCTGCATAACAAGTCTGTTATTTACCCTGCATTTCCTCCTCTTACCTTCCCATAAATTGCCTCCCCACACCCCCACCACCTAGAAGCCCCAAACCGCAATCCTTTTTCATAGCTCAGGATGGTATACAAGTCTCAGTCACCTGGCGGACTGCTGAGTTTCTTATCTTTGGGAGGCAACCATGCCCATAATTAAGAACCCCACCCCCACCCCCGTTAATCTGTTTTATGTCAAACTTAATTCTTAGACCAGCCACAGAACCTAGAAGGGTAGAAGGGAAACATTTTCCTCACCTATAAGAACATGGTTATTTTTTTCTAAACAGGAGCTAGAAGGGGCAAGGAAAGGAGATATAAGAGCAACAGTAATATCATTAAGTGATTAACATAACATAATAAAATTAAATTTAAAAAAATAAAGACACGGAAATCTTACTATTCAAAATTCTAAATTAACGTACACAAAAGGAGAAACCCTACAATGTCTACGATGATCTTTAAAGAGTGATTTATTCATAGCATGCCATAGGCCTAGAAGCTTTAAAACTGAGTGTGTGGGGGGGGGGGGTGGACAGGAAACTTTTCTGAAAAGCAGAAGAGAAAAATCAAGATTTTGTTCAGGGGTGGCTGTTCAGGGCATAGTTAGTAACAATGTTTTGTATCTAAACTTGTTTGACTCCCTTTGAAGTTTTCTTGATTTTGTATAGCATGGAAAATATGTTTACAGCTTTGCCATCAGTGTTTCAGTTCAGTAAAGTGTTTAAGAACACAGTCTCCAAAGACTAGATTTGAATTGAGATTGGCAACCTGAATTCTCCGAGCCTCAGTTGCTTCCTTTGTAAAAGCGGTGTAATGATCGATCTTGGCTTGCTGAGAAGATTGAATAATGAGAGCCTTGATGATGTCTGGTGAGTCAGGATACCCAGCTAAGAATCCGTTTATGCCCGAGCCTTTGAACAAGTGACCATTGCCAAGTAGCTCTTTATAAGGTTGACAGTCATGCAATGCACAGCTGTCCCTTCGTACTGAAGCGGGGGAACGAGGTTCTTGTCTCTCGGAGTTGAAGAACGAATCTCACAGACAAAGGAGAGTGAGTAAAGTGATAGAGTTGTATTAAGCAAGGATACAGAAAGAGCTCTCATAAGTGAGAGGGGTCCCACCAGGTTTGCCAATGTGGGCCTCCGCAGACAGTCTTCTATTTAGAACTGACCAGGAAGCTTGTGGCCTTATCATTCTTGTGATGTCTTGGCTTGAGTAAGGGCTGGTGATAACATCTTTAATGGCTTACTTCTTTTTAAGGTCTGGTTATTCTTTGTTGGTCACAGGTGACTGTTATAAAAAAAAAAAAAAGACACCTACCCCACACGCCTAGGGCAGGGTGGTCTGGTTTGTTCTTTTATCTCTGGTTTCCCCACACCTCCACATTTTTGGGATTTCTGTGAGCCTGATCACATAGCCCCCTATCTATCTCTCCCTACCTAGCCCTGCCTGTCCCTTACTCAGTACCCTCAAGTGACATGGACTCATAGAAAGTCTAGAAGTCACCTCGTCCATTCTTCCCACCAAAGCAAGAATCTCCTTTATAAGATCTATTACTTGAGCTTGAACTTGTCTACTCTGGAGAAATCACTATTTAGTATGATGGCTTATCTTCTTTTAGAGTGACTCTGTTAGGCAATTTTACCTTATATTCAGTCAAAATCTGCCCGTCACTTCTACTCTTGGGTCTTTGTTCTGCAACCTAGAATTTGTACAGTCAGTCCTTTCCTTATTTCAGACTGCAAATAGGCCCTGCCCCCACTACCATAGGCCTACTCTTTGCCAGGCTCTTCTCCCCCAACCCCCATCCCACTGCTCCATTTTGGTCTCTGTGAATAGAAGGGAAAGCCTCACAGAGAGGGCACTTCTGATCGTAGCAATTTGAACAGAGGATCTTTTGCAAATTTTTGGTTAGGGTCACGATAGAGTGCCTAAATTAAACTAACACGATGACTGTTCACTTTACCAATCAGCTGTTATATAATAAAATCAGAACAGAGCTTCTCTAAGAAAGCATCAACCAAAGAGGATGGACTCCTCTTGCCACTGACCCAGCCTTCCCTATAGAAATCAAAGAATGGTGGGTTCTTCAGTCAAGTAGAGCCTAATCAGAAGCATGGGGGGATAGAGCAGAACCTGGTCACTTGGTTACTGAATGACCAGGTGGTGTTCTGTGGTGTTCACAGGTCATGGCATTTTTTGTTGAATTTCTTTACATGAGGGACTGAAAAAACACTTGATGAATGGGGCCTGCAGTGTCTCTCTGTCTCTTTACTGGCTGTCTGTCTCTCTTGTCTCCTCTATTCTTTCTCTGTTTTACCCACTTAGAAAAGCTCTTTTGGTAGAGGAAAGTGTCAAGAATTAGAGCACATGAGGGTTTCGGTTTGCAAATAATTCAGACTTGTCTTCTTTTATAGACCTCTGGTGGTTGTATTTTCCAGGGTTTCATTTTATTTTATTTTATTTTTAAAGATTTTATTTATTTATTTGACAGAAAGAAAGACAGCTAGAAAGGGAACACAAGCAGGGGGAGTGGGAGAGGGAGAATCAGGCTTCCCACTGAGCAGGGGGCCCGATGCGGGGCTCAGTCCCAGGACCCTGGGATCATGACCTGAGCCAAAGGCAGATGCTTAATGACTGAGCCACCCAGGCACCCCAAGGGTTTGATTTTAATAATAAAATCAACTGAAGGGAAGCAGAATTTGTCACCCCAAAATATGCTCCTTTAGCATATTGATCCTTTTAAGTTGTTTATTTTTAAAAAATAACATATATGGGAGAAGCTCTGAAAACCAGGTGGAAGTTACCCTTTTGTAAAAGACATTTACATGTATAAGGGAAATCTCCATTTGTGAGGGTGTCTTCCTTGTTGTACCGGGAATAGGGAGATGACCAAATCTCTAGAAACTCTTATTGATGGAGAAGGCACTGAGACAAATCTGCTTAGCAACCATACCCTTGTTTACTGTGCCTTCCTCGTAACCTCCCATAAATGGCTCCTCAACCCCAATGTCTTTCTTTGGTCTTCAGCTAAAGATGGTATTTAAGGCGATGGCCTGGGTCCTTTCAGAGAGTTACTCAGTTTTCCTGGATTTCTCTCCTATGTACACAGGAGGTATGTGTGTTATTAAACTTTTGTTTATTTTTCTCCTGTTAATCTGACTTTTTATGTCTCAGCCAAGAATCTAGAAGGATAGAGGGAAAATTCTTTTTCCTCCCCAACACTACTTAGTATGAGGCATGGAATTGTTCTAAGCAATTGAGCATATTAATTTACTCATTCCTCAAACCAACCATTGAAGGAGGTACTATTAACATCAGTTTATAGATGAAAGAAATAGGGAAGGGAATGGTTGAGTATCCTGCATAGCTAGTAAAGAGCCAAATGAAAATTCAAACTCAGGCTACCCAACTCCAGATTCTGCACAATGTTCATTACATAGTGTTAAAGAAAAACAAAATCCAACTGAGTAAATGTGAAGTTCTAATTTGCTTTATTCTACAATTCATGAATCTGCAATATCCCATCTAACAGATAGAAAGGAGCTCCAAGATGCTGTACAAAATTTTTATAGACTTTTTTATGCAGAAGGAGGCAGGGCAAGGAAGTTTTTCTAGCAAACAATGGATTATTTCAGGCAAGGCCACCTTCCTTTGGGGGAAGAAGGCCATCTATCAGGCAAATTACCTTATTAGTGCTGACCAGGTAATTCCAGATTGACTAGTTAAGCTTATATTCCTGGGGGAAGCTGAAACTGCCATTAGGTTGGGTATATTAAGTTTTGATTTGCTGATTTGGTTAGTACAAGTGACACCATTTTGGACCTGTTATCTCTTTTTAAATAATTACCCCCCCACCCGCCTTTGATCAGACTCTTAGCATAACTGAGAGATGTGATAAAAATTTAAGGCATTAGCACCACTCGCAGCTACCACTCTGAAGTTTTTGCAGTTTTTGCTGATCCTTTGTGTGGTATTCACAGGTCATGACTTCACGTTCACATTTTTTAAAAGTCAGCGATTCTCTTCATTCCTTTTCTGATGTTCCAATCTTAGGAAGATCACTTGCTTGGTGGTTAACAGCAGCAAACATAAATTTAAAACTTTTCTTTTTTTTTTTTTTTTGAAGATTTTATTTATTTGTCAGAGAGAGAGAGACAGAGAGCACAAGCAGGGAGAGCTGCAGGCAGAGGGAGAAGCAGGCTCCCTGCTGAGCAATGAGCCCGATGTGGGGCTCGATTCCAGGGCCCCAGGATCATGACCTGAGCCGAAGGCAGATGCTTAACTGACTGAGCCACGCAGGCATCCCACATTTAAAACTTTTGAGAAAATACAGCTCACCAGGGGAGCTACTATGACTATTATAAGCAGGATAATTCACAATGTCTAGAGTGTACTTCAAGTCATGGTCCCCAAGACTCAAATCAATCATAAATCAAATAGACCGGGGTGCCTGGCTGGCTCAGTTGGTGGAGCATGCAACTCTTAATCTCAGGGTTGTAAGTTTGAGCGCCACACTGGGTGTAGAGATTACTTAAAAATAATTTTTTTTAATTCTTAAAAAAAAAATAAAATAAGTCAAAGAAAGATCTTGTTGAAAGAGTCACTTCTTTAAGCCATGTGGCTTGGTCAGTGATCTTATGTAACTGAGTCTCAACTTCCCCAGAAGTGTTAATCCAGGTGTAGCAGGTGGTGTTCACCACAGCACAGACACCTTCTGCTCAGCTAAAAGACAATCAAGACTTACCCTGTTATCAAGAACAACTTTGGCCAGAGAGTCTAAGGATTTTTATTGGGCAGCCATTGCTTTAGTAGCGGATGCTGCAATATCTTCAAAAGTTTGGGAGAGGTTCCTGATCATATCCTCATTTACATCGGTTCCTAACAAAGGAAATAGAGCAATGGCAAAGGAAGTGAATCCTGAATCACAAATGTCTCCTGGTAGACATCTAACTTGATGATGTAAATTTAGGATAGTTGACAAAAGAGCTGTCTTTGTCTACAAATGGTTAGGGGCACAGTTAGGCAACCTAGGAGGCGTTGCCCAGTTATGCACCAGTCATCAAGGCATTTATACACCCAAGGAGAATGATAACCACCACAGAAAAAGATAAATCCTGTCTGGGGCACAAACCACTCCCACTGGGGTGGTACTATTAATGGACAGATAAAAGTTTTTGGAGACAAATCTAGCAGTCTGAGGGTTACCCCCCTTAGCAATGGTCTGGGAGATACAGATGATGACATGATCTTTTCAGGCCAATGCCAGAGTAAAGGGAAGAAAGAGAAGAAGAAAGGATTTTATGTTTAGTTAGAGTATAAAGCCTTGACCCAGCATCTTGTGTAGAAGAGGGCTACATTGATGTCACTTCTCTTCCTAGTCAATGTGATTTAGAAGTCTCTGGTGTCTACACAGGACTAGATGTCAGGTGGACCCTTTTTTAACTGTGAAATGTGTAACCAAGGTTCAAGTCCCTGAAGTTGGCCTCCATTTGGGTAGTGAGGAAAACTGATAGGATCTGGTCCAGTTTAGAGGTAGGAAACAAAATCTCAAAGACAATTAACAGAACTAGAATCTGATATCCATAAGTATGTATTATAGTTTCTACTGAAACATAATTTTTCTCTTTAAAACCGCCCTTATTTCTACCAGAGATAACCATATTAAGACAAATTTGTTTATAAAGAAAGTCTAATTTCAATAAACTTGTCCCAATTATTTACATGAGTGCAGCAAGAATAGTGATTGGCGCTCTCTCTCTCTCTCTCTCTGTCTCTATTATATATATATATATATATATATATATATATATATATATATATATATATATATATATATATATATTTTTTTTAAGTAGGCTCCACACCCAACATGGGGCTTGAACTCATGACCCTGAGATCAAGAGTTGCATGATCTACCAACTGAGCCAGCCAGGTATCCCTGTATAGATTCTTTTAAATCTGCTTTGCTGGAACTTTTCATAAGGAATCTCAAATTGGTCTTGTAAAAGTCTCTTGAGGCTAAGAAGCCAAGGACTTGCCATCAGATTTTGCCTGCAATACCTATAACTTGGGTGAATTCCTCTCTTCTCAAGTTCTCCCAAATATCCTGAGGTTTTTGCATCTGCCAGGAAGTGACCTTTCTTACTCACCTGGTAAGGCTGTCAGGAACTCTGTAAGCAAGATACCAGGCTGTTTTTCCAAGGGGGTTTATTGGCTCTGTAAAGTCAACCTTAGTTTATTTAAACTGGTCATATCTGATTTTATGCACATCATTTTCAAATACGACATTCCATCCAAAGCCTTGGTAATATAACCAATGTTTCCAACTGTGTCCCATTACAAGAACAGATTCTTATTGATTTATGCAAATAACTATATTGACATGAAAAATAAGAATACTCATTAAGATCTTAGTTTCTGAGTTCTGGAGGGATCAGGTGTGGGGGCAGGAGGGGGGGGAAGTAATTATTTCATCTTTGTTCACAAAGGTATACTTTGTACCAAATTGCTATAGGTCATAGATAAGAGAAAAGAGAAAGTTCCCTTAAATCTGGAAAAACAAAACATTAAAGGATCAGCAGCAGTGTTTCAAACAAGAAGTCATAACAAATTATAATCATCTTTGATGTGATTTTAGAATATAGGTGAGGTTCAGTGGGGTGGAGTCCTGTGCTGACGACCAAGAAGGAATTCTTGAGAGGTCTTTGGTGCAAAATGGTGGTTTATTAAAGCACGGGGAGAGGACCTGTGGGCAGAAAGAGCTGCTGCACGGGGGTTGTGAGGGGTCGCTGATTATATACTATGGGGTTGGGGGAGGTAAGGAAAAGGGAGGTTTCAAGAGAACTTTCGTATGCTAAGGAGGACCTACAAGATACTAGAGGCCTTGCCATTGTCAGGTTAAGGTTGTTTTTCCGCTCTAGCAAGGCATTAACATTAAGACAGTTGGGAGATTCCTGGAAGAGTATCACACCGTCCCACCCAGGAGGTGGGGGGGAGGTTGCCGGGTGTCAGCTTAGGCTGTGTCTTCAGCTTGCCTTCTATTCCCTCATCGAATCTCATCAATTCATTCAATCCCATCTTATTAACTCTTGTTCTGCTGCTAGCAGTTTCATGAATCAAATTTCCCCTTAGAGTTCTGTAAATTCTTACTCAGCTCAATGGGATGATCTTAAAGTTATGGGAAGTCTGTACTTGTCAGGGTCTTTTCTATGAATCTCTCTCCGAAGATGAAACACACCCGCAAAAACATCAGAGTAAAACAGTAACTTCTGTAAATGACAAAGACTTAAAAATGGCCACAGTTAAAGATCTGATTAGAGTTAATTACAATGCAATTGACAAAGACAGTTGTTTATTTCTGTGACATACAACATTATAAGATAATACTAAAATTATGGCTGAAAACATTATACCAGGACATATAAGATTTCTAGACTTTCATTCAATTTCTGGGACATATAACATATATCTACAAAAATATAATCTAAAGGGGGGCCTGGGTGGCTCAGTCGTTAAGCGTCTGCCTTCGGCTCAGGTCATGGTCCCAGGGTCTTGGGATCGAGCCCCGCATGGGGCTCCCTGCTCCGCGGGAAGCCTGCTTCTCCCTCTCCCACTCCCCCTGCTTGTGTTCCCTCTCTCGCTGCTCTCTCTCAGTCAAATAAATAAAATCTTTAAAAATATATATATATAATCTAAAGATTAGCATTGCTTAATTGACAAAGTTTTAACAGAATTTAACATATCAATTTAGCCAATTTGTTTAGCATCTCTCTTTTACAAAGAAGGAGAAAAAATCTTTTGAGATATTCCAGGGACACTCTTTAAAATCCCAGTTAGTTTGAGGTCAAAAGGATTTCATTTAGAATTTGAATTTGGGAAATTTGTCAAAATATCAAAAGGATTTGGACATGTGACTAATTAGGATTGCAGATCATTGTGAAACAACATTTAATCATCTATTGGACCAGAGTGACAATAAAAGACTTCAAAGGCAAATACAGAAGGTATTTGTTTTTGTGAGCAAAGGTATTTAGAGACCTGATACAGTATAGGAAATTATTTTGACAAAACACAGAATCTTTGTTTTCTAGGCAGATTACTTAAAAGGCAAAGAAAAACCTTTTATAGAGTCTCTTATCAGGAACAGCTCAATAGTCCAAGAAAACTGTCCTTTTAGCAAATTAAAGAAAATTAAGTTTTAAGGTCTCCTGGCTGTCTCAGTTGGTGCAGCATGAGACTCTTGATCTTGGAGTTCTGATTTGAGCCCCATGTTGTGTATAGAGGTTACTTAAAAAAAATAAAATCTTAAAAAAAAAAGGAAAAAAATAATGTTTTAGTTTTATATAAGTACACTATTGATATTAAAGCTTATATTTTAAAACCTTACAATAAAAATTCCATTTTTAGCCAATTTGGCTTCACAGGGTAAAATTCTCTCCCCAATTTTCTTTCTTTTTTGAAAAAAATATTTATTTATTTATTTGTTTGTTTGTTTATTTATTTATTTATTTATTTATTTTAGAGAGAAAGAGAATGGGGGGTGGGGAAGCAGAGGGAGAGGGAGAGAGAAACTCAAACAGACTCTGCACTGAGCACAGAGCCTGGTGCAGGACTCATGACCTGAGCTGAAACTAAGAGTCCATTGCTTAATCAACTGTGCCACCCAGGTGCCCCCTCTTCCCCATTTTCTATACCATTTTGTATTTTATTCTCTTTTTCCCATTCTGAAATAACCAGTTTTACTTTAGGACAAATCTACATTCTTTTCCCTTGGCAAAACACATCTCCATTCCTCATCAATTCTTTTACTGAAAACACATATCCTTGCATATAGAGATGTTTCCCTTAATGTTCCTAGTAGCTTTAATTGCAATACTAGAATTCTTAACCCCTAAAAACCTTAATTTCTAATGGAAATTAAGAAGAAAACAGCTGTGAGCTATCTCTCATATTAGCTGTCTGTGGATTGGCAGACCTGTAAATTCTTTTTATAATTTTTAGAAATGCATACTTTCTCATACATTTTTCAGTATTAGTGTATTAGACATGTTTCTTTCTTTTTCTTTTTTTTTTTTCCCGAAGGTTTTATTTATTTGACAGAGAGAGAGACAGCGAGAGAGGGAACACAGGCAGGGGGAGTGGGAGAGAGAGAAGCAGGCTTCCCGCGGAGCAGGGAGCCCGATGTGGGGCTCGATCCCAGGACCCTGGGATTACAACCCGAGCCGAAGGCAGACGCTTAACGACTGAGCCACCCAGGCGCCCCTCTTTCTTTCTTTTTTTTTTTTTTTAAAGATTTTATTTATTTAATTGTCAGAGAGGAAGCGCACAAGCAGGAGGAGTGGCAGGCAGAGGGAGAAGCAAGCTCCTCGCTGAGCAAGGAGCCCAACTCGGGACTCGACCCCAGGACCCTGGGATCCTGACCTGAGCCAGAGGCAGACGCTTAACTGACTGAGCCACCCAAGTATCCTGACATGTTTCCTAATATAAATTATTTTTTGTTTTATCTGTAGAAGAAAACCAAAAGTAGATAAACCTATGTTCAGGAATTAAGGTTTCAGTATTTTATCTTATTTGGAAATTATATAGTTATTCATTAGCTATTTGTCATTTAATTTAATTTAGAAAATTTTAAAGTTTTAGGTTACCAAAAGGATCTGGAAAGTTTTTTAACATAGGCATATCATAAAGATTTTTCGTGCTGACAAATTTCATGAAAGGGATAACATGAACTTACTTGACTAATAAATCCAGGTAGAATAAAAGTTGTGTGTCTGCATTACATTCAATGTTAATAATTCCAAAGACATGTCTTTTTTAATTAAACCAGCAAAATTAAATTAGCTTTAATACCAAATATTTACAATATCACACGAACCTATATCTATTATATTTTTTAGAATTTTATGAATACTCAATTCATATAAGCACTTAGTTTTAAGTCAATTAAACAGAACTCTTGTACAAATTAATTTTAACAATTCAATCCCAGGTAGAAAATTTACATTTACAACACATGTATAGAGATACATTTAAACATGCAGACAGATACAGAGACCTTATAGTTTTCATTTTGAAATTTTACCCGAGACATGTATGATAATGCAACTCACTAGCTTATAAAAGAACAGTTGGAATAAGTTAACCTGTTCTGATGGCTAGATTTAGATTTCTAGATTCTTTAGATTTCTTTAGATTCTTCATTTGCATCACCTTCCTTTATTATGTTGATTCTGATAAGGATTATCTCTCTGAAGTTTGTATTTCAAAGAGATGACATAGATAAGGGTTGTTGGAGAAGACCAGGTAGAACATTTACACCTCAAAGGCACAAAGAAAGAATGCCAGTTCCTTGAGGAAGAATTTTTGTTCCCTAAGGCCAGAATTTTTACAATATTTACAAGGCTTTTGAGATAAGTAGGGGAGGTTTTGGCATTGGTAAAACGGATAGGTAGAATTTGAATTATGTCTGGAGCTGAATTTCTGGTTTTGCAAATATTTGTAAGATAAGGATAGTTGCTTTCAATTCCTCCAGGAATTTGGTTTCTACTTATATCACATCACATGTTGATCCACCCATCCAATTGCATTATCCTCAACTTACTTCTTTATATCAGGGAGAAGATTTCCAAGTAAGATGGAAATCAAAGGACTTCTGTGTTCTGGATTTAGAGCTATCTGTCTTTTGAATATTTTAGTAAATTCTTCCACAAAGGCTTCAGAAGGTTTTTCTTTCCCTCTGGGTACATAGTTTCATTTTAACTTAAGGAAGAAAGCCTAATACAAATTCCTGTCAGGCTCTGATCTTTTTAATATTCAAATATTTTAAATATTTTTTCTTTGCCAATTGACACAACATTAAGCCTTGAGAGCAGGGACTGCTGGAGAGACATTGCAGGAAGAAGCTGTTTACCTTCCCAGTCCCTGTGTGCCTTGCAGCAGGCTACTGGAGTATAGGCGGCAACTCTGGCAACCAGCAATGCATGAGTTTTCTCCAGAACTGGACCACTGAAGGGCACAGTGGTCAGCAGCACCTAGGAGCCAGAAGCTTCCCATGGCAGCCCACCGAGCTGGTTTTGTAGTGGAATGCTTCCAGCAAGATACCTCTTCTTTAACATCTTGTCTTAGCAGGGTGTATTTCCGAGGTGCACTAACGTGGCACCACAGAGACTTCTCTGCCTTTCAGTGAGTTCCCTGCCCCACCTACTGCAACAAGGTCTCGCTCTAAAACTAGACAGGCTGGGAGATTGTTCCACATTTACCCTATTTCAGCCCTTGGCATAGGGGCTACTCCATGATAGCTGCTATTCCTATATTATTTAGAGCTCCCTTTACTTCTTACTATCCCTTCCTTCATTATTCTGATGTTCTGTTATGGTTAATATTTCTTTATATTAAACTTCTTCTGTTCAAATTACTGTGTGGTTTCTACCTCCTGATCGAATCTTGACTGATACAGTTCCTCCATTGTACAATGGCTCCTCCTCAACTATAGTTTAACTAACTATACTTTAGGTAATTAAAGACTGTTCAGTCAGGACTCTTCTAGTTGCAATTAAGAGTAATCTCATTCAAATTAGCTTAAACAAAAAAGAACTCATAAGTTCAAATCACAGATTCTTAAGAGGGTCAGAAATGAGGGGTTCAGGAAATTAAATGCTACCATGTCTCTGTTTCTGTCCTTTCTTTCTCCCTCTCTCCACTCCATATCTTGCTTCTGTTTTTTTTCTGCATGTGCTTTCACTGTTTCAAGCCAGCCATAACTATGCCTCTAGAATCATGGCTGCATTTGTGTGTAGGCTTATAATTCTGTTTGAATCCTACCCTAACTCTCAAAAAATTATTATTTTCTTTCATCTCCAGTTAGATAAATCTTGAGAAAGACACTGACCTAGCCTGGCCTGTGTGCCCATCAGAGACCAATCACTGTGTCCAGAGAGATGAGTATATTTTGCCCATGCTGAGTCACATGCTCAGTTCTATGGTTAGGGAAGGAGGTAAAGTGATTAGCAGTGCCTAAAAGATTCATTTGTTTGGAGTGGTGAAAATTTTGATTAAAAAAAAAAAGGAGGGGAATGCTTTTTTGAGAAGACAAAACTATACTATTTTAAGATATAGACTCAAGCTTCATGAACTGAAAAGGATAACATATTTGTGGTCAAAACCAAAATGTCATTCATAGCACTTTGGTGGTTAAATAATGATAGTCCCCCTTCTTCAAACCATTGGCCAAGCTAATAACTGTGAGCACATTTCCCTTGTCCAACAGGACTTAAATGTTGTAAGTACTGTTAGTTGCCTATCAACAGCCAGTCCCTCCAATATTGCTTACCAACAGAACCCTGGCTTGGTTCACCCTTATCATGGCCGTGTGCTCAGTGAAGGAGTCCTTCTCTAGCTCCAAAGAGTAAGTCTCTGTTAGTAAAGTCCATTGTGGAAATTCCATTTTTCTTGCCATTGATTGTTTAGGAATGGATGTGTAAGGTAACTCTAGCAAACACGACTTGAAAGAAACTTTTCCACGACAGCTTCTGGGAAAGGTTTTTCTGCCATTGTGAGGGAAAACTGCCCCTTTATGATATCTCAACATTGCTGTATGAGGGAAAGATGCCTGGAGATGAGGCAGCCATCTTGGAACCATGATGAGAAAAGCAGGAGGACAAAAAACAACATACCAGGTATAGGAGCAAGAAAACATGTTAAGAGCCACATTTTTCATGGAGAGAGTCTTTGATGGCACTGCTGGGCTCTTAAATTAACCAACCTGGAAATCACTCTATCTCCAGAACTCCTTTATGGAAAAATTAATTCCTTACTGCTTAAGTCACTTTTAGTTGAGTTTTCTGTTATATACAGCCAAAAACATTAGAATTAAAATTCAGGACATCAGGTATCATCAACTTTACATGGAAATAGCATATTTGCTTGCAAAATCATATCCCTTTGTCTTATGAAGAAATAATAATGGGAATATTAGGGGCAATAAAATCAGCTAGAGCACCTTTGCCCTCAGAATCATCCAATATCACTGGGTTAAATGCCACACACAATCAGATGTCTACACAGATCCAGTCAATATAAGGGAGATGTACCTCTCTTTAGAAGTGGACATAACATTCAAAAGAGAGAAAAAAAAAATCCACCTTTCAAAGCAACATCATTTGCCAGAGAGACAGACAGATGTTTGAAAGCCATTATACCTCCACAGTCCATGTGAGTATCTCTCATTTGGAATGCCATCTGGTGAGCTCCTCCAAAACTGTACTCAACAGGTAATTCTATCTGTGAGGAATGCATTCAGTTGGCATGCAGCTATTTCATCTCTCTCAAAAGGAATATATATATATATATATATATATATATATCTCACATTGATAGCTTCCTTTTATAGTTTTTTCTGTACTATACACTTTAGCCCTTAAATATATTCTGATTTTTTAGTTTTTACCTTTTAAATATGTCTCTTCTTGTTATAAAGATTACAATTTCCTAGAAAGCAACTAGTAGGGAAAGTATGTGCTTTGGTCTCAGAATCATAGCTTAAAATCTCAGTTGTTTCACTTACAGTCCTTGTAACTTTGGACAAATTACTTAACTTTTTTTTTTTTTTAAGTAGGCTTCATGCTAAGCATGGAACCCAATGCAGGGTTTGAACTCACAACCCTGAGATCAACACCTGAGCTGAGGTCAAGAGTCGGACGCTTAACTGACTGAGCCACCCAGGCACCACTCTTTTTTTTTTTTTAAGATTTTATTTTTAAGTAACCTCTATACCCAATGTGGAGTTCAAACTCACAACCGCAATATCAAGAGTCGCATGCTCCACCAACTAAGCCAGCCAGGCACCCCAAGTTATTTAACTTCTGAGCCTCAGTTCCTTCTCTATAAAGTGTGAATAATAACATGTCCTCTTACAATAGCATCTCTCTTATACATTTTTATCTACAAGTTGTCACATTTTTAAATTACAGTGATATTAAGTCATGCAGGCATTTTGGATGAAAGAATATTGTTTCTTGATTCTCAATGCCAAGTTCTCAGTGGAAAGCGGCTGACTTCATTGCTTCTTCATGGTCTCACAGAAGAGTAAGAGGATTCCAGACCCTTCTGATTCCTCAATATTGACAACAGAATTGACAAAGCACCTCTTCCCACTATAAACACAAAGAAGTGCTGGGGAAATTATTACTAAATCATTTTAAGATTTTATTTATTTACTTATTTTAGAGGGAGAGAGAGAGAGAGCTGTGGGGGGAGGAGTGGAGTGGAAGAGAGAGGGAAGGGTAAAGATCTCAAGCAGACTCCACGCTGAGTGTGGAGCCTGTCCCAGGGCTCAATGTCATGACCGTGAGATCATGACCTGAGCTGAAACCAAGAGTCAGATGCTTAACTGACTTGAACCACCCAGGTGCCCCTACTAAATGTCTTTTTTTTTTTTTTAAGATTTTATTTATTTATTTGAGAGACAGGGATTGTGACAGAGATAGCGAGAGAGAGCAGGAGCAAGGAGGAGAGGGAGAAGCAGGCTCCTGGCTGAGCAGGGAGCCCAACTCGGACTCGATCCCAGGACCCTGGGATTATGACTGAGTCAAAGGCAGACGCTTAACTGACTAAGCCACCCAGGTACCTCTACTAAATCCTTCTTTAATGGAATAAATTAATAAAGAAAAAAGTGTGAGAAAAAACAATTAATTCTGGAAATGAGGGAAAAGCTCAAAGCCAGAGTAGTAAAATCCAAAAGTTGCCAATAGCTCAGGGTAAGACTAACCAGGATATTTGCCCTAGGATGTGGGTGTTGAGTGGCAGCGCCTTTGCAGCCTTGAGACTCTATAAGATTTCCAAGTAGGAATCTACCTAGAATCATCATGATGGAATAGCAGAATGTTAAAGACAAGGAGAAACATCTTAAAAAACAAACAAAGGAAAGACAGATTGCCTACATTGGATCAACAATTGGACAGACAACAAAATAGAGGTCAGAGGCAAAAGGAATTAATGTTTTAAAAGCATGAAGAGAAAATAACTGCTTTGTATATGCCTAATAACCAAGGCAAAATATAAAAAGCAAAAATGAACAAGATCACAAGAAAATTTTATAAATCTGAAATCGTAGTGGAAGATTTTAATACATCTATCCAAAACTGATAGATCAGTCAAAAAAAAAAAATCAGTAAGCCTCTAGAAGACTTGAATTACACAATTATGAGCTTCATATAAAAACACTACTCTACTATCAAAATGATAAGATGCCCATTCTTTTCAAACACACATAAACTCTTTCAAAAACAAATCATATATTAGGCCATAAAAGAAGAGAAATTCCAAAAAATTGATATATTTTCTCTGAAAAAGTAATAAAATTTGAAATGAATTATTAAAAAGATGGCAAATAAATAAACTCATGTATTGTAGAAACTAAAAAGTACATTTTTATTTTTTATTTTTTTATTTATTTTTATTTTTATTTTTTAAGATTTTATTTATTTGACAGGTAGAGACATAGTGAGAGAGGGAACACAAGCAGGGGGAGTGGGAGAGGGAGAAACGTGCTTCCTGCGAAGCACGGAGCCTGATGAAAGGCCCGATCCCAGGACCCTGGGACCGGGCCCTTCATCAGGATTCTCCCTCAAAGCCTCCAGAAAGAATCAACCATGGTGACATCTTTAAGGTGACCCTTAAAAAAAAAAAAAGAGTGGTGCCCTACCTGAACCGAAAACAGATGCTTAACAACTGAGCCATCCAGGCGCCCCTATTTTTTTTTTTTAAGATTTTATTTCTTTACTTGAGAGAGAGAGAGAGCACAGAGGGAGAGGGAGAAGCAGACCCCCTCTGAGAAAGGAGCCCAAAGCAGGGCTTGATCCCAGGACTCAGGGATTATGACCTGAGCCCTAAGTCAGATGCTCAACGGACTGGGCCACCCAGGCGCCCCTAAAAAGTACATTTTTAAATAATTTACTTTTCAGTGAAAAATTAAGATAGAAATAAATATGTAGAACTAAATGACAATGAAAATATTACTTACTAAAATTTGGATACATCTGAGAGAGTATAGCCTTAAATGTATGTGTATCCGATAACAGAAGTATTAAAAATCCATAGCTCTGGGGCGCCTGGGTGGCTTAGTCGTTAAGTGTCTGCCTTCGTCTCAGGTCATGATCCCGGGGTCCTGGGATCGAGTCCCACATCGGGCTCCCCGCTCCGCGGGAAGTCTGCTTCTCCCTCTCCCATTCCCCCTGCTTGTTTCCTCTCTCACTGTGTCTCTGTCTGTCAAATAAATAAAATCTTTAAAAAAAAAATTAAAAAAAAAAATCCACGGCTCCATGTTCAATTCAGTAAGTTGGAAAAACAACAGCAAAGTAAATTCAAAGGGAGTAAGAAGAAATTTTTTAAAAAGTAGAAATTCATAAAATAAAAAATGAAGAGGGAATCATTTTGAAAAACTAATAAAATTGGGGCACGTGGGTGGCTCAGTCGTTAAACGTCTGCCTTCGGCTCAGGTCATGGTCCCAGGGTCCTGGGATCGAGCCCCGCATCGGGCTCCCTGCTCAGCGGGGAGCCTGCTTCTCCCGCTCCCACTCCCCCTGCTTGTGTTCCCTCTCTCGCTGTGTCTCTCTCTGTCAAATAAATAAATAAAATCTTAAAAAAAAAAGACTAATAAAATAATGTTTGGTGATAAACTAAAAATATACAGGAGGTACAAACAATGATACTAAGATTGAAAGGGTTTATAATTATAGGTAAAGAAGAAAATTTAAAGCCACAATAAATTTTGTCAATTAAGTCATATAAAATTGCCAATATTCAGCCTTTTGACCTTACAAAACCACAATTTCATGTTATTATTTATTTATTTATTTGTTTGTTTATTTTAGAGAAAGAGAAGGTGGGGAGAGGGAGAGAGAAAATCTTAAGGGGAGCCCTACGTGGGGCTTCATCTCACAACCCTGAGATCATGACCTGAACCAAAATCCAGAGTCAGACATTTAACTGACTAAGCCACCCAGGCACCCTCCCTTTATTTTTATTTATTATTATTATTTTTTTTAGAGAGGGGGAGAGAGAGAGAGAGAGAGAGAGTGTGTGTGTGTGTGTGTGTGTTATTATAAGCAGCCATAAGCCTGAACATTTGAAAACACAAAAACATAAAGTGGATAATTTTCTAGAGAAATGTAAATGACCAAAGTTATCTAAAAAGGAAATTTTAAAACTTTAATATATTTATAATCATTAAATAAATTTAACTATAGTGATGGGACGCCTGGGTGGCTCAGTCGGTTAAGCGTCTGCCTTCGGCTCAGGTCATGGTCCCAGGGTCCTGGGATTGAGTCCCGCATCGGGCTCCCAGCTCTGCGGGGAGCCTGCTTCTCCCTCTGCCTCTGCCTCTCTCTCTGTCTCTCCTGAATAAATAAATAAAATCTTTAAAAAAAAAAAAAAACTATAGTGAAAAAATCCATTCCCAAAACAGAATGAGGCCCAGACAGTTTATAGCTTATTGTTAGCAAACCTTTAAGAACAACATTTAATATTTATCTAGGGAATAGAAAAATAGAGGGGGCAAAAAAAAAAAAAAAAACTATTGGTTCCACTTCAGGGTATTCACCCTAATAAAATTCTCATACATATATGTGTATAAGGATAGGGAGATACATCCTGGGATGATCATGACCATAAAGTTTATAATACCCCAATTATAAAAGACTAAATCTCTTTCAACAGAAGACTGGATAAATAAATTGTGGGATATTCATACCATAGTCAAAATAGATAAATCAGAGCTACATGTATCAGCATAAGTAAATCTTAAAATATTAAGGTTCAGTGAAAAAAAAAACAAGTTGCAAAAGAAATGTAGTGGATGATATCATTTATAGAAATCTTTTATAAGGATAATGTCTGTATATAAACAACTGCATGTTCTTTGTGGTTACAAAGGTAGTAAAAGTACTAGAGTATACGCGTTAGTGAAGCTTAGGATAGTTGTTACATCTGGGGCTGAAACAAAATAGATAGAAGGGGTTTGGGGAGGGAATTTCAATGATATCTACGCCATTTTGTTTGTAAGGGTTAAAGTAAATATTTGTACTGGGTTGAATGTTGGCCTCCAAAAGAATATGTTCCATCAAAAGCCTATGAATATCACCCTATTTGGAAAAAGGGTCTTTGCAGATGTAATTAAGGATCTGGAAATGAGATCATCCTGAATCAGTGTGAGCCCTAAATCCAATGACAAGTATCTTTCTGAAAAGGAGAGAAGGAGAGAAGATACATAGTGTCTTGGTTTGCCTGCAGCCACCAGAAGCTAGGAGAGAGAGATGGAAAGATTCTCCCTCAAAGCCTCCAGAAAGAATCAACCATGGTGACATCTTCATTTTGGACTTCTGGCATCTAGAACTTTGACAGAATAAATTTTTATTGTTTTAAGCCATCAAATTTGTGGTAATGTCTTATGGCAGCCCTAGGAAACTAATACAATAGTGCAAAAAGTTAAAATATGTCAAAGCTTGGGGGTTTATTGGGTATTATTCTCTGTATTTTTCTTTCTTTCTTTCTTTCTTTTTTTCTCTTTCTCTTTTCTTCCTTTCCCTTTATAAGAGGAAGTTTTATTCTTAATTATTTACCTTGATAGTTTCAGAAAGAGAAACAGATTAGCTCAGCCCAACATGATTGGCAGTGGGCAAAATCTAGTGAAGCAAGTGTTCTGATTGCTAAGGATTTAATTTGGGTGCTTTTAATACTTAGCCATCTTTAACACTTCAAACTTAATCCAGAAGAAATGCATCATTTCCCTCCCTTTCACTTTAATACCCCATCTACCTGATATGGGAAACAAAGGCAGAAGAGAAATTATTATATTTCCTTACTACCTACAGACCATTGACAAGTCCTTGAAATAGGCAGAGTGACAGACTGCCTCGATGTTAATACTTTGCTAAGGGCAAAAGACAACCCTAGCCTGACTCCCAGGATCCTGTAAGTCTACTTTAACATATAAAAATTCCTTTGGAAACTTCCTTTATCTCTAAACCCCGCAAGATATGTATTGGCAATCATCCCCCAAGCATATGGCCCACCAATATACATCTGAAGGGTCTCATGACTAAGGTTTTATTAGATGGTAATAAATGACCTTTTCCCAACAATAGCTAGCCCCCTCCAGGTCCTGGAAGCCTTGCTTCTAAAATTCCTTAGAAACTTACACTATCCCTAACCCCCTCCCAACTTGAAAGTATATAATGGGCCGTTCTTCATGACCGCGGTGCAGCTCTTCCTGCCCACAGGTCCTGTCCCTGTGCTTTCATAAAACCTCCTTTTTGCACCAAAGACGTCTCACGAATTCTTTCTTGGCCATCGGCTTTGAACCCTAACATCTTTCCTACATCACTACCTCACTTTAATATGGAAATATCTTCATTAAATATGATCCTCAGAGGAACAAGTTCCCTGGAGTACAGCCATGAGGACAGTGCACAAAAAGGGAAACTCGAAAGAAAACTCTGTATGTTAATTTACTAATCTAAGGAAACAATACCTTCCAATGTATTAAGAAATAAACTCAGTTACAAATGCACTAATAGGTCAATGTGAAGAGATCTGGTAACTGCAAATGGCCGGCTATTTACAAGCCACACAAGCCACAACGGTGCACCTAGCCTAGCATTGGCCCTCAGAAGCCAGAAGTGTTCTCTCCACTGTAGGCCACATACAAAAATCCATCTTCATCTTATTCCTTCTCATAAAGCTGTCCCGTAGTTAGGCTGGACTGTGGGACTGTCTTATCCAGCAACAGGAAGATTGCCTTTTCAGAAGGAAGCTGGATCCTTTTCCTGATGATCCACATGAACTGAGCCACAGTGATGTCAGATCGAACCAGATACTTCCGTTTGTCAGTGTCGGCAATCTGAGAGCCTGAGACTTTTTCCACAACCACTGCAACCCGGTTGGAATATTTCACTCAGATCTTTGCAGATTCCAGCATCTGTATTTCAGCGAGGGGTCCTCCTTGAAGGTTCACATCATGGTGGCAGAGGTGGGGAAGGGATGCAGCCAGCTGTCGGAGCCTTGGAGCTCAGCGCACCAACCACTGTATTTTTTCTATATCATTCAAACATCTCATAATTTAAAAGTGTGTATAAATGCTATATAATTAGGAAGGAGGGGCCCATCAAGCCTATGATAAAATGCTCCTTCATGTCTCCCAGCTGCTTTTGGCTCCAGATATACATGCAGACTTGATAGTAGAGAATAAAGTCAGTCCTCTGCTCCATTTCTCTTCTGCCTAATTCTAGCCATTTGACCAAAAAGTTTTTATAGTCCTTGATTTTGGTATTCTCCATAGAATAATTTAAAAATTCTTGCATCAAGCCCAGCACCAACACTTTTAAGAATGATTACACAGTCTTTTATTATTTCTCTATTATTTATGCAAAGCAATGAAGTGCTAATGTGTTTGATAGCAGTTAATGGATAAAGAGTTAGATGGGGAGCTTCTGGAAATGTATATTAATTTTTCTTATAAATTATTATAAAAATAATCACCCTTTTAGCCTTTAGTACTCTTAAGTTGCATTTTCCTGGAACACAAATTTGACCTGCAACATGAACTACTAAACAGAGATGGCACTTCACTAACCTGCGCAGAACCTAAGGAAAGGCAAGAACAGCAAGACCTTGCACACAGTAGAACAGGGAGTTTTATGCAAAGTCAGAAAGCTCTCTAGTTCATCAGTCAGCTTCCTCTACTAGCTAACTCATCATGCCTCTGATCCAAGATGGCACACGATGCCTGGTGAGGTACAGTTTTAGAAAATATTTTTAGAGATGTCTGTGTTCTTAGGTAGAGAAAGTAACTGATCCAGGAGCAGAGTTTCATTATTGTGAAAGGAATCCTTTGAATGCTGCTCCCCAACTTAGTTATGCAAATATCAGGGTCATTGGCATCCTTTCTCTTGAAGAAGGGACTTCCGGGGAAAGAGAACAGAGACCTCCACCCACCCACTTTTTCTTAGAATTAAAGTCCAGTAGCCTATCAGTGTCAACCATGTGGTCCTGCCCTTTGGTAGAATAGGACACCACAGTTTCTCAAAAGGATGGCACTGAGAGGGAAGGGTGAGTTTAAGTTGGTGACCTGAACTAAACACAAATTTCCAATGGCTGGATTCCCTGTGAGACCCAGGTCTCCTGGCATTGTGTTGAATATGTGAATGCAAGTCAACAAAACTCTGATCTTGGAGGCCAAGCATGGGACTCTGGGCTAATGAAGACAGGCAAGCATCCATCAGCCTGCACAAGACCAACACTGAAGTGTGATGCTGTGTGGCAGGGACAAGACTATTACTAGTAGTGATCTAATCAGATTTCAAGTTCTGTATTTTTGAGGTTTGACAGGGTGGATCCTTTTGTATCAAGAAAGCCCCTGAAAGTCTTGGACAGTTTAGGGGGAAGTCCCCATAGAGGAGATCTTGGGAAAGAACATATGAGAATTTGAGTAAATCATCGGAAAAATGAAAGATTTAAGACCATGTTGTTCCCTAAGCTAGAAAAGTGTGTCTTACAAGTAACATATATGCCATTTCAGCTCAAGAATCTACCACTGAGTGCAACTTCCTTCTGTGTCCCATATTTAAATTCTCAAGTGAGTGAATACAATTACCTTGCCCAGGTCAGGTGTCTATTTTTAGGCCATACAGCTAGGACCTCAGGAGGAGAAGGGCCAATCAGAAGGGTAAGTAGGGAGGTATTGACAAAAATGTCAATATGGATATAAGAAAAGAGGCTATGTTGCTTAGAAGAACATAGACTTTGGGCTAGAAAGACATGAGTTTAAATGCAGGAGAGGTCACTTATAAGCTGAATCACCTGAGGAAAATGAACCTCTCTGACTTCAACTCCCCCATCTGTAAATTGGGCATAATAATACCAATCTAATAAAGTAGTTGTGAATACTAAATAAGGTAAAGGTATAAAATGCCTTGTATGGTTTTTGGCGCATAGACTATTCTCAGGAAAAGGTCAATGTTATTCTTAACTCTGCTAACAAAGAGTGCCTCGTACAACTCCAGGGTATTATTCTCTGAGGTTTGTAAATGCTTTGAGATTCTTTGGGAAAATGGACTATATTGGGAAGAAATTTCATTTGAAATTTTGTTTATTTGTTTCATGTTTTTGGTTCAATGGGTCATTGAGATAAGACCAGGGAAGACTATAATATTTTTTTCTGGCTGTTTTTCCTATGATAGCAAGTGCATTAGTCAGAACTCTTATGGTTGCAAATGAAAAAAAAAAAATCCAACTGGCTTAAGGCAAAAAAGGAAATTTCCTGACTCATGTAAATGAAAAAGTGTAGGGTATGGTAGCTTTAAGATTATTTGGACCCATGTACACAAAAAATGAAGCCAGGAATCTTTTGATTCTGCTTTCCTCTGTATGCCTGCATTGTCTGAAGTGGTAGCAAAGATTCCAAAAACGACTTAGGCTTGCATTCTATCCATTGGAAAGAGAATATCTCTTTCTTTTCATTGTTTCTTTCTTTTTTTTTTTTTAAGATTTATTTATTTATTTGAGAGAGAGAGAGAGTCGGGTGAGGGAGGGGAAGAGGGAGAGAGAGAATCTCAAGCAGTGTCCCTGCTGAGTGCAGAGCCCCACATGGGGCTCAATCTCATGACCCTTGAGATCCGACCTGAGCTGGAATCACGAGTCTGATGCTTAACTGACTGGGTCACCCAGGAGACCCAGTAATATCTCCTTCTTAACAGTTCTAGCCCAAAACTGGAGTAAGACTCTCATTGACCCAAGCTAGGTCACATATCCATCTTTGAATAAATTATGAGGGCAGGAGATGCAGTATTCGGACTGGCCAGGTTTGGGTCATATATTTATCACTTAGAGCGTGGGGATGGGAGTGGGGGTCAGCTCTACCTGAAGCATAAGGAGGGTTGGTAGGGAGCCTCAAAAGTATTATTGTATAGTACTGTATTGTTTGTATTGTCTAGTACATTTTTACTAAAAGAAGGAGGATGGGGATGGTATGTTGGAGAGGAAAACAAACAGCCCTTACAGAAGGAACTACAGCTGTGGAGGGAAATTAGAACAAAATGACTACCCTCTGTTTTTTGCGGCTACAAATTATATATCTACCTCACAGTGTCCACTGAAATATATTTTCTAATCCTATTTGAAAGAAATTATGTAAGTCTGACCAATAATGTGTTCTTGGATGACAAAAATGAGGCCAATTTTATGAAGATTGACTTATCAGAAGTTGCAGATAAATTACTTAAGAGTAGTTTCACTCTATCTAGATGACTTCAGTGTGACCACTACCCTAATCAGCTCATCCTATAACAAAGGAAATTGCCATCTGTCACTTTGCTTGTATGAAATATTTCTGGAGGTGGCTTGCCAACTTCAGCCAGAATTATAGAACTAATGAGTTTTTAGCTACCATATGCACAGAGTGTAATAATAGCAGGTTCTAGGCAAATGTTGTCTACTTGCTTCTGGGAGTGCTTTCCCTCCATGATAGGAGCAGATGCCCAAGGCTCTATTAAGAATTCTGTTTTCTTCATAAATCTGTACAGTGACATGGAGTCCTCATATTCTAGCGAAGTGATTTTTATATGGAAAACATACCCTTGTTACTCTGTTTCTCTTGGGGTTTTAACTTCTGTTATAGAGAGACTGGCCCTTATTATATCAGAATTGAGTACCAGAAGCCTTTTAGAAAATTTGGCCAGTTTTAAATTTCTAATAGGTCTTCTGCTCTGTTGATGGCTTACCGATTTATGTGAAAGCAAACAAGATTTTAATTTCCTAATACTTCTTCCTCCTTCTATTAAAATGACTATTTGGGAGCACCAGGATGGCTCAGTTGATTAAGCGTCCGACATTTGATTTCGGCTCAGGTCATGATCTCAGTGTTGTGAGATCGAGTCCCACGTCAGGCTCTGTGCTAGGCGTGGAGCCTGCTTAAAATTCTCTCTCTTGGGGTGCCTGGGTGGCTCATTCAGTTAAGTGTCTGCCTTCAGCTCAGGTCATGATCTCAGGATCCTGGGATGGAGCCCCGCGTCAGACTCTCTGCTCAGCGGGGAATCTACCTCTCCCTCTCCCTCTGTGCTCTTTCTCTCCCTCTGTGCTCTCTCTCTCTCACTCTTGCTCTCTATCAGGTAAATAAATAAAATCTTAAAAAAAAAATTCTCTGTCTCCTCTCCCTCTGAGTCCCCCCACTTGTGTGCATGCACTCTCTCTCTCTCTCTAAACAAATTTTTTTAAAAAATTAAAAAATAAAATAAAATGACTATGTGTACCTAGCCCTGTGCTTTATGCATAATTACTGTAACAGTCAGGTTAGGTTAGATTCTGTGGTTGCAACAAATGACCCCAGATGTTGGTAGCCTATAGTAACAAAAGTTTATTTCTTATTCTTTTTTTTTTTTTTTAAGATTTTGTTTATTTGACTGAGAGAGAGCAGCGAGAGAGGGAACACAAGCAGGGGGAGTGGGAGAGGGAGAAGCAGCCTCCCTGCAGAGCAGGGAGCCCGATGCGGGGCTCGATCCCAGGACCCCGGGATCATGACCTGAGCCGAAGGCAGACGCTTAACCAACTGAGCCACCCAGGCGCCCCCAGCTTATTTCTTATTCTCACTGCATGTTCCAACATTTTCCATAGATGACCATGCCATTTATTTCCTTGGGGCTGTAGTATGTGGAACTCAACCAATGGAAATCCATAAGTACTCACGGGGAGACTATTGGGGAAGGGGAGTATGAGTGAGTGGGTGAGTATCTTATAAGTTTATAAATTAGGATGCTTTATTTCTTAAAACTAATACCAGAAAACCCAGCTTTATTCATTGACAATGCCTAGAAACAACTATACTCCAGTATGTACATAAACAGTTTTATACACACATATACACACAGGAATTTTTGTCATTGTTTTATAGAAATGATATTACATATACTTTTGCTCTTTTCACTCAACATCTTTAATAAATTTACTTTCAGAAAAATCATTTCATTCTTTGTCTTTGGGCAAACCTTTTTAAAAGTACCTTTATGAGCCTTCATTAGATACTAATGTCTAAAATGTGTTCAGAGGGCTTTTTCTACAGTTTGACAGTGGGTCCTCTCAGTTATCCAAGCCCTCATGATCAGGTTTGGGGTTGTACTTCTCCCTCCTGCTGTCTGCTTTTCATACCTTTCTCCAATCATTAGCACCTCCACCAGAGGAGGGCAAGAAAATGGAAAAGAGGTGAAGCATTACTCAAAAATACACAGATCAATGGAACAAGAAGGCCCAGAAGCGAAATCTTAACAGTCATTTTTACTTGTGTTAGGGATAGTTGGAAGACATTCTGGTGGCTAATTTTTATCAAGTCATCTGTGGATTTGAAAGGAGGAATGTAACTAACTACCTAGTCTTGATTTTTAGGACTTGTGCCATTTCTAGATAATCATGACAAAGAGTGGTCCTTTAGTAAATGTTGGAAGAATCCATCTAATCAACAAACATTTATTATGCACCTACCATGTGCTGGGAATCATGCCAGGCAGGCTCAGAATGAATGAACAACTCAGATTTTTCCTTTTGTCCTACCAAGTGGATCTGCTAGTCTAGGGCATTCCTGTTGAAGGTTAGAAGGGAGAGATGAAGAAAGTGGAGAAAAAATATATCTGTTCTGCATTAGTTTCCTAGGGCTGCCATAACAAGGTAACCACAAACTGGGTGGCTTAAAATAATAAAAGTTTATTGTCTCCATAGTTCTGGAAGTTAAATGTCTAAAATCAAGGTGTTGGGGCAGGGTCACATTCCCTCTGAACTCTGTAGGAGAATCATTTCTTGCCTCTTCCTAGCTTCTGATGGTTTGCTGGCAGTCTTTGGCATTCCTTGTCTTGCAGCTGCCTATCCCCAATATATATCTTTACAGTCACTTGGTGTTATCTCTGTGTGTCTCTGTCTTCACATGGCCTTCTTTTTTTTTTTTTTAAAGATTTTATTTATTTATTTGAGAGAGAGAGAATGAGAGAGAGCATGAGAGGGAAGAGGGTCAGAGAGAGAAGCAGACTCTCTGCTGAGCAGGGAGCCCGATGTGGGACTCGATCCCGGGACTCCAGGATCATGACCCAAGCCGAAGGCAGTCGCTTAACCAACTGAGCCACCCAGGCGCCCCTTCACATGGCCTTCTTAAAAGGACACTGGTCATATTGGATTAAGGGCCCACTCTATTTCAGTATGAAGTAACTAATTACATCTGCAGTGACCCTATTTCTAAAGAAGTTCACATTCTGTGGGGCGCCTGGTTGGCTCAGTCATTAAGCGTCTGCCTTCAGCTCAGGTCATGATCCCAGGGTCCTGGGATCGAGCCCCACATCAGGCTCCCTGCTTAGCAGGGAGCCTGCTTCTCCCTCTCCCACTCCCCCTGCTTGTGTTCCCTCTCTCGCTGTCTCTCTCTCTGTCAAATAAATAAAATCTTAAAAAAAAAAAATTCACATTCTGTAATACTGGGGGTTAAGACTTCAACATATCTTTTTTGGGGACACAATTCAACCCATAACAGATTCTGATTGTCAAATGGTTCAATAAAACATTTGAATTATGGATTTAATTAATCTAGAAAGTTGTTGTTCTCTGTTCAAAAAAAAATGCAACATAGAACGCAACTCGGAGGCCAGAGTTGGTTTTAATTCCATCTTTACCTCTTACTAACTGATATGACCTTGGGCAAATTAATTAATTCTTTGTGCCTTAGCTTCTTTGTCTGGAAAATAGAGATAATAATAGTATTTATGGGACCATTATAAGGATTAAATAAATTAATATGAGGAAAGTCCTTATAATAATGCCTGCCACATGGAGCACCTTGATATATGCCATGTTAGCTTTTTTTTTTTAAAAATGAGTAACCATTAATTGACTTGTTTTTTTTTAAAGATTTTACTTTATTTATTTATTTTTTCTAGAAGATTTTATTTATTTATTTGACAGAGAGAGCGATAGTGAGAGAGAGCACAAGCAGGGGGAGCAGCAGAGGGAGAGGGAGAAACGGCCTCTCCGCTGAGCAGGGAGCCTGATGTGAGGCTCAATCCCAGGACTCTGGGATCATGACCTGAGCTGAAGGCAGATGCTTAAACGACTGAGCCACCCAGGCACCCTTTTATTTTATTTTTTTAAAGACTATTTTATTTTATTTGAGAGAGAAAGAGCATGGTGGGGAGGGACAGATGGAGAGGGAGAGAGAATCTCAGGCAGACTCCCCACCGAGCATGGAGCCTGACACAGGGCTGGATCCCACAACCCTGAGATCATGACCTGAGCCAAAACCAAGAGTCAGACACTTAACCAACTGAGCCACCCAAGTGCCCAGGTAAAGATTTTATTTTTAAGTAATCTCTACACTCAGTGTGGGGCTTGAACTTATAACCCCAAGATCAAGAGTCACATGCTCTACCAACTGATCCAGTCAGGCGCCTGAACTGACTATTCTTATAATCAGTTCCCATTAGAAAGGTATGGTGGAGGGGTATGTTGTAAAAAAGCCTGAGGGAATAAAGTGTTCCACTGTGTGAATGCACTTATCAGATCCTCCTTTTTAATTTTTTTTTTAAAGTAGGCTCCACATCCAGCATGGAGCCCAACATGGGGCTTGAACTTGTGACCCTGAGATCAAGATCTGAGGAAAGATCAAGAGTTGGACGTTTAACTGACTGAGCCACCCAGGTGCCCCTATCAGAGCCTCCTTCTAAGAGAAACTGCACCTGGCCGGAGGGGCAGCTGCCCAGGGTACTTCTCACTCCCTATGCTACTAAGTTTCCTTTCCTGGCTTCTTGCAGACCCATAAAGCCAATAGACTTCCAAAACCCCCAGAGAAGCATTTCTTCTTTCTTCTGGACAATCAGCCTCTGAAGAACAACTGACTGAAATGTTTCCACAGAAAATACATCACTATTAGGAAAACCTAGATATGTAATTTGAATTTTGTTTCCTTTTGGATTTCAACTTAAAATTACCTGAGGGCAATGCATCACTGTGGTTACCTGTCTTGGACATTCTTTTTTTTTTTTTAAGAAGAAAACTATTTTTTTTTTAAAGATTTTTTTTTTTTTTATTCATTCGAGACACAGAGAGAGAGAGAGAGAACATGAGCAGGGGGAGAAGCAGGCTCCCCACCAAGCAAGGAGCCCGACACGGGGCTCAATCCCAGGACCCTGGGATCATGACCTGAGCCAAAGGCAGACGCTTAACCATCTGAACCACCCAGGCGCCCCTTGGACATTCTTAAAAGCAAATTGCAGCATTTGCTAGGGCTGGAATGACCTCCCTTAGCCCCAGAAAAGTCAGAATGTAGA
This sequence comes from Mirounga angustirostris, assembly GCF_029215605.1. NCBI lineage: Eukaryota > Metazoa > Chordata > Mammalia > Carnivora > Phocidae > Mirounga > Mirounga angustirostris. The sequence goes on along the minus strand of NW_026991711.1, from coordinate 135,255,850 downwards.
TTTGATCTCCTTAGAGGCCTGAGGTGATAAAGGATTCTCATCACAACTGCCAGGACTCGTAGGAGAATACTCTGTTCTGTATTCATGCAGGAAACTAAACCACAGTGTGCCGTCCCTGGTCCCTGTGACACTGAGGGTTAGGGTCTTCAGGCAGGTGGGGTGGAGGAGATACCAGAAAGAATTGAAAGAGGATACGATTGCAGCGGGAGCCAGGCTTCAATTGCTGAACTCATTGTCTTGCTTCACTTAAACATCATAGAATTTTTTTAGCTGGAAGACCCTTGAGAGGTTGCTAACTCAGCAGTTAACCCAAAATGTAGAAAGTAACTTATTACAAATGAGTGCAGTTTTTGACTGATTGACTGACTGGTTGATGACAATATTCTAGTGGATTCAAAGTTCTTCTCTTGGCCATAGTTCTTAACGCGTGATGCCAGGACCACCAGCAGCAGCATTTACATCATTTGTATTTAAGAGAAATGCAAATTTTCAAGTCATACCCCAGACCTACTGAATCGGAGGCTCTAGGTAGAACCTGGCAACCTGTGATCCACAAGTGCTGGAGGTTATTCTGAGGTCCACTCCAGTTTGAAAACCATTGTCAAAGCAGCATTAATTTAACTCACCTGGCATCCAGATGTGCCTTACCAAGGGAGAGTGAAAGGGGTGAGAACGTATACTGCAACTAGTGTCCAGGGAAGGGGGCACAGAGAGCTATGTGTATGCACATGTCATGCCCATGTTAAAAAAAAAGAATTATTGGGCCACCTGGGCAGCGCAATTGGTAAAGCGGCCAACTCTTGGTTTTTCAGCTCAGGTAGTGATCTCAGAGTCCTGAGATGGAGCCCCATGCCAGGCCCCAGACTCAGTGTGGAGTCTGCTTAAGACTCTCTCTCCCTCTGCCCCTCCCCACTGCATGCACTCTCTCTCTCTCAACTAAATAAATCTTTTAAAAAAATTATTCATGACACTTGTTTAAAGGACGATTTTACGCGAGGAGACTATTACAATGGGGTTTATAGCAGGGAAGAAAAATCTGGTCAACTCTGAATAATATAAGGACAAGTGGAGATTTATAGCCAAAGAGCAGAGTGGGGATCAGGGTATGGAAAAGAGAAAACATCAAGGCTAATGGGATTCTTGCTAGACTGACTGAACAGGATTCTTGCTGAAGGCAGGCCAGAGTGATAAGATATTGAGGAGGAGGATGAAGAATTTGATCAGATATTAGGGATGGGAGATTTTCTGCTAAATTGATGCAAGAGGATTCTTGCTAAAACTGGACTAATGACTGAAGGACAGAGCCCAAGGTCAGGGCCTTGTGAGTTTAGAGGAGCCAGAGTACAGTTAGGTCAAGGAGAAAGTCTTTGTCATTCATTAGGATATTAGGATAAAAGGTGACCACTGTAGGGAAACAAAATATACTACCCTAAAATATCTCTTTGGCATATTGCTCATTTTAGGCTGATTATATTTAAGAAACAGAAGGCTCAGAAAGAAACTTTGACATTTTCCTAACTGTCTAAAAGAATTTATAGAGAGGACCTGCTTCCAGGCCATTCATAACTACAGTATAATATGAGCTAGGTGTGGTGGACAGAGAGGAATTTAGCAAAATCTGTTTGTTAAAATTCTTTTCTGTGTCCTCTTGGTCCTGTATAGTCCAGTAAACATTTGTTTAGCAAACATTTACTCTTTTTCATCTTCCTGTGAATTGTCTTCCTTCCCTTTGAAGTCCCAGACTCCTACCCACTTCTCCTTAGTTCAAGATGACTTATTTACCTTGTTTTGCCTGTCTTTGCAATCTCTCAGGTTGGGTGGATTCTTGGTAAGTATGTAATTAAATTTGTTTTACTCCTGTTAATCTGTCTTATGTCATCTTAATTATTCAAACAGCCAAAAGAAATAAGAGGGGAAAGAGGAAATTTTCCCCTCCCCAACACCTCTCTTGACTCCATTTTACAGATGAGGAACCTGAGATGCAAAAGGGTTAAAGGACTTACCCACACTGCATGGACACTACTAGGCAGTGCAGACACTAGGCCCCAGTTTGCCCAATGACCACCAGCTTAGAATGTTCTAAAACCACACCACAGAGTCTGTAAGAGGATGTTGGCTGTTAGAGGCAGGATGCAAACCCTTTCTCAAGAGAGATATGGCTCAGTCCAGAGCTTGGACTTGGAATTCAATTATTAGCAAAATTTTTGGATATAAACATTTTTTTTAAAGAAATTTTTTTTTTTTTATGTTGGTGAGTCCAATTTTAGAGAGTAGCATCTACTGGGGCACCTGAGTAGCTCAGTTGGTTAAGCATCTGACTCTTGATCTCAGCTCAGGTCTTGATCTCAGGGTCATGAGGTCAAGCCCCACATTGGGCTCCATGCTGGGCATAGAGCCTACTAAGAAAAAGAAAAAAAGAAAGAAAGAAAGAGAAAATAGCATCTACTATGACCACAATTTCAAAAAACAAGTTATATTTTTTACACCAAAATAAAATATTAGGTATAATCTTAAGATAAAGGATAGATTTTTAAAAATATTAAATAAATTTGGCTATTTAAAAAAAGGGTTTTACTGTGTGTTTTTCTCTTATTCGCCCCAGAGCAGTAAACTTTGTGAACAAATGCTCATAAGAGGCTCATCTGAACAAAGCCTCATATGAAGCTGGAATGCTCTGCCTTTAGACACCTGACTAACAGGGGCCTTGACTACCTGCCTCACCCTGCAAGGGGCCATCACCAAGTAGGAATTTGATAAATGTTCTTTGATGATAAAAGTGATGGGGACAGAATGGATTTATAATATTTATTACAGTGGGGAAACTACATGCTAGAAGAACAGAGGACTTAAATTGCTTTTCCAAGGTCACATAACCAGTTATAAAAAGAGGTGGTGCTGGAATTGAAATCTTCTATCTCCTGGTTCTGAATCCTTCTCCCTTAGACCACACTGATGTTGATAAAGGAAGTCTAATAGGACGTCTCTTATTCGCTTGAGGGAACGTATTAACTTACCCAGGCAAGAAAAGATATGATAAAATCAAACATCAGGACTTATTACAAGGTTTAAAGATAATATCAACCCAAGAGATCTCAGGAAATTTGGGGATATTAGGTTCAAGTGGCAAGAAGGCAGCATTAGGAGGAGTGGAGTTTGCAGGGAGGGAACCAGAAGTGGTTTTGTATGATAAAACACAACCTCTGGGGGTGCCTGAGTGGCTCAGTCGTTAGGTATCTGCCTTCAGCTCGGGTCGTGATCCCGGGGTCCTTGGATCGAGCCCCACATCGGGCTCCCTGCTCCGCGGGAGGCCTGCTTCTCCCTCTCTCACTCCCCCTGCTTGTGTTCCCTCTCTCACTGTGTCTCTGTCAAATAAATAAATAAAATCTTTAAAAAAACAAAAACAAAAACAAAAACACAACCTCTGGCCAGGCTGAACTTATGCAGATGCTAAACAATTTCTGGAGTTCCAAACTGGCAAAGCTTGTTAGACAGGCTTTAAACTGAGGGGAAAAGGGAAAGGAGGATCTATTTAACTCCTATATCACCAGATATGTTCGTGATGTAGAAAACTGGACTAAGAGTGGTCAGTGGAAAATGATGTAGAAATGTTGGGGTACAGAGCTGACAGCCAAGAAAGAATTCTTGAGACATCTTTTATTTAAGTACAGGAACAGGACCCGTGGGCAGAAAGAGCTGCATTGGGTTTTGTTTGTTTGTTTGTTTTAAAATTATTTATTTATTTATTTGACAGAGAGACACAGCGAGAGAGGGAACACAAGCGGGGGAGAGGGAGAGGGAGAAGCAGGCTTCCCACCGAGCAGGGAGCCCGATGCGGGGCTCGATCCCAGGACCCTGGGATCATGACCTGAGCCAAAGGCAGACGCTTAACGACTGAGCCACCCAGGCGCCCTGCATTGGGTTTTGAGGGGTGGTATTTATATACTTTCAAGTTGGGAGGGGGTTAGGGGCAGCACAAGCTTCCAAGGTATTTTGGAAACAGGATTTCCAGGACTCTGAGGGGGCTAGGTATTATTAGGAAAAGTAATTTATTTTTTATTTTATTTTATTTTTTTAAAGATTTTATTTATTTAACAGAGAGAGACACAGCGAGAGAGGGAACACAAGCAGGGGGAGTGGGAGAGGGAGAAGCAGGCTTCCCGCGGAGCAGGGAGCCCGATGCGGGGCTCGATCCCAGGACCCTGGGATCATGACCTGAGCTGAAGGCAGTCACTTAACCAACTGAGCCACCCAGGCGCCCAGGAAAAGTAAATTATTACTGTTCAGTAAAAACTCAGTCATGAGACCCTTCAGATGTATATCGGTGGGTCATAAGCTTGGAGGATGAATATTAACATATCTTGGGGGTTAGGGATAAAGGAAGTTTCCAGAGGAATTTCTGTACATTTAAAGTAGACTCACAGGATCCTGGGGGGTCGGGCTAAGATTGCCTTTTGCCCTTAGCAAAGTGTCAACATCTAGGCAGCTGGGCTCCCAAAGGAAGGTCACTCTGCCTGTTTCAAAGACTTGTCAGTGGGCTGTAAGTAGTAAGGAAATTTAATTTTACTTCTGCCTTTGTTTCCCCCATCAGAAAACAATATTGAAAAATTAAACTTCGTATGTACATCAATGAAGTATTTTTATATGTTATATTTCTGATGTGTTAAAATATGGGGTAACCACACTGTGGCATCTTCAATGAGTTTAACTGTGCAAAAAAGGAAGAGGAAGTGAATTTACCATGACGGACAGTTTGAAATAATTTGTGGTGAAAACCAAAAGGCTTCCTACAACCAAAATCTGTTACACAAAGTGAGCCAGGTCAGCAATAAAACAATATTTTACATTTTTGTTGCATGAAACATTCTGTGGTAATACGGACTTGTGTGGCAGGCACCGGCCACTGTGTAAGATTTGAATTCTCTGAATTGTTGAACATCTGTCTTCAGAGCACTTTTTGGTTTCTAAGAATGTAACATGGGGCAGGAAGTAGAGAGATCAACCAGAAGTAAGGTTTTCATGTGCCCAAAGGAGGTCGCCATAAAGATCTTATGAGACAGACTTGTCTATAGAAGTGCCTCTGGTGCTGGCTGGTCATAACTGCTCTCCCTGGTAGGCCCGGCTATATACATCTGCTGGGTGAAGTTACTCAACAGCTTCTGGGATGCATTTGGGTTCAAATGCAGCTTCCTGTCTCCTGCTGGTAAGTCAAAAAAACTATTTCCTGTTAGCACTTCCTAGCTTCCCTCTTTACATTTCATGGCATTGTCAGTGAATTAACCTTACGCCAACTTAATTAGCCAGCAAGTTCTTCTGTGTAAAGCATCCTAGTTTAGTCCCTAGATGGTTCCAATATAAGCTTTGCTTTGCTTTGTTCTTGTACAGGTGAATTGTCTTTGTTGATGTGGTGCTCAGCCCACTAGATGGGCTCATTATGGAGATTTTTCTGATTATTTCTGGGACTGAAATACTTGTTTGTCCCACATACTTGCCTCGGTGTGGTCTCTGGGAGAACTGGTGTAAAAGCTGGAAAAATAGCAATCATAATGAGGCCTGGGAGGTGGAGAGAGGAGAGATGGAGTGGAGCGGGCCAGCCAGGACTGTTACACATAAAGGAAACAATATTGACCCTCGGCGCAGGGTCGGGGGGGGGGGGGGCACTATAAATATGCACCTTGGTCACCACACACTCCAGCACAGCTTCATTCATCTAAGAATAATCAATTGGTTCACAGGTCATGGTAGTAGAATGACATTCAAATTCAGAAGAACAGTCAAATGACTTTTTAATACAAAGAAAATGAAAAGAAATACAAATTAGGGCATGGTATTGTATTTTGACTTACCTAATTAGCTAGTAGAAGGCACGAAACAGGGCATTGTCATGCATCACCAATGGCTACAAGCTCCTGAAGATCTGGCGAATCTGGATCATGGTGTATTAGTTTGCTAAGGCTGCTATCATGAAGGGCCACGGACCAGGTATCTTAACAACAGAAATTTATTTTCTCATAATTCTGTCACAAGTCCAAGATCAAGGTGTATGTAGGTAGGGTTGGTTTCTTCTGAGGCCTGTCTTCTTGGCTTATAGATGGCCACCTTCTTTGTGTCTTCACATAGGCTTCCTTTTGTGCATATCTGTGTCCAAATGTTGTCTTCTTATAAGGACATCAATCATACTGGATGAGGGCCCACTCTCATGACCTCATTTCAACTTAGTTACCTCTTTGAAGACTGTCTTCACATATAGTCACATTCTGAGGTACTGGGGGTTAGGATGTCAACAAATAGACTTAAAAAGGGACACTTTACTGAGTTATTCTTTTAGGAGGTGATCCTAAAGAAGTAAATATAATTCCTCAAATTATAGGATCACATATTACTTTCTTATAACCTGCTTTTCTTACCCATTATGTATTTTGAATATTTCTCTATGTATTTAAACACCTATAACATCACTTTTGATCATTATTTAGTATGCTGTCGTACAAACACATCGTTATTAGTTAGCAATTCTACTTTTTAGTTTTTTGAATAAGAAATACATTCATGCAGGGGCGCCTGGGTGGCTCAGTTGGTTAGGCGACTGCCTTCGGCTCAGGTCATGATCCTGGAGTCCCGGGATCGAGTCCCGCATCGGGCTCCCTGCTTGGCAGGGAGTCTGCTTCTTCCTCTGACCCTCCCCCCTCTCATGTACTCTCTCTCTCTCTCTCTCATTCTCGCTCTCTCAAATAAATAAATTTATTAAAAAAAAGAAATACATTCATGCAATTGCAAATCAAAACAGTATAGAAAAGGTAAACACTAAGAAGTCTCACTCCTATTCTACTCCCCTTCCCTTATAAGTAACTCCTTTTATTAGTTTTTTGTGTCCCTTCCAGTGTTTTCTTATGCAAATAAAACCAAATGCAAATATACATTCTTATCTCCCCTGCTTTTTTACACAAAAGAGAACACACTGTTTACACTGCTCTGCACCTTTTCTTTTTTTTTTTAACTTCATGCATTTCTAGAGCCTCTCCATTATCAGTATTGCAAGAGCATCCTCATTCTCTCCTCCAGCCACAAAACATACGATTGTGTGAATGAACCATAGTTTATTTAACCAGTGTCCTCTAGGGAAGGTTATTTCTCGTCTTTTTCTATTACGTGCGGAGGGGCAAAGAATAAACTTATACGTGGGTGGCTCAGTTGGTTGGGCGACTGCCTTCGGCTCAGGTCATGATCCTGGAGTCCCGGGATCGAGTCCCACGTCGGGCTCCCTGCTCAGCAGGGAGTCAGCCTCTCTCTCTCTGACCCTCCCCCCTCTCATGCTCTCTATCTCATTCTCTCTCAAATAAATAAATAAAATCTTTAAAAAAAAAAAAAGAATAAACTTATACATATGTCATTTCCTACAATTACAGGTACTTTGCTAAGATAAATTCCTAGGAGTGGGATTGCTGAGTCAAAATGCCTTTGTAGTTTTGGTAGACACTGCCAAGTTGCCCTGCATAAGGGCTGCAGCATTTTGTGAGTAGCAGCTAATTTTTTCACAGACTCCCTAGTAGGATGAGCTGCAAACTTTTGGATGTTTATCAATATCAAATGCCTCATTTTTGAACATTTAAGTTGTTTCCACTTTTGCTACACTTAATAACACTATGATGAATATCCTTATAGCTTTACCTTCAACTCATATTTTAATTATTCCCTTAAAATAAATTTCTCAAAGTTGATTGTATTGTTCCAGGAGGATCTGCATTTTTAGGGCTTTTTATCTGTACTTATTTGGGGGCTTCTTGAAGTCTCATGGGCTTTGAAGCATGGAGGGGATTACTCTCCACTTCATGCCCTAAGCTTACATAGCTAATAAACAAAACTAGAAAATCAGTTTTCCGAAAGCATTTTTTTTTTTAAGATTTTATTTATTTATTTGACAGACAGAGAGACAGAGAGAGAGGGAACACAAGTAGGGGGAATGGGAGAGGGAGAAGCAGGCTTCCCACTGAGCAGAAAGGCCGACGTGGGGCTCAATCCCAGGACTCTGGGATCATGACCTGAGCGGAAGGCAGATGCTTAACGACTGAGCCACCGAGGTGCCCCTTCTGAAAGCACTTAACAGTGATTCTCTTCAATGATTTAAAATTTAATTACAAATTTAATATAATGTAAAGAATTATTTAGAATATTTCAAATGTTTTAAACAGCAGTGACAATCAAACTTATAATTTTAAAACAGCAACATCATGAGTTCAATTCATTTTTATTTTATTATTACTTTTTAAAAGATTTCTTTTTCTTTTTCTTTTTTTCTTTTTAAGTTTTCATTATTTAAGTAATCTCTATACTCCATGCAGGGCTTGAATTCATGATCCTGAGATCAAGAGTCTCATGCTCTACCCACTAAGCCAGCCAGGTGCCCCCAATTCATTTTTAAAAATTATTTCTATACTTGTTCTTATACCTTCCTAAGGTTGCAACAATATTAATTTCTATATTTTCCTGGGATTGTACTTTTCTGGTAATTTTCTGAGAGACAGATTAAAAAAAGAAAGAAAAAATAGACTGCTTCAGACCAGGTCAGAGAGCCTGAATTATCAATTTAGTTGCCTTGTAGTTTTATTTTCCAAGGTTATTCAAACCTAAATCATCTGTCATCAGAATACTTCCCCTCCCTCTGCCCCCTTTCTTTTAATAGGCTTTCTTTTTTAGAGCAGTTTCAATTTCACAGCAAAATTGAGCACTAAGTACAGAGAGTTCCTGTATTCTCCCTGTCCCCACACATGCATAACCTCCCCCACTATCAATATTCCCCACCATTTGTACTTTCGTTACAAATGATGAATCTACACTGACACATCATTATGACCTAAAGTCCATAGTTTACCTTGGTGTTTATTCTTGGTGTTGTACATTCTATGGCTTTGGACAAATTAATGGCATGAATCTATCATTATAGTATCATACAGCATAGTTTCACTGCCCTAAAAATCTTCTCTATTCTGATTATTCATCCTCCCATCCCACCTAAGCCCTGGCAAGCACTGATCTTTTCTTACTGTCTCCACAGTTTTGCCTTTCCCAGAGTGTCATATAGTTGGAATCATACAATATATAGCCTTTTCAGACCGGCTTCCTTTAATAATATGCACTTAAAGTTCCCCAATGTCTTTTTTTTTTTTTTAAGATTTTATTTGACAGAGAGAGAGAGAGCACAAGCAGGGGGAGCGGCAGGCAGAGGGAGAGAGGAAGGAGGCTCCCCACTGAGGAGAGAGCCCAGCGGGACTCTATGCCAGGACCCTGGGATCATGACCTGAGCTGAATGCAGATGCTTAACCAATTGAGCCACCCAGGCGCCCCACCTCAATGCCTTTCATGGTTTTTGTTGCTGTTTTTTTGGGGGGGGGATGTTTATTTGTTTGTTTTTTTAGAAAGAGAGCGAGGGAGCAGGGTTGGGGGGTGGAGGCAGAGGGAGAGAGAGCATCTTAAGCAGGCTCCTTGCCTAGTGCAGAGCCCTGTGCAGGGCTCAATCTCACGACCCTGAACTGAAATCAAGAGTCGGACGCTCAACTGTCTGAACCATCCAGGCACCCCTGTCTTTTATGGTTTGAAAGCTCATTTCTTTTTAGTGCTGAGTAATATTCCATTGTCTGGATGTATCACAGTTTGCTTATCCATTCACCTACTAAAGGATATCTTGGTTACTTCCAAGTTTTGGCAACTACAACTAAAGCTGCTATAGCATCAGTGTACAGATTTTTGTGTGTACATACATATTCAGTTCATTTGGATAAACACCAAGAAGCACAATTTCTGGATTATATTGCGACAGTGTGTTTAATTTTTTTAAAAAAACTACAACTATCTTTCAGAGTGGCTATACCATTTTCCATCTCCACCAGCAATGAGTGAGAGTTCCTGTTCCTTCCTCCACATCCTCACCAATACTTGATGTTGTCAGTGTTTTGAATTTGGGCCATTCTAATAGGTGTGTAGTAATATCTCATTATATATTTTTTAAAGATTTTATTTATTTATTTGTCAGAGAGATCGAAAGAGAGAGCGCACAAGCAGGGGGAGCGGCAGGCAGAGGGAGAAGCAGGCTCCCTGCTGAGCAGGGAGCCAGATGCGGGACTCGATCCCAGGACCCTGGGATCATGACCTGAGCCGAAGGCAGCTGCTTAACCAACTGAGCCACCCAGGCGTCCCATAATACCTCATTATTGTTTTAATTTGCAATTCCCTAATGAAATATGATGCTGAACATCTTTTCTTATGATTATTTGCCATCTGTATGTCTCTTTGGTAAGATAGGCCCCTTTTTAATAGTTAGGTTTTACATCAAGGAGGCTTTTCATCTGCACTGTCATAAAGATTTTAGTTTCTTGCAAGGTGATCTCTTTTCCTGAAATAATGTATTCATTTTTTGTTTGCTTGGTTAGCATTATATAAACCAGTATCACGTCCCGATTATGTATTGAATATTAAGTCCTGGTCTTCTAGCATTATAGGGAAACTGGATAAGTCTTACTAGGCCTTAGAAATAATAGACCCCTTAAAGGTTCATCTCCATGGAGGTGGGCCTGGCTGGCTCAGTCAGTGGAGCATGCAACTCTTGATCTCAGGGTTGTGAGTTCAAGCTCCACGTTGGCATGGAGCCTACTTTAAAAAAAAAATAATAAAATGTTATAAAAATAAACCCACACAAACAAAACCCCTAAAAGTTCATTTCCATGGAGACAAGTGATAGAGATTGTACTGCCTCCTCCCTCTTTAGAGCGTGTGGCTAATCCATCATCTTTGCACCCTCTCTTGGACCCTCGTCTCCTACTTCTCCCTATCTTTGGTAGAGTTTCTACTTTTTCCATTTATTTGGCTATCTCATAGTTCTATGACTTTCCCTTTCCCTTCTTAATCAAATAGAGAAAAATACATGCCATATTTTATCAAATATAAGGTGCTATTATTGTTAGCTGTGTCATTATTTTATATACATCTAAGAAAAAAAAGATTTTATTTATTTAGAGAGAGAGTATGAGCAGGGGGAGGGGCAGAGGGAGAGAAAGAGAGAGAATCTCAAGGAGACTCTATGCTGAGCACAGAGCCCAACAGTGGGGCTCGATGTCACCACCCTGAAATCATGACCTGAGCCAAAATCAAGACTCTCAGACTCTTAACTGACTGAGCCACCCAGGCGCCCCCTAAGAAAGAAGAATCTTACTAAACTATACACAATGCCTTAACAATAGTCTGGGATGACTTAGGCATTAGTTAAACTAGCCTCTCACCACTGAAATTCTTTTATTTCTTACAAGGGATTTGGCAATTTTTCCTGCCTTCAGTTGTATTTCTTGGTGTGTAATAAGAATCTTTTTGTATGTATCTTAGTAACAAAATATAACATAGCTCCATCTATTTGTGGGTATTTTTCTTTCTCAGTTTCCATAAAGCACTTGGTTGTTTTACTGAACAAAAATACAGAAAATATGTTGACATTCCCCTGAATATGAAGGCCTCACTAATATCAAATGCACATTCCATTGCTCTGTTCATTGGCTTTCTGTGTACACAATACCTCATTTCAACAAATGCCAAAATTACAGAGGAAACTTTTCTTTAGACATTTCAAATGACAGTTCCTGTGAAATACCAACAATGTGCATTACTCCATGAAAGTGAAGCATTATGAACAGCTGTGACCAAGTATGAACACGCAGCTCTTCACTAACAGCAATTAAGAAAGCCATCCGCAGTAGAAGCACAATTTTAGAGATGTTAAAAATGTAAAAAAAACCCAAAAACCAAAAAGGTAGTCTTAGAATCAATAAATATGTATCTATAATTTATTAATTGTCATTTTCCATTAGGAAAAAAAAACATACAACATCCGTAAATGTCAACATCCCCCTATTTATTAAAAATTAAGTGTATTCTATTGCATTCACCCTTTTAGGTTACAATTTCCATTTTATACAATATATGTAGACTTTTCCCTTTTTGCATATCATTAAAGACTCATGGCTTTTCACGGATGAAACTCATTTCAGTTAGCCGTAAGTATCTTTTTTTTTTAGGTTGGCTCCATTGTCCTTTTGACATTACCCTGACATTTTACAAACATCCTTGCTTTCTGAAAGCATGAAGATATATTAAGCCTATCTTGATTTTTCTCTCTATTATAGGACATGGGATTAGATACTTTTAATGGCTGCTAGAATTAAAGATCAAAATCTGGGCACACACCTAGGGTTACAAATTAGATTCCATGTTAGATTCCCTGACCCGTGTAGCCGGGACATTAACTCTGCTGGGCCACTTTGATGGCAGAGCTGGAAAAAATATTTCTCTTGATGATCTTGAGTTGACATTGATTTCTCCACTTAATAGTAATATTCCAATCTAACTTTAATCCCTCGAAGTTCTGACCCAGTATAGAAATTTTTAATTTGTTTCCTATACAACATACCTACTTAAATGTTTAACGCCTTGCTTAACCATGATTTTATCATCCCCTCTCTTATTTTTTTTAAGATTTATTTTTAAAGATTTTATTTATTTATTTGAGAGAGTGAGAATGAGAGAGAGAGAGAGAGAGAGCACATGAGAGGGGGGAGGGTCAGAGGGAGAAGCAGATTCCCTGCTGAGCCGGGAGCCCGATGCGGGACTCGATCCCGGGACTCCAGGATCATGACCTGAGCCGAAGGCAGTCGCTTAACCAACTGAGCCACCCAGGCGCCCTAAGATTTATTTTTAAAGTAATCTCTACACCCAACATGGGGCTAGAACCCACGACCCCCAGATCAAGAGTCACGTGCTCCACTGACTGAGCCAGCCAGGTACCCCTCATCCCCTCTCTTATAATCCTTATATATCTTACCATTCACCAATCTGTAGTAACTTTATTGACACTGCTAAATTTCCTTCAAGAAATTTTGTATAAAATTTCCACTGTCTACGCTCATGCTCCTAGCGGCATTACTAACAATAGCCAAAAGACAAAAGCAACCCAGCGTCTGTTGACCAATGAATGGATAAACAAAATATGGTATACACATAAAATAGTATATTATTCTAACTTTAAAATGAAGGAAGTTCTGACAACATCTATGCTACAACATAGATGAAATAAGCAGATTGCAAAAAGACAAATACTGTATAACTCAACTTATATGAGTTACCTTGAGTAGTCAAATTCATAGAGACCGAGAGTAGAATGGTGGTTCTAGGAGTGCTAGGAGTGCAGGAATGGGAAGTTGTTGTTTAATGGGTATAGTGTTTTAGTTTTGGAAGATGAAAAGCATTCTGGAGATTGGTTACACAGCAATGTGAATGTACTCAACACTACTTAACTATGGTAAGATGGTAAATTTTATGTAAAGTGTATTTTGCCAAAAGTAAAAAAAAAAAAATTAATTCATACTTTCATTAGTAGGGTATAGGAGTACTTATTTCTCCTAAAATTACTTTTACAATGCAAAAAGCAACTCGTTTTGTTTTTCAAAGTTTAATGAAGTTCATTGGAAGAATGAACAATACTTAACAATATATTAATAGCATTTTTAGTAAATTTTGCACTGGGGAGTTGAAAATCCTCTAAGAATGGGTTCTGAACCTGGAGGTCCATGGATTTTTGGATCTATCAACAGGTTGCTGAACCCCTGAGATTGTGTGCCAAATCGCATGGGTGTTCATATGTGTTTCCTGCTCCCCGAGAGAGAATCTATAGCTTACATCAAATTCCCAAAAATCTATGTAACTCTAAAAGAAGCTTAAGACTATTATTTTGCAGAAAAGGAATCTTCAAAAGTGCCAGGATTAAGATTTGAAAATAATTTAAAATGGTATCAAAATAGACCAAACCTAATAATCTAACAGGTAAGTATAAAATTTTGCTTTTATGTTCAAAAAATTAATTTCTCAAGCAGAACACCAGCTTAATAGCACTTCATATGAAAACATCTGGGAGCAGTAGAAGCGATCTTCTCGACCCCAGCTGCACCGCAGAATTATCTGCAGCTCTATCCAGACGTAGAAATGCCTGGGCTATTCCACTGAAGATTCCAATTCAGGAGGTCTGTGACAGACCCTAGCATCTGTATTTTTCTGAAGTTCAGCAGTTATTTCTAACTAACCTTTGTCCTGGGTAAAGCATTGTGGTTTTAGACAGCTTAAAATTGAATCCCCACTCCCCTGTCAGTAGCTGGGGGGCTCTACTAGCATTATTATTCATCTATAAAATGGGAGTAAAACTGTACCCAATTTCACATTATTATTATGAAGAATTATTTCACATTATTATTATTATTATTGTTAAAATGAGCTAATGTCTTAAAAGGGTTGCCAGATTTAACAAATAAAACTAGAAGACACACAGTTAAATTTAAATTTTAGATAAACAATGAACAATTTTTTAGTTTAAATATAATCATGCAGTATTTGGGACATACTTATACCAAAAAAATAATTCATTGTTTATCTGACTCAAATTTAACTGAATGTCCTGTATTTTATCTGACAACCCTATGCCTTAGGCATAGTAGGAACTCAATAAATGTTAACAAAATCCAATAACAGTCCCAAACTCTAGCTTCTACATGAGCTCCCACTGTGAGGTAAGTTATTTAAATACACAAATGGATAGATAGATACATTGATTGATAGATAGATTGGTATAAGTGGTTTTGGTCTAAATTAATGGTGAAGTCCAGACCAAGGGAGCTGAGAGTCTCATCTTTCTTTGCTGTGGTCTGCTTAAGCTGGAGTAAAAATTGAGAAGACTTGAGCAGAAAAGATAGGACTTCAGGGTGATCGAAAACCTCCCTTTAACAACCACTTAGATTTCTTGAGAGTTGTCCCAGAGAAAAGATTAGAACCAAAGTGGAAGAGTGACCTGAGGCAGCTGTGAGGCCACTGTGAGGAAAATTCTCAAGGGTTAGATCAATCTATACATCGAGTAAGCTAAAACCTAAAGAGCAGTTGAGTTTCTCACCAACTGTGGCTGGATGTCTTCTGTCATAATTGTCACAAAGGTGATTTCTAATGGAATGGTTGTATATATGGCCCCGCTGTCCTCTCAAATCCTTTGAAGTAAAGCCAGGCAGGGTTAATGTTGATAATGTGGCTCTTACAAATAGGGGCTCTCCATCCCAGTGATTTCAAGGAACATTCAATCATTTGTTCAATGAACAAAACATTGCATATATATCTGTAAACAATGAGATGGCCATTAAATCATAATTAATTGACAAACATTGGTAAAGTGAATTTAAAATTAATCACAAACTTACTCTATAAATGTGCAGGCTTTTGTGATGAAATTAGGATAAGGAAGGCAGATAATGTAAAATGGGGTTTCAGTTGAGTGCCTAATGTAATTGGAAGCAATTTTTTTTAAGTGATTTAGATACATAAAAAATAACACAGGGGCGCCTGGGTGGCTCAGTTGTTAAGCGTCTGCCTTCGGCTCAGGTCATGATCCCAGGGTCCTGGGATCGAGCCCCACATAGGGCTCCCTGCTCCACAGGAAGCCTGCCTCTCCCTCTCCCACTCCCCCTGCTTGTGTTCCCTCCCTCGCTGTGTCTCTCTCTGTCAGATAAATAAATAAAATCTTTAAAGAAAAAAAAAATAATACAAACTGAAAACGATTGATCCTCATATATTTCTGATGTTGATTAGTACCTGATATGAATCTCCCAAATAGTTTTGATTTTGTCCAATTTAGCTTGCCTGAATTTTAAAGTTTCTAAACCTCAAGCCTACCTTTATGGATCCCTATACATCATACCGGGATTGTGGAATGTGGGCTATGGAAGTCATCCTAATGGCAGGTAGAGAAAAGAATCATAGCTTCTGGTCATATAATAAAAGTATGTTCAAATCATTATTGTTGCGTGCACCAAAATACAAAACCCCTTTATGTGATGGTATCACTCAGCGGAAATTTAACTACCCAGCATACTGGATGGCGAAAGAAACACCTGAAGGATGCACTGAAGCATTTTAAATAATGTCGTGTTCCCGAGGAGTGCTGAGAAATAGCAATGGAAGAGGAAGAAAGCCCACTACTTCTATTTCCATTGTGTTTTCCAAAGAAGCAGTATGCTGATTTGCATATATCTGTGGGGTTTTACTTTCTAATAGCACTGGTTCTCATTTAATGAGGGGGAAAAGCTCTTCCCACGTTGGCCTCTCTTTCCAGTCTTTCGCATTCGTACAAGTGTTGCCTGTGTTTTTAGGGAAAGGGAATCCATGAGCTATGTCACAGGAGTGCCCTCTACTCAGCACTTACTAATTATCCACTGTGGGGATAGCTTTCTTCCCCCTTAGACTTTCTCTATTTAAAATAACAACCATGTTTCATTGCTTGTTTATTGGCATTCTGTACGATGAAGACACAAAAATACCAAACCTCAAATTCCGCGTTTTCTACCATGTAGAACCTTTTCAAGAGATTAGGCTCTGAAATGTACAGGCTCTATTTGGAACGTGCAAGGTAACCCTTCCTCATGACTGAAAAACACTTCCCCAACGAAGAGGACCACTGGAGCTACTGCTTTGACTAAGCCTCACTCCCAAAACAAACATACAGGAAAACCCACTGGCTGGGTGATCCTTCGAACTTCAGAGTGACTCTGGGCTGCAGATATCAAGGCTCAGAAAGACTCATTATTCTTGGGGCTTTTTGAGTTCAGAGTGACCCGAACATGATTTTGTGGGCTAGCCTAGAAGACCAATCTAAAAGACACACATACGGGACGCCTGGGTGGCTCAGTCAGTTAAGCGTCTGCCTTCGGCTCAGGTCATGATCCCGGGGTCCTGGGATCGAGTCCCGCATCGGGCTCCCTGCTCTGCCGGAAGCCTGCTTCTCCCTCTGCCTCTGTCTCTCTCTCTGTCTCTCATGAATAAATAAATAAAATCTTTAAAGAAAAATAAAATAAAAAAAATAAAAGACACACATACACACTGCTAATAAAAGACTATTTCTAAGAGAAATACTTCCAAGTAGCAAGCAATATAGTTACGGATACCTTTTTGAAAACAATCTTTTCATTATTTTGAAAAATGAATTTGGTTATATGGCCCTTTCATTAGAAACTTACTGGATGAACAGGACTTGGGGTTTATTTTTTAATTATGTTACATATTACCAAAAATGTTGATTCTGGTGATATCAGAGCCATGCTTTGTTCCTTTTAATCAATTAAATAAGGTACTGAAATGGGGAAATGTGCTATAAATTTGCATTAAAATTGATCAGTAGGTAAATAGATATGAAAGACTTTAAGTTACAATCAGTAAAGAACTGAAATAAGCAAAGATTTGCTTATCCAGATTGAAGGATAAATTTATTAGGGTCAGATTTTTCTGATCATGCAAGGTGTTTGTTTTTTTTTTTAAAGATTATTTATTTATTTATTTGACAGAGAGATTGACAGCGAGAGAGGGAACACAAGCAGGGGGGAGTGGGAGAGGGAGAAGCAGGCTTCCCGCCAAGCAGGGAGCCCGATGCGGGGCTCGATGCGGGGCTCGATGCGGGGCTCGATGCGGGGCTCGATCCCAGGATCCTGGGATCATGACCTGAGCTGAAGGCAGACGCTTAACAACTGAGCCACCCAGGCGCCCCTGATCATGCAAGGTTTTGAAGGCCATTTGTAATCATTTCTGATTTCCATCCCTTAGTCAATCAGACCTACTTTTGATGCATCTTTGGATACTGGTCTAACTTCCCATTCTCATCACCGCCAACCCAACCACCAACTCTATCCAGCCCAGCTGCTCTCACAACCTGCTCATTCAATAGTTATAATGGCCCTTTTATACATCCTATCCAAACCCACTCCAATCCTCTACTTTGGCACATTCATTCTAGGATTTTTCCATTGCAGTTTTAAATGTGCAGATTTTTATATTGAAAATTATTCTACCCATCCATAAGATACAAGTATTTTACATACTTTTTGCAGTTGAGATATTGGAGCTCTGTTGATCCATTGTTATTCTTAAATGGTGCTGCTGAGCAAAAAAGTTTCATGCTTTAATTAATTGAGCTGACACATTTATAGCACATTAAGTGAGACTATGCATTTATATCACACATTAAATATGTACATCAAATACATTCATAATGTATTTCCAGTTGGCCAGCCTACATCCTTTGCCTCTTACCTTTTTTTGTACTTGTTTTTCCCTAGTAACTATAGAACATAGATGAATACCTTTTTTTTTTTTTTAACAATTTTATTTTTAAGTAATCTTTACACCCAACGTGGTATTGGAAGTTACAACCCTGAGATCAAGAGTCACATGCTCATGGACTGAGCCAGCCAAGCACCCCTAGATGAATACTTTCTTTAGGTAAACACTTATTTGGACTTAAGTTGTGATTTAAGAGGAGAAAGACCATCTCCCCTATACAAGTTGCTTATGTAAACATTTATTGACCATCTGCTCTGGGCCAGGTGGCATGTTAGGTATTATGGGTAAAAAATGGGCACACAATGATTATTCTATTGACAAGAAACTCTGGTGCAGTGGTTCTCATACCTTAGCATTCTTAGGAGTCATGTGAGGGTATTAGCTGAAATGCAGATTCTGGAGTTCTCATCTACCCTAATTTTAAAAGTTTGAGGTGGGGTCCAAGAATCTGCATTTTAGCAAGTCCTCCCAGTGATTCTGATGAGGGCAGTCCATTAATAACACTTTGAAAACACAGTATTAAATTCTTTTGGGTGTTTTATATTTATGCCTGTAGTTCTATACTGTTATGAAGTTTAAAAAAATGCTATTTCAAGGAAAATGTTACTTAACCAGTTTCCTTTTCCATGTTTTTTTCTATCATATTTAAAATAAGAAACCTCATGTTCTGAGATTACCCATTAAGTATAAGAAGATTTAAAGTATAAATACGTTGCCTAAAACCTAGAAATTTATCATGTATCTTTTTCCCCCAGCATTAACACGTACAATTAAATACCTTATAACAATGTTACCACTTTGTAAAAGTTTAGATTTCCAAGTTTACTACGGAGTCTGCTTTTCCTTTATAGATCCTTTTCCGGCAGGTAGGGTCTCCTGCTTCCAGGAGGAAGGAACATTTTGTTCTTCTAGTCGAACTAAAGTCCTAAATTATGATTTGCTTGAGATATAGCTTCTAGCCATATGCCCACTACTTTGAAAGAGATTATGAAAATAAGTTTGTTTTTTTTTTAAAGATTTTATTTATTTATTCAAGGAGGGGGAGGGGTAGCGGGAGAGGGAGAAAGAGTCTTAAGCAGACTCCACACTGAGCACAGAGCCCCATCGTGGTACTCGATCGCACAACCCTGAGATCACAACCTGAGCCGAAACCAAGAGTCAGATGCTTAACCGGCTGCACCACCCAGACACCCCGAAAATAAGTTTTAACAAAGCAAAACATTAAATAACCTAACTAAGTCTTTAGGGGCCTATTTATTTATATTTTAATATTTCAGGAGTTTATTTAAGTTTGTCTCACCAAAACCAGAAAATTTCGGGAAAAGTAGAATTCTGTAGTTCCAAATTTCCTTAATGATTTAAGAAAGTCGAGACGCAATGACATTTGCATATATTAGTACAAATGGGGGAGAAAAAGAATAATATAACTACATCCTGACATGAAAAAATATATATATATTTTTAAGATTTTATTTATTTATTTGACAAAGACACAGCGAGAGAGGGAACACAAGCAGGGGGAGTGGGAGAGGGAGAAGCAGGCTTCCCGCGGAGCAGGGAGCGCGATGCGGGGCTCGATCCCACGACCCTGGGATCATGACCCAAGCCGAAGGCAGACGCTTAATGACTGAGCCACCCAGGCGCCCCATGAAAAAATATTTTTGACAGTGTTGCCTAATTACTAACAGTGATGGCTGTGTAGAATTTGGTATTTTTCTCTTAAAATTTGGTATTTTGAGTTTGATCAGGCAAAGGCCCCACCCCCTGCCCAACTCCATTCACTCCCCAGTCCGTCTTAATCTTCCTCTTCCAACTCACTGTGAAATCTCTCCTACAGCCAGACTGCTTCCTTTCTTGTACACCTTGTGCATTTCAACTGCAAATTACTTAGTCTTTTAGAGCCACTTAAAGGGATGCCTTTGCTCACCTTACTAAGAGGAAATTCGTTGTTTTACTTCTCTACCAACTCTGCCCACGCAACCAAGGACTTGCCTGTACATACATATAAAATGTCAGTTACTTGGCTGCCATATATTATATATAGCTATATATATAATATTGGCGTATATATGTCAACTTTTGAGAGCATTAAAAAATGTATGTGATGTTTTTTAATAAGCAAGAGACAATTATCCACATTATATTTATTTTTTTTTTAGATTTTTATTTATTTGAGAGAGAGAATGAGAGAGAGAGAGCACGAGAGGGAAGAGGGTCAGAGGGAGAAGTAGACCCCCCGCTGAGCAGGGAGCCCGATGTGGGACTCGATCCTGGGACTCCAGGATCATGACCTGAGTTGAAAGCAGTCGCTTAACCAACTGAGCCACCCAGGCGCCCTCCACATTATATTTAAATAAAATGGAACAGTCCCACCATGTCTCTCTTAAAGCAGCTACAGTGCCTTTGAACCAATCAGGATCTCAACAGAAAACCTCACAAGAGCAAGCATTTTTAGATGTTTATTCACCAAAAGAGATCTAAGAAGACAATATCTTACAAAATGAACAGGGTCAATTGTCCAGGGACAATATGCATAATTTCAGGAGCAAAATATGAGTATATATTTAATTATTGCCCCTTGGAAAATGGTATCTATTGAACTGTAGATCTTGTTCAGGTACTGTTTTCTTCTTGTTTCTGACATTATCTTGTTGGGAAAGGGTGTTTGGGCTTGTGAAGAGTGTTTCATGTCTTTAATGTTGAGGGCTGGAAGAATTTCACTAGTTCAATCTCTACTAACAGCAAATATATAAAAATATATCTCAGAGAAGTGTTGCTACTGACTCCAACTTGCCAGCCGTAGATATTCTGCATTTTGAACTGATTGAGGACTGGGGTGTGTTAGAAAAGGAGCAGGAAATGAGCAGAATAATGATTCATGCAGTGGTTGCCAAGAACTTTGCACTTCAATTAAAATATTAAAAATGGATGTTTTTCTCTTAATAGAAAATAATTACAACTTTCACTTCTAAATTTTAAAATAGTTTATTATTTTTTTTAGTAATCTCTACACCCAACGTGGGGCTCAAACTCATGACCCTGAGATCAAGAGTCACCTGCTCTTCCAACTGAGTCAGCCAGGAGCTCCCACTTCTAATTTGTATTCAAATTTTATTTCACTGAACTTTTCTCCCAAGTACAAAAATTTACTCCATAATAAAGCTCTTTTCAAAGTTAGAGAATAAATTATCAACTTTGCTTCATGTGTGAAAAAAAAAATCACAGGATTTCATAAGATTTTACATACTCCTCTTCTTCAGTCAACTTACTTCTGCAAGTATGGAAGATTACAGCACAGATCCGCAGGAAAGGTTGCAGCACGAGCTGCTGTATATAGTTGTGCATATTGTACAGTCCACAACCTGCACAACGGTATGTGGCAGCTCTGATTGCAGAGACTGATTTTCCTACATTTCCTGGGCTTTGTTTTCGCAGACTAATATGAATAGAAACTAAAGAAATATATTTCATCAATGGAGAGCCTCAGTTATGCCCTCTACGCACTGGCACGTAAGACATTTGCTTTCAGCACAAGAGGTAAACAAAAAAAAGGATCCAAATATGTCAAGACCAGGCAATTGCATTATTAAAGCAATAAATAAATAATAAAAGCAAACAGAAAACTCAAAGTCATCATGGAAATGTATCTTGTGTCATTTAAGACACAGGGTTTTGGTAAGGCTTCTGAAGTCATGGTGGTAGTGATTCTCCTCCTCCTAAAGTAGGCCTTTCATTCACTCTTAGGATTGGTATTTCTTTTTTTTTTTTTTTTTAATTTTTATTTATTTGACAGAGAGAGAAACAGCAAGAGAGGGAACACAAGCAGGGGGAGTGGGAGAGGGAGAAGCAGGCTTCCCACAGAGCGGGGAGCCTGATGCGGGTTTCGATCCCAGGACCCTGGGATCATGACCTGAGCTGAAGGCAGACACTTAACGACTGAGCCACCCAGGCACCCCAGGATTGTATTTCTAAGCATGGCTCCTAACTTCATGCACATGATTTATCTTAGCATATGGCTGAGCTCGCAGATTCCCTTCTTTGATCAAATGCTTGGTTATTGATACTATACAAGTTTATACCTGAGTCGAATATTTTAAAGAACAAATTTAAACAAGATTTCTTTTTTTTTTTAAGATTTTATTTCTTTATTTGAGAGAGACAGTGAGCACAAGTGGGGGTCAGAGGCAGATGGAGAGGAAGAAGCAGACTTCCCAGTGAGCAGGGAGCCCGATTCGGGGCTTGATCCCAGGACCTGGAGAGCATGACTTGAGCCAAAGGCAGACTTTTGACTGAGTCACCCAGGAACCCCTAAACAAGATTTCTTATAGCAATCCAAACTAGCTTTATTATTAACCAAGGAAAATTAGCAGCTTTTATACCTTAATCATTCCATGGATTCTGTAATTAAAAACTGAAAAGTGCATGTGTTAAAGTATTATTGATGTAATAGGCAGCTAATTCCAAATCTGAGAATACAGCATGGAAACATAATCAAGTAACAACATCCTCCATTATAATCTCTTTTGTGAACAGGTTCAAGACCTGCCTTATGAATGGCTAGAAAAAGTCATCAACATGTCGGAATTTGAAGTGTGTGCAGAGGGTCCCCTAACATTGTCCTAAACTATATCTACCCTTTGGGCCATGACACCCTAAAGTCCATTGTTACAGATTGGTTTCTTTTGTTACTAAGAGCTCTTTAAAAATCCAAATGCCCTTTGGAGCCTTGACATTTGTGTATGAAAATAACAATATTATGAATAAAATGTTTGTATATCCATTTTGAGCAAAAATTCTCGAGATGTATTTTAGGGTTTATAGGATCTTGTGATTGAATTAGATTGGGAAACGACAGAATCAAAGTCAATCCACCTGCACTTTTCAAAGCCCTGAAGTAGCTGGTGTGCTTAGGGAATCTTCAGAGAAGAGTCTAATAGGCAGCCCTCCCTGAATGTATCGTACCAAAGAAGGAGAGATTTGTGAGATTGATATTTTACTGGACATGCTTAGGGAAGTGCGTTGGCCTTGCAGGGTAAACCCCTTCTTACATCCAAGCAGAAAGTGTGTTAATGTAGGTACGTGACAAATGGAGTTCTTAAGGATACCATGGGAAGAATAAGAGAACTTACAACTCAACTCCCTTTTGCTTCTTCCTGTTGCCTTTCCCTGGCTGCTGTGGGATTCCTGACCATGACCTTCACCTAAGAAGACCAAATGAATTCAGGGTACAGCGCAGGGGAAAGGACACTTCAAGTGGGCATCTGCAGCCAGCTCTGATTCTGACTTGAGGGGAGAATGTTACTCTCCTTACACTCCTTTTTTCCATTGGATATAAAGGTAAATCTGGAAGGCCTTAGAGATTACTTCTTATTGGGGGGACTCCCGGGGTTCCTGAGGCTCAAGGGCAGATCCTGGCTCCATGAGGCTTGAAAGTTACCCAATTTGTAGGTAGAGAGAACTTGTTAATAGAAAGAATACAAAATTAGGAACAAAAGTCACTATTTAAAATGAGGAAAAGAACCACAACAAATTAGATTTTTTAAACTGACAAATACCATGAATATCACAAAATCTAGGGAAAACAACACAAATTTGATTAACTGCCTGACACACTTCTGTTTTTAAAGTATAATTTTTTTTGCTGCATGCTTGTTGTTTGCCTCTTCATAGGAAGGTTTCAAAGATTTTACGTAGACTAGAAAGATAATCCAGGCTTTCCTCTAGCAAGCTTGAAATTTGTTATTTCAAATTTAGAAAAGTTTCTTTCAGCATCGTAACTTATCAGAAATGTCAGGTGAAATTTTAGGATTATTGTCAAATTCTGGGAAACTTTTACGTGGTTTCTTTCATATATGAGATTTCAGAGCATTTCAGATGTTCTTGTCAGTGACTAATTGACTACTCTGAGTTGAAGACTTTCACTGAATAGTTTGTCACCAATGTCCTATTGTAGCGGCTTGTCAACAAGCTTTTATGTTGAGCCGTGTGCCTTCGCATCACGGTGCCAGGTGAATTAGCAGAGTGAGCGTCAGGAGTGTTCCTGGAAACAATTCCTATGCTGGCAAGAACTCAACTATACACAGAACCTCCTTAATGTGTGAACCTCCTTCATAGATCCCATTCAAACTAAATGTGTCCTCAATTTAGCTTTGACTTAGCCTAATTCCCCAAATACCCATGGCCATTCCCATAACACTTACCTGTCATGAGGGTGGGAAGGTCAGCGTGGCAAGAACGATAATATTAATTAATTGCCACTAAAATATCTTAATTGTGCCAATTTTACAAGGATATATGACCTTGTGAACACATGTCCAGGATTTTTCCCAAGGCTTTCGAGGGGTCCGTATGAGTGAGGGAAGCTGACGTGTAAGCTTCATCAGCATCAGGGTAGATTTGCCTATGAGGTTCACAGCCTTTCAAAACCAAGTGCCTCTGAGTTGGATCTTCAAAACTGCATTAACTTGAACAGTCTACTATGCATATATCCTACAGAAGCCAAGAGGAGGGCAATGTGCTAGCAGAATAGTACCTTTCACAGCTTTCCTTACAGCTTGGGGTGGCCAGGTGAGGCAAGTTCTGGTCAAGGAGACATTAGTGAAAAGTCACTGAGTAGAGGTTTCTGAAAAATCTCTTCCAAGTTTTAGCTAGCACATACCTTTTACCCTTTGTCACTTTCTTCCTGCTTGGAATTCAGATTCAATGCCAGAGATGGAACAGTCATCTTATGATCACAAAATAACGGGAGGGCAAAACACCCTGTGCTAAGATAGAGATGCGGAAAGATAGAAGGGAAACTTCTGGCCTGATGTCATCGTCTACCCTCACACTCCTTGTAACATAAAAAAAACACATTGTGATGTTTTTCTGATACTTGCTGCTGAATACAATTGCCAACTGAAACATTTCCCATGGTAGTGATTTTGAATTAAGGATCCAGGAGACAGAATTTCTTCTGCAACACTCTGTGGGACTTTGAACATTTAAAAAATTTGTTAGTGTATGCAATGAATAATGCACATTGTTTTCACAAGTCTTTCCCATATTTCTCATTGACATTTTAAAATCAAAAAATATTTGAAGTCTTAAAACTGGTACTGTCAGTGTTTGAGTTGGTTTTTCAATTTTATTTAAATTCTCTTACTTTGGACTGGTTGCATAGACATTTCACTGAAGATGTGGTATTGATTTAAGATGGTTTGCATGGGGGTGCCTGGGTGGCTCAGTCGGTTAAGCGGCTGCCTTCGTCTCAGGTCATGATCCTGGAGTCCCAGGATCGAGTCCCGCATCGGCCTCCCTGCGTGGCAGGGAGTCTGCTTCTCCCTCTGACCCTCCCCCCTCTCATGTGCTCTCTCTCTCTCTCTCTCAAATAAATAAATAAAATCTTTAAAAAAAAAAAAAAAGATGGTTTGCATGGTCCATGGTTGACATGTATTTCATGGTCCATGGTTGACATGTATTTCATATCTCTTTATTTTGTCCTTTTAGAAAATGGAAATAATTACTGGTTCTTATTAAACACAAATGATGTAAATGTATTGTCATTTCTCTGTATGCCACTGATAGGTATTAAACATTACTCCTATGAGATATTTTGCTTGGTTCCTAATGTGTATATTAGGATCATGTAAAATAAGGGTTTAAGTGTGTCCAGGATTATTGGTTAAGCTAAAGGACTTTGAACTTTTCAGGGTAACACTTGAGAATTGATCTTATTTTTGCTGAGAGCCTATCAGATATTCTTCACCCAGGTCAGACTTAAGGGATAAATGAATTTCATTTGACCTTCGTAGCAGGCTTAAGGGCTCTTTATAATTCAGCCATGTCTGTTTTTATATTTCATGTCATGCATATAGGTTCCTCACCCCTCCCGTGACTTTGCAATTCAGTCCAGAGTTTACAATCTGTCACACAGTTGCCCCACAACATGAAGTTTCCTTTTGTTGTAGAATATGCTACTCTAGGGCGCCTGGGTGGCTCAGTTGGTTAAGCGACTGCTTTCGGCTCGGGTCATGATCCTGGAGTCCCGGGATCGAGTCCCGCATCGGGCTCCCTGCTCAGCGGGGAGCCTGCTTCTCCCTCTGACTCTCCCCCTCTCCTGTGCTCTCTCTCTCTCATTCTCCCTGTCTCAAATAAATAAATAAATAAAATCTTTAAAAAAAAAAAAAAAAGAATATGCTACTCTATTCTTTTATTTATTTATTTTATTAAATCTCTTAAGGTGCCTGGGTGACTCAGTCAGTTAAGCGTCTGCCTTCGGCTCAGGTCGTGATCCCAGGGTCCTGGGATCGAGCCCCATGTCTGGCTCTCTGCTCCGCTGGGAGTCTGCTTCTCCTTCTCCCTCTGCTCCTCCCCCTGCTCATGCTCTCTCTCTCAAATAAATGAATAATATAAAAAAAATATAAATCTCTACTTATGGTAAATTGCTTATTAATTTATTAATTTATTCAACAATATTTAATGAGTTCCACGATATAATGGATATGGTTCTAGGCGTTGGGAATGCAGAACAAATAAAGCTGACAAGGATCTTGCTCTTATGAAGTTGTTATTCTAGCAAAAGTGGACAATAAACAATGCTGTTTTGCAACTAGGAATGGACCTAGGGAATGGTGGAAAGTGGTTTCCTAAAAATCATGATCAGAGTAACCCAGAATCCAGCAGCCCAGAAAATACGATCTTGTGTCTCCTTCTCCTTAAAATTTTCTCTTGCACTTCAACTTATGGCACTGGGAGAAACTGTCAGTGCTCATTAATAGGTTAGAATCATGAATAAACTTAGGAAAGACTTGTGAAATATTATAGACTTTTAATGGGTGTTGAGTCATAAAATGTTATAACTGGAAGGGAATTTAGAGATAACGTGGAAACCAGATTATCTGGGATCTGCCTGGATTGTCAGTTTTAACAATTAGACCTTGGGCCTGATGGAATGGAGTATCAGGTGTTCGTATTCTAGGCCAGGATGTCTTTCCTAGGTAGTGCCAAATGGGAGGTTTCTGGAGGTAGATGCCAAAATATGAAGGAGACTCCCTGAGATGGGTGGGTTGATGGAAGAAAATATTAAAGATGATTTTTTTTTTTTTTGCTATTTCTATTAGAATTAACCTTACCTGGACCAAAAAAAGAAAAAGAAATATCTGGATTTAATGACTTTATTCTCTTATCATTCATTTGCCTTTCATCAATTATATAATACAGAAATGTAGAAGTAACTATGAATGGTGATTACAAAGTAATCTGATTATTTAAGCCCAATAACCTACACATTATGACAAGGTGTTCCTGCCCCCATTACTTTGCGGTTTTAGTTCAGAGTGACTTTTAGTGCTGGATTTCTCCTAGCCAATGGAAAATCAAAGATAAATAAAGTCAGCGTCTTTATGAGGTCACTGTGGGCATTTTGGGCAGGTTAATTCTTTGTTGTACTAGACTGTCCTGCTCAGTGTAGGATATTCAGCATCTCTGGCTTCTCGACACTAAATGACAGGGGTGCCTCCCTCCCGTCATTATGACAATCAAAAATTTCCCCAAACACCCATACAAGGGGGGGAGCCTGCATTGTCCTCCTGATTGAAAACCACTGGTAATGGGAAAAATATATTTAAACACAGTACTTCCATATGACACAATATGTGCTTGGCTAAATGTTTGTGTTCATTGCTATGGGAGCACAGAGGAGGGGCACCTAACCAAATCTGGTGGTTCTCACAGGCATTTAAATAAGGGTTATTCCTATCAAAATAATCCAATAATACCATTCCTACTCAAAATATTTTAGAAATTCTTTTCTGGATTACTTTTAGAGCCTGAGTCATGTTCTTTTGAATTTGTTCAACATAGGAAACTTTCTTCCTTTGGAAACATCCCAAAGTTGCCTGTAGCCAAGTCTTGTGAATAAGATGAGTGAACAAGCTGGACAGTATTATTTTTAGGTAAAAACAGTTTCACAGAACACAAAATTATGAGCTGACACTTAGTGGTTATTGAATTATGAAAACCACTTAGCCCAGGTTTTAATAAGAGGTACTACTTATTTCATTATTTTTCATATTTTTATTATTATTACAAGATTGTTAGCACTCTGTTAAGCACTGTGGATACATAAACGAAAGACAGTTCCTGCCTTTAAGGAGATCACTATCTAGTGAGGGAGGTAAACAAGTAAATCAACAATTGCAGTTGCAAAATGGATGAGTGCTTGCTAGGAGAGATATATTTGTGTTGCTATGGGAGTGCAAAGGAGAGGCGCTAGCTCAGTCTAACAGTGAGGAATGCAGAAAGTTTGCCCGGAGAATTTGATGCTCTATCTGAGTTTTGAATGTACAGCGCTGACTGGCTCAGAGGAGGAATGAAAGGCATTCTAGGTAGAGGCAGCAACATATCCAAGGATACAAAGGGTTGAAAGTGTGGTTCACTCTGTGAGCTTTGATGTCTGGAGCAAAGGGGCAGGAGATGACACTGGTAACATAGGCAGCATGATGAAGATCATACCATTTTTATGCACCTTAGCAAGGAATTTGGACTTTGTATTGGAGATGAAGGATGGCCGTGAAGGACTTAAATGATAGAAATCTGATGATACCTTTATTTTAAATCATGCTAGTTATATAGTGGAAAATGAACTGGAGGAGAGTGAAACCAGAGACAGAAGGTGGTTAAGATGCAAGGAAAGAGAGAAATGATGAGGTCTTAAATAAAGAGGTAGGAATGGGGATTAAAAGGCACCTGGGTGGCTCAGTCAGTTAAGCATCTGACTCTTGATCTCAGGTCTGGTCTTGATCTCAGGGTCTCGAGTTCAAGTCCGGCGTTGGGCTCCATGCTGGGCATGGAGCCTATTTTTTAAAGGAGAGGAAGGATTCAATACATTTAAAAAATTATAAAGTAACAGTAGTTAAAACAATATGGTTCTGGGTCAGGAAAAGAGATCTATTCTGACCAGGGGATCAAAATAGAGAGTTCAGAAACCAACATGTGCATGGGAATTATTTATGCAGTAAATATGGCATTTTAATTTAGTAGGAACAGAATGGAATATTTGATAAAAGGTGTTGGTTAGAGGGGCATATTAGTTCTAATTAATAAGTTACCAAAAACCTGGTGCCTTAAACAACATGAATTCATTATCTTACAGTTCTATAGGTCAGAAGTCTGATACAGGTGTCAGTGGGCTAAAATCGAGGTGTCAACAGGACGGCATTCCTTTCTGGAAGACTATAGGTAAACATCTATTTCCTTGACTTTTCCAGTTCTAGATGCCACCCTTATTCCTTGGTTCTTGGCCTCCTCTTCCATCACCGAAACTAACAACATTGTATTTCTGTAACCATTCTACAGTCATGTTTGCCTCTGACCACAGCCATGAATAATTTCCGCTTTTAAGAATTCATGTTATTAGATTGGTCCCGCCCAGATAATGCAGGATAATTTCCTCATTTCAAAGTCCATAACCTTAATCACATCTGTAAAATCTCTTTTGCTGTGTAAGGTAATGTTTATAGATTCTGGGGGTTAGGGTGTTGATGTCTCTTCTGGGCATTATTCTGCCTATCACAGGTGAAAAAAGAATGCCAATTTAGATCCCTGCCTCACACCATAAACAAAGAATTATTTATGGATTAAAGATCTAAACATAACAACAAGCAAAACTAGAAAGTATTAGAAGAAAATATAGGAGGATATCTTTAAACAAGAAGACCTCCTGGATAGGATAAGAAATCCAGTGATCATAAATAAATTTATGGGACAGACTGGACCCAATAAATATTTAAAACATCTGTACAGTAAAAGTTACCACAAAAAGCTACAAAATTAAGAGACAAGCATCACACTAGAAAAAAATACTTGCAACACATAAAACAGACAAAGATAATATCCATAGAATGTAAAGATTATTTCCAAACCAATAAGGAAAAAACCCAACCTGATAGAAAAATGGCAAAGGATAAAACAGATGATTTAAAGAAGAAATGAAAGTAATAAATAAACAAAGAAGGGGGAAAGCTAAATTTCTCTAGTTATTAGAAAATATTATTTAGGAATTTCTATATGTGCTGTCTTTAAAGAAAGTAAGGAATGATAAAACATATTCAGGGTAATGTTTCCTGGGCAGAGGGGTGAGATAGAGAGGAGCATACTGGGAACTTTTAACATTATTGATATTCT
Organism: Mirounga angustirostris; assembly: GCF_029215605.1. NCBI lineage: Eukaryota > Metazoa > Chordata > Mammalia > Carnivora > Phocidae > Mirounga > Mirounga angustirostris. The sequence continues at coordinate 135,225,511 of NW_026991711.1, read as the reverse complement.
ATTTCTCAAAATGAGTGGTAAATTCATAGACACTCATTTTTATTTTTAATGTCATAAGTTACATATACTTTATTTTTATTTTTTAAAAGATTTTATTTATTTATTTATTTGAGAGAGAGTGCAAGCAAGAGAGAGCACAAGTGGAGGGGGGCAGAGAGAGAGGTAGGAACAGAGTCCCAGCTGGGCAGGGAGCCGGATGCGGGGCTTGATCCTAGTACCCTGGGATCATGACCTGAGCCAAAGGCAGATGCTTAACTGACTGAGCCACCCAGGCACCCCATAAGTTACATATACTTTAAACTTGTTTTTCGTGTGTGTGTATCCTATGATTCATGATTTTAAAAATGGAAAAACGGGGGTGTTTTTGTTTTTGTTTTTGTTTACTTTTTATTTTGAAACAACTTATTTGAAACAATTTCAAACTTACAGAAAAGTTGCAAGAATTGTGCAAAGAACTATATCAATTGTCCCAATAATATTCTTTATAGCAAAGGATCTACTCCAGGTTTAAGTGTTTGTGATATCAGGATTTATAATAAGAAATATATATTTGATCTTTACCCTGCTTTTTGGCACAGAGATCCTAAAACCCTTGGAATTTCCTAAGTCATAAGAGCGATAAAGGTGTCTTGATATTCATTACAAACCCCTTTCAACCACAGGTGACTTGGAAAGCCCCTAAGAATGGGGACTGGTTGCCAGGGGAACCAAACACATAGTTAGGAGGTTGGAAATTTCAGTCCCAACTTTCTGACCTCTTTTTGGGAGAGGGGCTGAGGTTGAATCAATTGCTAATGGCCAATGATTTCATTAATTGTGCCTATGTAATGAGGCCTCCATCAAAACTCAAGATGGAGTTCAGTTGGTGAACACATGGATTTGAGGAGAGAGTGGCATACCTAGAGGGCATGGAAGATTCTTTCCCCTTACCGCATACCTTGCATATGCATCTCTTCCATGTTTACACTAGTAAACATAAGTCGATGTTCCTCTGAGTTCCGTGAGCTGCTCTAGCAAAGTAATCAAACCTGAGGAAGGGGTTGTGGGAACCTCTGATTTATAGCCAGTTGTTCAGCAGTACAGGTTAACAACCTGGACTTGTGATTGGCATCTGAACTGGGAAGAGGCAGTCTTGTCAGACTGAGCCCTTAACTTGTGGGATCTGATGCTATCTCCATGCAGATAGTGTCAGAGCTGAGTTAATTACTTCATGGTGTTAAAAAAAACACATATTGTAGTGCTGTGCCCAGTGGTCATGTCTCTCTAGTCTCCTTCACCCTGAAAGAGTTCTTCAATCTTTCCTTAATTCCATGACCTTGACCTTTTTTTAAAGACTACAGGCCAATAAATTTGTAAAATATCTCTCAACATAGGTTTATTTGAAGTTTCCTTATAATCAGAACCAGATCATCCTGGAACATCATAGAAGTGAAGTTGGATTTTTCTTATTGAGTCCCCGTGAGTAGCCCATAACGTCAATTTGTCCCATTTCTGATGACATTGATTTGATCAGTTGCTTAAGATGGTATCTGCCAGGTTTCTCAACTGAAAAATTACTCCTCCACTCTTTTATAATTACCATCTGAGGGAGGTACTTTGAGACTGTATAAAACTTTTTTTCCTCATTCCACTTTCACCCTTTGGTAATAGCATCCATTGATGCCTCTTGCCTGAATTGTTACTAGGCTGATTGCCAAAAACTGATTGTTTTCTAATTCCATCACTCCTTCTACATTTATTATTACAAAGAGTGAAATGTTCCCCATAGTCCTGTCCCCAGAGATATCCGTTACTAACATTAATTTTTGATAGTCTGGTGATTTTTTTTTTTTTCTCTAGACGTTCAGGTATATGAGGGAGAAGCCAATGGTTGGATTGATCCAGAATGGGTTCAGTAAATAACTATTCAAAAAAATAATGAAGTTAATTGCCTTGGCAAGAGTGGTATTGAAGGGATGGATTGTGGGGTCTGACTGAACAAGGTGGGAAGTGAAGCCAGAGACAGCTGACTGATTAGGAAGAAATGGAAAGAGTTGAGGACCTAGAACCTTAAAGTCAACCATGTTGTTAACATGGTGGAGGAGCAGCTCTGAAGACATACAAAGACTTTAGAGCACTTGGGTTCATGTGTTGGCTCGGTTTTTGACTTTGGATTTCTCAAATGCTCATTAATGCTTCAGAGTCTTTATATTTACACCTTATTGCTTAAGCACACAGAATGATCCATACTAATTGAAGTTAAGAAACAAATCAACATTGCCTTCACTTTGAGTCTGACAATTTGGGGGTCTTGGTGTTGTAATAGTTTTACAGCGCCAACTTTAATGTTTTATTTCCAGTTCATAAAAGAAACGCCATATTTTGTTTCAGCTACTATTTTCCTTAATGAGATAGTAATTCTTCTGGCTTCTGTTGAAAGATCAGAACTAATGGCAGACCTTTCCTGTTTTTGTTCACAACCCAAACAGAAATTTCTCTTGTGCTCAAGGTTTCTTACAGAATGAATCTGTTCCTTGATCTAAATATAACTCCTCAATCATCATTATCAGAGTTAATCACCTCTGAACTTTTCAACATTTTCATTAAGTCTATAGTTTTATATCTCATGAGGGGCATCTTCTCTAACTTTGGACTTTATGTGAAAGTCAAAAATACTTCTTCTCAGCATTGTTTTTAGATCCACATATCCTTTCTAACATGTCAAGTGTCTCGCAGAATTTACATGACTGAATGTTTGGTTTCAAATCTTTGTCTAAGTAACAGTCACTCATTTTTAAGCTAATGTAGGACAGCCTTGTGTGCTACTGAAGCAACAAGTTAAGACATGTTGCAATCTTCTCAGCCCAGACAGTTCCTCCTCTGTTTCTAGGAATCACAGGAGAAAACAAGTGTCTCCTTAGTTTGCTGCACTACTATGTTGCTAATCTGTGACTTCAAGTACCTATACCCAAGAAGAAAGATACTAATATGGATACAATGGGGCTATGTTGGGGCTTTTTCTCTCATCTGCTCAGCATTTTAATTTCTATGACAAATACCACTTACTAACACACTGAGGCCTGGAAGATAGATGCGTTCTCTTGCCTTCTCAGATTGTTCTCTAATGGCTCCTTAAAAAATTCCTTATTTGTGAATAATGAAACTGATGTGTAGAGCAAACACTGTCTGCTTGATTGTCAAACCAAAAACCACTTCATCTTCTCCTCCTTCTCCTCCTTCTTTTGTCATAAAAGGAACGGAAGAGGCTAGCTGCTTAAATGTCAGACTCACAGCAACAGAGCCTGGCCATGTTTCAAAGCCCCTGAAAGATGTCTAGAGGACAAGTTGGGGGGCAGTGGAGGAGTCCACACCTCTCTAACCTTTTCTTCCTCTTAGCTAGGATTCCAACTCATGTCTGTCTGATTCTCTTAACTGCTAGATTATGAAAAATTAGGTCTTTGAAATGAGAACGAGAAAGAAAAAAATGTCATCATGTATATTCATTTGGTTTGGGAATAAAAGGGTGCCCTATAATTTAGAACAAGAGACAGGGATGACTCATTACAACTGTGAAGGTTATTAAGGAAATGAATAAATCGGTCACACCACTACAACTGTGTTTGTCATCACGGTGGCATTGCCAATTTCCCTACACAGTTGGTAATTGTTATTCTATATCTTCTTACATGGAATGTAAGACCCATTCCAGTATAACAAATATTAGAATAGTCTTCAAATCCATCTTCAGATGAGGCTATAAAAAGCTGTAACAAGAGCAGGTGCAAGCTACCTCAGAACCTTGGAAAGAGCCATTCAATATTACAGCACTGAAAATCCACTGAATTATCCAATGCAATAAAAAGCATATATAAAATTTGATAGTCATCAATGTAAAAGTCCATAATACTTGAAAATTAAGACTGTTTTGATAATGTTTAGTTAAATTGATACCCCAAACCAGGAGAGTGGTACAAAGCTTAAACCCTCCTTATATTTCTTTAGTTTAATAAGTCTATAAATGTTTAACAAAAAGAATAAAAGCAATATACATTGTAGCAGCTCAATTTTACTCCATTTAGACAAGTAAGATCTTAGGTTTCTCGATAGTTTTTCTTGTAAAGCTGACGGATTCTCAATCCATGTCAGCTAATGATTTGCTTAAATATGTCTTGGTTATTTTGTCAGCCTTGGAGTTGTCTTTTCACTGTTGTTTTGCCTGTTCTTGAGCTTTTGTTACCACTGTTGTCACAAAGCTTGTCTGCACCCAAGCCTTCTCTTAACGTTTCTTCTTCAGGGAAGAAGAAAGACAGGAATTAGGAAAGGGGGAGAGCACACTCCTCCCTTCAGCTCCTGTCTGTAATCGAAAGCTCCATGACATTCCATCCAGAAATTAAGAAGCATAGTCTTTGGAAGTGGAAATAAGTAAAAGTCAGTGTGCAGAGCAGTTGAGAACATGGACCCCCGCCCTCAAGCAGACCTGGGTTCCTATTCTGGTTTCTTCCCTTAATCCCTGTGTGACTTTAGATAAATTTCCTAATCCCTCCAAGCCTTCAGCTTTCTTATTTGTAAAACAAGGATTACAGTAGCACTTATCCCAAGGAGTTTGTTGTTAGGATCTGATTAGATAATGCATGTAAACACTATGTGATGCCTGGAATATGATAAGCATTAAAAAATGCTAGCTAATAAAACACTGGTGCTATTAATATAGAAATATCTTTTAAAGATTTTATTTATTTATTTATTTGAGAGAGAGAGAGAGAGAATGAGCGGGGGAAGCAGCAGGCAGAGGGAGAAGCAGGCTCCCCGCTGAGCAGGGAGCCCGATGTGGGACTCGATCCCAGGACCCTGGGATCATGACCTGAGCCAAAGGCAGACACTTAACTGACTGAGCCACCCAGGAACCCCTATAAATATTTTTGTTTGAAAAATGCACTGTACCCTTGGGAAGAGATGTTCCCATATCCTTTTGGGGGCCTTATCAGAAATGATGTGGAACCTAAACATCGCTGTACTTGCATCACTTTATTAGTTGAGAGGAGACAGGTTTTGGACAAAGCTTTCTCTCATGTCTTTGATACTTCTTTTTCTTTGACGATCAGTTCTGTTTCAAATTTTATTTCTCTCCCCAGTGACTCTCCCTCTACCCTCAAGACCACCTAGGTTTCTGCATGCCAAGGGATTCCACAGCAGTGTTTGAGGTACAACCCAGGACTTTTTGTCCCCTTGGCACCAACGAAAATCTCCTATTTCTATGGTGCCTTCCTGTATGTTTATGGTAACCAGGATATAATTTTTGGAGCCCAGGTATATTAACATTCATTCTAATTATTTATATGCTTATTCAGTGGTCCCAGCCCATTACATTATTAATTGAGTGCCTACCACCATATTTCATTGAGTCTAAAATACATTGACTATTGGTGGGGGTGGGGGAATTGGATGAAGGGTATCAAAACATACAAACTTTGAGTTACAAGATAAATAAGTACTGGAGATGTGAAATGCAACATGATGACCTTAGCAACACTGCTGTATCATATATATGAAAGTTGCTAAGAGAGTAGATCCTAAAAGTTCTCATCACAAGGAAAAACTTTTTTTTTCCTTTTCTTTTTTTCTTTTTTTTTTGTTCTCTCTTTTTGGTAAGTATATGAAGTGATAGATGTTAACTCAGCTTATTGTGGTTATCATTTCACAATATATGTAAGTCACTGTGCTATACACCTTAAACTTACTTATACAGTGCTGTCTGTCAATTATATCTCAATAAAATTGAAAGGAAAGAAAGTAAAATACATTGGCTATAACAGTCACTTTCATTTTATATTGTACAAACAAAGGAAAAAACCCCTGCTAATTTCTCTATGTCACGCCATTAATTGTCAGAGGCATCCCAATTTCAGATATGCTAAAGGTAAAAACAGGTGCTGGGAAACAAGATGTGAACGAATAAAAGTTGGCCCTCGGGGAGCTTGCATTCTAGAGTGAAAAACACAGAATATTAACAAAGAAAGGATACATATATGTAATGTAATTTCAGGTAATGATGAAGAGCTAGGGAGAAAAATAGAGCGGGCGCCTGGGTAGCTCAGTTGGTCAAGCATCGGACTCTTGGTTTTGGCTCAGGTCCTGATTGGGCTCCCTGCTCAGCGGGAAGTCTGCTTTCCCTCTCCCACTCCTCTGCCCCTTCCCCCTACTCGCATACTCTCTCTCCCTCTCTCTCTCTCCCTCTAAAATAAATCTTTAAAAAATAAAGAAAAATAAAGCTGGTCAGAGGGAGAACTATACTATAGCTAAAGTGGTTGACGGGGGTTTCTCTGAGGAAGGGGCATTTGTGCATAGACGTGAATGAAGTGAGGAAACAGGCTATGTTAAGGTCTGGTGGAAGAGCTTTCTAGGCAGAGGAAACAAAGTGCAAAGTCCTGAGGTGGGGGGCGCCTGGCTGGCTTAGTCAGTAGAGCATGTGACTCTTGATCTCCAGGCCGGGAGTGTGAGCCCCATGTTGGGGGAGGTGTTTACAGTAAAAGAAAAAGGTCCTGAGGTGGGTGTGTGCTGGTTCTGTTTGAGGAAGAACTTTAAGCAGGCCAGTGTGGTGAAGCAGAGCAAGCAAGGCATAGAGGATCAGAAGGCTGTAGATGTAGACAGGGGCTGGGTCATTTGTGGACTAATGATTTTAATGATTTTAGTGATTTGGATTTTCTTCAAAGCATGAAGATAGCTACTGAAGTGTTTTAAGCAAGAGAATGATATGATCAATTTTATATTTGTTCAAGATCTCTCAAGAGTTTAGTTTAGTTTTTTAAAGATTTTATTTATTTATTTGACAGAGACAGAGACAGCGAGAGCAGGAACACAAGCAAGGGGAGTGGGAGAGGGAGAAGCAGGCTTCCCGCCGAGGAGGGAGCCCGATGTGGGACTCTATCCCAGAACCCTGGTTTCATGACCTGAGCCGAAGGCAGATGCTTAACGACTGAGCCACCCAGGCGCCCAAGAGTTTAGTTTTGGATATGCTAGTTCTTAGATAGGTCAAGGGAAGCTGTTATGAATCAGTTGGATATTCGAGGTTGAAGCTCAAAGAGAGGTCGGGCCAGGGGACATATATTTTGAACTAATCTGCATGGGGATGATATTTGAAACCGCTCAATGTGATCCTCAACGTTGGTCCCACATTAGAATCACTTAGAGAGCTTTAAAACCTCTGAAATCTTGGCTCTGCCCACAGAGGCTCTGGTACAAAATGGGCTTGGATTTGATATGTTTTAAAAAGCTTCTCTGGTGATTCAAATGTGTAGCCAGGCTCGAGAGCCAGGACCAAAGGAAATGAGTACCTGATGGTAGGAAGAGAAGGGGCAAGACAAGAAGAGAAGGGAATCGAGGGACTAAGCCTTGATGTGCTCCAACATTTAGTGGACCAGAAGAGGAGGCAGGGAGTCTGGAAGCTGGACTGATCAAATGGAGACCTCAAGGTCAGAGGGAAATGAGGATTGTGCCCTAGAGGTCAAATAAAGACAGAGGTGTAAGGTGGAGGGAGCAATCAGCTGAAGTCAAATCCCGCTAGAGCTAGTAAGATAGGACTGCGAGTTAACTGTTAATTAGGCACAATGTTTGTGTTACAAACAGAAGAGGAGATAATAAGTGCTCTTTCAGTCTTTCTTCATTGTATATATACATATTAGGCAAAATTGGGAGTCATAAGATGTTTGATCAATCAAAGAGAATTGAAAAAAAATAATTGAAGATGGTAAAGGTGATATAATATTACCGAAAATTGTTTTCTAAATCTACTCCTTTTTTTTTTTTAACATGATGAATCTAAATGAATAAGTAGCCACAAAAAGTCTGGGCACTTGAGAAAAAGCAAAAAACGATCACTCATATTCTACCGTACTAGCACAACCACCATTATTTACTCAGTCATTCACTTTCCTTTAGGGAATTCCTACTCTGCTGCAGACTCTGCTGGGGACATAGAAATAAACACAACACAAATACTTGCCCTCAAGTAATCCAGGGGCTAGTGGAGGAGTGAACACGTTAAAAAAAAAAAAAAAAAAACATTACAAAACAAAGCAGTAAGTGATGTGATAAAGTTATATGCAGTATACTGAGGGAGCAAAGAAGCTAGAGAACTTAACATTGGGTATTAAAGGATCATTATGAAGGGTACCTTGGCAAACCAGAAAATTGCTCATGTTTTAATTTTAGTGAGAAAAATAAGATGGAAAGTTGGGTGTACCCCATGATTCTGACCCGTAAAAATGTGATCCCTGAAGATTTCCCAGTCAAGGAAAGGCTTGAACTGAGTCTTAGAGTATGGGCTAGGCAAATAAGGTCAGGAAAAGGTGGGGGACAAAAGAGGGTTCTGAGCTGGAAAATGGCAAGAGAAGTGAAACACAGTGTATAACCTGTTTGGCCACTGTAATAACTTTGGTGTGACTGGAGTGTGGGCTTCCCATGAAGGAGTAAGCAGGCATAAAACTGGAAAGACAGGCAGGTGATAACGAGATAAAAAAGATAAAAAGAATCACATAAACTATGTTAGAGAGTTTGAACTTTATCCAATCACTTATGAGTAGCCATAGCAGAATTTTAAAGTGGAAAAGCATGCTCAGAGTTGGTTATATTACAAATATAACCAGAGCAGCTGGACTGAAGGGCTGAAACTGAAGGCGGGAACACTAGTTAGAAAGCTTTTGCAATAATCTGGGTGGGAAATGATAAAGGCAATGGCAGAAGGATGGATGGATGGGATGACTTCCAAGGGCTCTTGAGAAGACAGTGTGGACTTAGGGAATGGTAAAGGTATGAGGAATGGGGGTAAATAGGAATGACTCTCAGATCTCTGGTTTGGGTAACTGAATCCCTATCCCCATTCTTATTCCTGGCCGCCTTTCTACCCAAGATAACAAAAGTAGGAGGAAAAAATTGAGGGGCTTATGGAACATCCAAGGGGACATGTGTAGTGACCAGTTTGAATATCCTGGAGCTCAAGAGAGATGTGTGGGCTGGACATACAGATTTAAGAGTCTTCATTACATGTGTGATTCTTGGAGTTACAAGAGTGGAGGAGACTGGGCAGGGAAGTTGTATGTGTATCATTTGTGTGTTTTCCATTTAGTTATTTTCTTCTAACATATCTTTAATTATAATAATTGGATATACAGAATTTTCATTTTCCTTTTTTACCTGACATATACCAAAAGCTTTTGTCATGCTTCACTAGAGCTTTCAAAGCAGTCATCACTGTGGCTGAATAAAAATATACCAAGAGGATATGCTATAGTTATAGTTGATTTTAGCTCTGTGATAAACATTTTTATTCATAGTTTTCCCCCCATGTTTTGTTTTGTTTTGTTTTTTCCTTGGGAAAGATTCTCAGAAATGAGAATATATTTGTTATATAGTTAATGTGTGTCATACATGTATGTCCAAATTACTCTCCAAAATGGTTGTACCAGTCTTTTCTTGATACAAACAATGCATAAGAATACAAGTTTAGGGGGCACCTGGGTGGCTCAGTCGTTAAGCATCTGCCTTCGGCTCAGGTCATGATCCCAGGGTCCTGGGATCCAGCCCTGCGTCAGGCTCCCTGCTCCGCGGGAAGCCTGCTTCTCCCTCTCCCCCTGCTTGTGTTCCCTCTCTCGCTGTGTCTCTCTGTCGAATAAATAAATAAAATCTTTAAAAAAAAAAAAAAGAATACAAGTTTAGGGGCGGTTTGCTGGCTCAGTTGGTGGAATGAGCAACTTTTGATCTTGGGGTTGTAGGTTTGAGCCCCACATGAGGTGTAGAGATCACTTAAAAATAAAATCTTTTTTTTAAGGATTTTATTTATTTATTTGAGAGAGAGAGCAAGCGAGAGAGCGAGAGAGCGAGAGAGAGAGAGAGAGCGCGTGCGCGCACACAAGAGGGGGGAGGGGCAGAGGGAGAGGAAGAAGCAGGCTCCCTGCTGAGCAGAGAACCCTATGCACTCAATCCTGGGACTCCAGGATCATGACCTGAGCTGAAGGCAGTTGCTTAACTGCCTGAGCCACCCAGGCGCCCTAAAAATAAAATCTTAAAGAAAAAAAGAATACAAGTTTAACTAGGTGTTTGCTATGACTTGGTATTATATATTTGTGGCATATATTTTTATTATATTTTATTTTATTTATTTTATTATATATGTTAAACACTTTACTGAAGCAAAATATATGTGCACCAAAATGTACAAATCTAAGTGTACAGTTTGATGAATTTTCAAAGTGAACGCACTATGTAACTTGAACCTAAATCAAGAAACAACACATTACCACCATCTCAGAAGTCTCCCTCACACACCCCCAAGGGTAACCACTGTCTTGATCTTTAACACCATAGACTGGTTTGCCTGTTTTTGAACTGTATATAAATGGAATCATGTAGTATGTAATCTTTGTCTATCTTCTTTTGTTCAGCATTATGTTTGTATAGTTCATCCATGTTGCTGTGTGTAGTCATCTGTTAATTCTAATTTCTGTATAGTATTCCATTGGGTGAATGTTCCCCAGTGTATTTATTCTGGTGGACATTTGAGTAGTTTCTAGTTTGGGGCTGCTATGAGCAGTGCTGCTTTATGAAATTGCTGTAGATATCTTTTGATGAATATACGTATGCATTTCTGTTGGGAGTATACCTAGGAATAGAACCGACAGATTGTAACATATGTGTATGTTTAGTTTTGGTAGTTATACTGCCCTCAGTTTTCTAAGGGTATTGCTTTTCAATCCCACCAGTGTATGGGAGTTCCCAGTGCTTCATGCACTTGCTGACCTTTTGTCTTTTTCACTTTAGCCTTTCTGGTGAGTGGTATCTCATTTGGCTTTAATTTGCATTTTCTTGTTAACTAAAGATGTTTAGCGTCTTTTCATGTTTTTTGGCCATTTGGATGTTCTCTTTTTGTGAAGTAACTGTTCCAGTTTTTTGTCCACATTTCTACTATTTTGTTTGTCTTTTCCTTATTGATTTGAAGGATGTTTTTGTTTTTGTTGTTTTACATATTCTGAATATAAATCCTTTACAGATATATGGATTGCAAATATATTTTCCCACTCTTTGTTTGCTTTCATTATCTGAAATCAAATCTTTTGGTGATCAAAACTCTTGGTGATTAGATTATATTAAAATAGTTTCATCTGTCAAATTTCTTAATTATGGTAAGCATATTTTGTGTCCTATTTAAGAAACATTTATCTACCTGTAGATCATGAAGATATTTCCCTGTGTTTTCTTTTAAGAGCTTAATTTTTTATTTTCATATTTAGATCTACAATCCATCTGGTATTTATTTTTCATGTGGATATCCATTGACAGCCTAATTTATTGAAAAGGTTATCCTTGGGGCACCTGGCCGGCTCAATTGGTAGAGTACATGACTCTTGACCTCAGGGTTGTGAGTCCAAGCTCCACATTGGGGGGTAGAGCTTACTTAAGAAAAGAAAAGAAAAGAAAAAGAAAAGATTACCCTTTCCCCTATTGCACTGGGTATTAATATTTTAAGGTTTGTTGCTGTTGTTTTTCCAATTTAACATATGGAAAGTGGTACCTCCGTTTAATTTGAATTTTTTTTATTATTTGGGCAGTTTGACATTTTTCTGTTGTATTAATTAAGACAGAACAGGCTATAAATAGCAAATAAAGCACTAAATTTCAGGCACTTAAAACAACATAGGTTTTTTTCCCTTCATCCAAAGTCCAATGCCAGTGGGCCAACTTCTAAGGCAGCTAGTCACCCTGCAGTGACTGGAAGATCCAGGTCACTTTCATCTTGTGGCTTCACATTACTGTGTGGCTTCTGTGATCCCTGTTAAAAGAGAAAAGTGTGATGGTGGCACACAGACTCTCAAATCCTGGCCTGGATGGGACACACCTGACTTTTGCTCATGTTCTATTGTCTGTACCTGGTAAAGTGGCCCGCTGTCCCTGAAAGGAACCTGGGAATAGTTTTCCCTTGTGCTCAGGGTGGAGAGGTAGTGGTTCCATCACATTCCCATAATTAATGAATCGTATTTTCCACTTTGTGAATTGCTGGTGTCTATGGCACATGCGTAAGGAGTATCTAATGTTTGTATTAAATCAAAATAACCTTTAAAGTTTCTTGCCTTGAATTCTATTTCAACTCCCTAATGCTATCTCTAATACATTGCAAGCTTGCTTACTACATTTTTATCCATCCTTTCCTTTCTAGTCTTTTTGTGTTATTTTAGTTAGATGTATTTTTTATAAGCAGCAAAGTATTGGATTTTAATTTTTTAACACAATCTGAGAAGCTTTTTCTATTAATAGGGAATCTAAATTTAATAACTAAACTTACAGTTCTTAGTCTCTCTATTGCCATATTTCCGTGACTTTGTTTTCATGTGTGCATGCTGTTTCTTTTCAGTTTTGTCATTTGCTCTGCAGACTCAGTTTCGTTTGCTCTTATTTTCTACTGTGATTTTAGAAGGTCGACATTCCTCTGATTCTGCTGTGGGTTCCTGAGAGTTTTAAACAAATACTTTTAAAATCTACATTTGTTTAATTGTACCAAGAAAAAGTCAAACAATAACACTTGGAAGCTCTATGGGAAAAGAGGCACCAAACATTTCCCCCCCATCTCCTGTTAATACTTCCTTTTGTTGCTCTTTATTAATCTAATCTGGGGTCGAAAATCCAGTCATTTGAAAATATACAGGTTTTTTTTTTTCTCATAAAGTAATTGTTATTCCTATAAAACATTTGGATAATACCCAGTAGTACAAAGACCAGCCACAAAAATCACACCAAGACAACTGCTGTTAATATTTTAGTGTATTCCTTTCAATTTTTTTACTATACACATTTTAAATGATTGAGACTACATTGTATATATAGTTTTTATATGCTGCTTTATTCACTGAAATCAGTGAATCAGTTGTTGGTTATTGTAAAATCTTCACAATCATTTTTTTATTAAATGATTTATTTATCTGAGGGGGGAGGGGCAGAAGGAAAGAGAGTCTTAAGCAGACTCACGGCTGAGCACAGAGCAGGAGGTGGGACTCGATCTCATGACCCTGAGATCATGACCCGAGCTAAAATCAAGAGTTGGACACTTAACCGACTGGGCTACCCAGGCACCTCTTCACAATCATTTTAATGACTTTATTATATTCTATAAAGTAGATGAGCCATAAGTTATTATATACCCTTATTATTGTACATCAGTTATTTTCAATTTTTTATTATTATAAATAATGTTGAAAAATTATCTTGTGCAGGAAGAGAAAACTCACTTTTTTTTTTTTTTTTTTTCTAATTTAAGATTATCTTCTTAGAGGGGCACCTGGGTGGTGCAGTTGGTTAAGGGCCGGACTCGTGTTTTCAGCTCAGGTCCTGATCTCAGGGTTGTGAGATCCAGCTGCTGGTGGGGCTCCACACTCAGCACGGAGTCTACTTAAGACTCTTTTCTACCCCTCCCCAGCCTCCTCTCCCCCCCAAAATAAATGAGTAAATCTTAAAAAAAAAAGATTATTTTCTTAGAATAGATTCCCAGAATGAAATTAGTGTGGGGAGCCCTAGGAGGGGCTCGATCTCACGACCCTGATATGCAGACCTGAGCCAAAATCAAGAGTCTGATGGTTATCCGATAGAGCCACCCAGGTGCCCCAGGAATAATGTTTTTAAAAAATTCTTGATCCATATTGCTGAATTGCCTCCTAAAAGAAATCCCATCATTATAAATAAAATGTCAATATAATTATATTTTACTATAGTTCAGTTAGCATTTTAGACTTAGTACCAATTCATCTCTCATTATTAGTGTTTATATTAATTTATGTCTGTAGCTAAAGTCTGTTTTAGATATCTCCGCCAATTCTTTCCAACCCCTATCTTCCAAATCATGAGTTCTTTTTATGATTCAGTGATTCATGATTTTATGATTCATCAAATTGTGTCAATTTATGGGAGAATGTTCCTGTATGCTTTTTTGTTGATTACCAATGTAAGTAATGCTTTTGACTTAATTGGAAGTCTCCTCTTCTGCATGTTGAGTAATAGATGACTTAGTTTCACTGGGGAAAATTACTTTTGTTACTAGTGTCCCTGTTCTCTCTCAACCCATCCCAACCCATAGAGCAAAGAGAATGCTAAATTAAAAGATGCAGTTCTACAAGGATTGGAAAGTAGGTAGAGGCCTCTAAACAAGACAACAAAAGGGAAAAAAGTGAAGATTGAACTAAAAGTTTAAGACCATATGAAACTGATATAATAATAAAAAAAAATAGAAGAGAGCCTTAAGTTTGTCTATGGAATAAATCCAGATTCTGATGGTTAAGTTTTGAATCTTGGAAAGGAAATAACAGTTTAGATCACTTTTTGGTGCACTTCAAGGCCCAGCTAAAATCGCTACTCTTGGGGTGCCTGGGTGGCTCAGTCGTTAAGCGTCTGCCTTCGTCTCAGGTCATGATCTCGGGGTCCTGGGATGGAGCCCCACATCAGGCTCCCTGCTCAGCAGGAAGCCTGCTTCTCCCTCTCCCACTCCCCCTGCTTGTGTTCCTTCTCTCGCTGTGTCTCTCTCTGTCAAATAAATGAATAAAGTCTTTAAAAACAAAAACAAAAACAAAACTGCTACTCTTTTAGGAAGCCTCAAATGTGATCTCTCCTGCCTCTACATTCTCCCATTTACCTATACTTTATCTCTGGCATGGATCATTTTTACTTTGGATGGTAGTCATTTGCCTGATTCTTCTTTGCTCTCACCTCTAAGCTCCATGTCTGACTCACCTCTATACTCCCACAGCACCTGGCAAATTGCTTTACGCAGGGTAGGTGCTCAACAAGTATTTCCTGAAATGAATGTTTATCAGTCCATAACTGTTTTTACTGATGGGTATACAGATCATCAGCCATTGCCAAACAACTTTCTTTACCAAGTGCAAGAAATGGACAATAGTGAAGTAAATATTTACTTGAGGATTTTCTCATAGTGGCAGTTCTAGAAATTTCATTGTATGTATGTTGATTTTAAGATATCGTTTTCTTAACTTCTTCCCATAAGAAACCACCATACATTTCCCCTCATATTAAAAACATTTTCCCCTGGGCGCCTGGGTGGCTCAGTTGGTTAAGCAACTGCCTTTGGCCCAGGTCATGATCCTGGAGTCCCGGGATCGAGTCCCGCATCGGGCTCCCTGCTCGGCAGGGAGCCTGCTTCTCCCTCTGACCCTCCCCCCTCTCATGTGCTCTCTGTCTCTCTCATTCTCTCTGTCTCAAATAAATAAAAAAAAAAAAAATAAAAAAAAAAATTTTCCCCTAAAAATAAAAACAAACCTCCTTTTCATTGTCTCATTAAACAAATTTATTTTCCCTTAAATGTGTGTCTATGTGTGTATGTATTTCCTTATAACTACAAATGCCAGGGTTGTTTTTGTTTTTGTTTTTTACATTTTGTCTAACTTTTTATTGTAAGTGTACAGTTTGATGAATTTTCACAAACTGTTTAACATACACTTCTAACCAGCACCTGGTTTAAGGAAGAGAATATTACTTGCATCTCAGAAAGCCTCCACTTGCTTTATGGTAGCATTTTTACTCCTTTTTTGGAGGGGGAAGAAATTCTCATCAATATGTGACATTTCTATATTGTTTCAAAGTTTCTAAATATGTATGAGGTTATAGACATCTCTACTTATTTTTGTCATGTATCTAATTAAGAAAGATTTAGCACTTTATATTTCCTGGAAAAGCATTAAGTGATTTTGAAAGTCTTTAAACTGTATCGTTGGAAAGATATTGTCAAAAATCAAGAATGATATTAATTTTTTAAAAAAGTCACATCAATTTCTGTGCCTACAAAAAATTTCATGTTGCAGAAACAGAGTTTAGTGTAAGGCTTTGGGAATCTTTCATCTTCCCTCTAATGTGATGAATTTATATTTCAATTTAATCCATAAAACTTACAATGAGTGAAGTGGAACACTAGACTTCTTGGTTTCATGTTTTCTTAATCACTTTTCTAAGTAGACTGCTTTGTTAAGAGATATATTGTTGATTTTAAATCTGCTGTATGAGCACTGTTAGCCTGTTGTACTTTGTTTTTGTAAACATGTTGTAATACTCATGTCCTTGGAGGCCAGCTTCTAGTACACTCTGGGGAGGTAATATTGCACTGAAGTTGATTATGATTTTTTAACCTCAGGCAAAATGAATCAGATTTGAGAACCTAGTAATTCCAGTTTTGTTACGTATAGATCAACCCCTCTCCCCCATTAGTTGATAAACCTGAAGGAAACCATTTCCAATAGAGACAGCAGAGAAAGTATAACCTAGCATATTATGTACAAAGCCTTGGAACTCTCTCTACAGGAATACGGACACCAAAATCTCCAAGTAGGCTTTGTGAATTGTGCAGCACAGTTAGAACAAACTCAGTGAAATGAGAATTCTTCATCATCCAATGTGATGGAGTCATTTGTCTAAGCATCTACCAAAAAGACTATTGAGACGGCATGTTGCGATGGTAGGACAGGCATCTTTAGATCTCCCATCTGTGTGCATACATTTGGACAAAGAAGGAAATCAAATCTGGGGATAAGTCCAAGCAGAGGAGACAAGGAGGGCCTCTATGTTCAGTCTGATAAAGAAGGCACAGCTTTCTTCATGTCTTAAACATTTGTAAGATAATATTTTGTACGTTAAGAGTAAATCATACACACGAGTAGCTTAAAGAAAAATAAGACAAACATATCTCCATCCTCCCATCCAACTTAATAAGTAGAGCATTTACTGATGCTTTTGATGCCCCTGTCAGTTCTCCATTTCACATCCCCCCTTCTCCCTGACAGAAGTAATCACTCTGATTTTGGCTCCTCATCCCCTTTCTTTTTCTCTTCCTAGTTTTGCCATCTCTCCATTCCTGAACAACGTATTATTTAGTTTGAATGTTTTTGACTATTTACACATGGAGTCAAACAGACAACATCCTTCTTTAATTTGTCCTTTTAAATCAGCATGATGCTTGTGAGCATTTTAATTGTTGCGTAGTATCCCATTGTGTGAACAGACAAAACTGTTTACTTATCCGTTCTCTTGTCGATGCACATCTGGGTGGTTTCCAGTTTTTGGCTGCTATGGACATTCTTGTTCTTATGTCCTGTAGCACATGAGCAAGAATTCCTGTAGGATATATTCTTTGGAATGGAATTTCCAGGTCGTAGTATTCAACTTTACTAGGTAATAACTCATTAACTATTTTCTGCTTAGTTCAAAGGGGCCAGGGTTGCCAGATTTAATAAATAAAAATACAGGATGCTCAACTAAATTTGAATTTCACATAAACAACCCGTACTCTTTTAGTGTTAGTATGGTCCATGCAAAAATTATATTTCATCTGGCGACCCTAACAAAGTCAGTAAACTTTACCAAATCACAAACATTGGCCAACGAAGTGTGAGCGGTTGGTAGAATATTTGGTCCTTTTTCCCTCTGCCAGAGCAGCAAACCCAGTTGTTAGCTCAGAGGGCTCAAATGCTTGCTAACCAGTATGCAGGTAATTAACTGGCTGAACCAATATGTATGCAGCATCAACTTGATGCCAGGCAGGTGCTAGATGTTGGGAATACAACTATAAACATGACAGACAAGGTCCTTGTCCTCCCTAGGCAGGGAAATGGACAGCGGGGAAATCCTGTATGCACTATGTGGGCAGTGGTATGCTGGTGAGGGAGCCCTGATTTGTAGCTTTTGATGACTTTGGAGTTATAAATACTGTTTTCAAGCTACCAGTGTGACATCACTGAACTGAGTTGGGGAGAGATGCACACAATCTGCTCTCTGCGCAGTATGAACTGGCTCTAGCACCCCGCTGTATGGGAGAATACTTAGAAAGGACACTTCATCCATTCTCTGGGCTAATTTGTGGTTGGTTTGGGGGAAAGGAACTTAGACATTATTTCCTCAAATTTAGAAGGAATCAAATGGTAAGAGGTATAAAATGCATTTATTATATCTATAGTATTGTCTGCTTTGCAAATATTTTTACTGTGATGTATAAATGGAGTCTAATAAACATAGTTGTAAATTATGATCAGTGTATAGATTAGGGCTCAGATATTCCCTTTTTTCCTGCATTGCTCCCTCACCTGTATCCCAGTTCACTGATCATCATTCATTCATTCATTCATTCATTCCACAAACACTGACAGAGCCCTTGGTCTGTGCCAAGCACGGTACTAAGGGCTTGAGTCTATCCTCATGGAGCACTCAATTCACAGAAAGAACATTTTCCCCAGCTCATCCTGATTCTTTCTGGGCAGGTTTACTGCATTCTCCTTTTACTTGCTCAGTTCACTCCTGTGTTCTTATGCTGACGTTCCCTCTGGGAATATTTTCCTAAAGAACCTTGCCAAAACCCCCCTTTCAACGCTCTTTCCTTGCTTTTCTTTCAATTTCTCCTTCCCCAGAGTGGCAGGTGTTCTTGCTGTCTGAATCTGGACTCTCCTGACTATTCTGTACCTTGTCCTATTGTGCAAGTTATCACTCTAGCCATCCCATCTCTATCAAACAACTTTTGAATGTCTATGTACTAGCTGATGTGCAAGATATGGGAGCCTCTACTCACCCTTGAAGTTTTCATTTATCATAATCATTTCATAAAATTACGTGTTTGTATAATTTTAGTTTTAATTACTTAAAAATGATCCATTGTGGGGGCGCCTGGGTGGCTCAGTTGGTTAAGCGACTGCCTTCGGCTCAGGTCATGATCCTGGAGTTCCGGGATCGAGTCCCGCATCGGGGTCCCTGCTCAGCAGGGAGTCTGCTTCTCCCTCTGACCCTCCTCCCTCTCATGCTCTCTGTCTCTCATTCTCTCTCTCTCAAATAAATAAATAAAATCTTAAAAAAAAAATGATCCATTGTACCAAGTTTGGAAAATCATAAAGGAGGAAAGAATAATTATCTAATCTCAGACCCAAGGCTAGCTATTATTAGCTATTATTAACTGTTTGGGGTACATCCTTGTAGTCATTTTTTATGTATGCTTGTACACAAATTGGGATCATACTTACCTTTTCACTTACTACAGTGTGAAAGTTTTATCATCTATTTCAGTATTCTTTGAAAACCTGATTTTAAATGATGGCATGGTATTCCATTTTCAGGCTAAGCCACGGTTTATTTAATTAGCTCCCTACTGCTGGCAGTAGCCTCTTTACAAGTAAGTTAGTGTTGGTGATCTTTAACATAAACCACAAGAAAGCAGGAACCAATCGTTCAATTGTCCTTCCTAGGCAGCATTCATAACAACAATATATCTGAATTGAATTATGTTTATGCTGTGATCTTCTACTTACCATTTAAAATAAAAGGAGCAGGCCTGCCTAAAATGTAACCTGGGTTGGTATAAAGATAACCTAAAGCTGTGGAGTAGGTTGGGAGGAAGATAACCTACCATCAAATCTCTTTGGTTGGGTTTTGTTTACTACTGAGGAGGAGCTAAGCTCTGTATGAAGTCTAGGCATTGGTAGGCTCTTTAGAGATCACCTAGTGACGCTAACCTCTTTTTCACAGATGAGGAAATTGAATCAAGAGGGATTGTTACCTGCTGAGACTAATACTCAGGTGTCTTGACTTCCTCTGTCCTATGCTCATTTCACCAGTCAGCTAAGCTTAGTCTTAAAATACAGAAAGATCATACATTTACCTACATGTCCTTTAGAGAAACTCTGCTTCCCCTTAGAGTGCATGTACTTTGGTATAAAAGTCCAATAGTAAGGTCCTAGGTATGTATCCAAGAGAAAAGAAAGCCTATGTCCACACAAACACTTCTTTTTTTTTAAAGACTTTATTTGACAGAGGGAGACACAGCGAGAGAGGGAACACAAGCAGGGGGAGTGGGAGAGGGAGAAGCAGGCTTCCTGTGGAGCAGGGAGCCCAATGTGGGGCTCAATCCCAGGACCCTGGGATCATGACCTGAGCCAAAGGCAGACGCTTAACAACTGTGCCACCCAGGCACCCCCCACACAAACACTTCTACAGGAGGGAAAGTTCACAGTAGCACTGTTTGTAATAGCCTGAATGTGGAAACAATGCAAATGTTCATCAACAGGTGAACAATACAAAGGGGTATATTCATACAAAGGAATACTCAGCAATAAGAAATATAAACTATGAAGTGCAACAATGTAGATGAAACTCAATTATGTTGAGAAAAAGAAGCTAGACAAGTACAGACTATGATTCCATTTATCTAAAATTCTGGAAAATGCAAACTAAGTGACAGAAAGCAGATGTGTGGTTACTTGGGGTGGGGTTGGAGTGCAAGAGGAACATCAACAGGGTAGAAGAAACTGTGGAGACTGATGGATATATTATCTTGCTTGTAGAATTGGTTTCAGGGTTGTATACACATCAAAACTTATATTGTACACTTTAAATGTGTTTATTGTATGTCAGTTATATTTCACAAAAGTTGTTTAATTTGTGAGATCTGCCTCTTAAGTTTGAAAAGCACAACAGGACTAAAAACTCACTGAAGAATCTGAAGCATAAGAAACCTAAAATTACTTCTGGAGATAACTGACAACCAAGGTTCTATTCTAGTATGATAGTTTATCTGAACACAACATTACTGTGAGAAATGCAAAGTCATAAAAATAAAAAATAGAAATGACATTTTTGTCCCCCTGGTAATCATACCATTTCCTCCTGTCTATATGCAGTTGCTCTATTATCATAATCTGTTTAGTGTTCTATTCATTTTGGTTTTTTAGAGAGCAATAACCTTGGTGTATTTTTCCTGAACTATTAGACTGCTCTTTTATGAACAAGATGCCCAATCCCTGGTGTGTTTTACGTGTGTGGGTGTGTAGAAAGCTACACTGTATCTATAAATTTTAGCAAATACTGTAATTTGCTTTGGGATTTTCTAGTCGGGACTCAGCAGTGGCATGGAAACAAATGGGAACTTTCTAGAAACCATGCCCTCTTCCACAAGATGAACATTGGATAGTTTCCCTAAATATGTGAATTAATCAAATTTTTCTATTTCGATTGTCCATTTACTGTTTTTAAAAAAAGAACTGCTATACCACACACAGAGTGCACAACACGGGTAAAGATTCTTTCTCTTTTTAGAAAACATTCATAAAGTTTTATTTTCACCCACCCTCGCCCCCCGCTTAGTTTCTTAGCTCTTTTATTCGGTAATCACTCCCATTCTGCAGACGGGGAGACGCACGCAGGTTTTTCTGCACAGTGCAGAGGGGCAAGAAAGAAGCAACTCAACTTTTCAGTTCCATTTTGAGAAATGATCACATCGAACTCCTGCGAACGACAGCCCAGCGAGAGCAGAAGCATTTCTCCCCAGGCTGGGTGTGGGTCGGGAGCCAGGCGCGCTTCCGCGGGAAGGAGGGGGGGTGGGGGAGTCAGGTGGCATCGGAGCGGGAGCCGGAGCCCGAGCGACGCGGCGGGGGCGCGTGCGGGGTGCGCCTCCCTCCGGCCGGCGCGGGGAGGCCGCCCCCGCGCACGCGAGTCCGCCGGCCCGGGGCTCCCGCTCCGCGCTGCGATCCGCGGGTGCGCCAGGGGCGCCCGGCGCCCGCGTCTCCTCCCTCCCTTGCGCGCTGGCTCCCTCTCCATCCCCCCCCGCCCCCAACCCCTGGCAGGTCCCTCCCCCATGCCTGCTCCCGCGGCCGCCGCCGCTACCGGAGGCGCAGGAGCCTCGCGATAGTGTTTGCACAGGCGGCGCGTGACGCCGCCGCCGCCTGTAACTGATGCAGAGGTTACCCCGCCGCCTCAGCCGCCACCCACCGCCCGCCGCCGCCGCCGCCGCCACCCAAGCGACGCCGGGGGCCGACGCACTGCAGAGGTGCCGGCAGGTTCCGCTCGCGGAAGTGTCCTCGGCCGGCGCAGCCCGCGCTCCGCCCGCACTCCAGCGGGCGCCCCCTCGACGCCTCCGCCGCCGCGCTTCTTCCCTCCGCCTCTTCCCCGGCGCGCCCGCCTGCTCCCTCGCTTCTCCCCCTTTTCCTCCTCCCCGTCCCCTCTCCTCCCCTCACCTCTTCCCCCCCTACCTCCCCCCCTTCTCGGTTTCCTCCCCCATCCCCTTGACTCTCCCCTCTCTGCCCTCGCTCCCTCGCTCGCCCTCAGCGCGGCCCCCGCCATGACGGAGGCGGGTGCCGGTGCCGTTGCCGTTGCCGCCGCTGCCGTCGCAGGGGGGGAGTCGGGTTCCCAGAAAGTAGCTTGATGAGTGTCCAAAGTAGCAGTGGAAGTTTGGAGGGGCCGCCATCTTGGTCCCAGCTCTCCACGTCTCCAACCCCGGGCTCGGCGGCGGCGGCCAGGTCCCTGCTGAATCACACGCCGCCATCCGGGAGGCCCAGGGAAGGTAAGCGCCGTCGCGCCCGCGCCCGCTTGCGGGCCTGCTCTCCCGCGCCGCAGCCCCCGCGCCCCCCGGGTCTCTTCCCCCGACCCCAGGGTGGGGGATGGTGGCGAGGTGGACGCGAGGCCGCCCGGCTCCGGGGAGGTGGTGCGCTGGCTGTGGGTGGTGGTTCGCGGGTGGCGGCGGAGACGGACGAGGGGGTGCGCGCTGGAGGGGACGGGGCGAGGCGCGCAGACTCGTATGGGGTTCCTAAGAGCCAGTACTGCTAGGGCGAGAAGCCTCCCCCCGGACGCCAACCCCTTTCTGCTCCATTTGCTAGTACACTCAGCACTCTTAACCTCCTGGCCTCCGGTCTCTGGTGGGTTTTCCCTCCCGTTGAAGCATTCATCCTTGAGCCCCCTCCCCTTCCCTCGCGCACTCCTCCCATAGAGGCGGTCCCGGCTCTGCGAGCTTTGCAGCCCGGGACCTGAAGGATGCCCTCGCTAGCAGGGTCCCTGCCCTTTGGGGAGAGTCGCTTAAATTATCAAAGGCGACTTTGATCCCCTGCCTGGCCCCTTAGAGCAATTTAAACGACAGACCGACTCGTGGGCAGGCTTTTAAAACCACCCCCTCCAGATGGCTGCAACTTTCTCTCCTTCGCCATCACCTCCTGCGTGTTTGTGCGTTATCGCTCTTCTGCAAGTAGGCTACTGTTCTCTGACGGGGTCGTGGGTTTTGTGAGAAATATCGGCGTGAAGGTTAATGCAAACACGCACCAGATCGGTTACAATTGTTTTCTAAGTTTTCTGGTTTCTTGCATGCAAGTGTGCTGCCACCAGATGTAGCAGTTACACAGCTAGTAAGATACAGGAGTGCTTTTTGACTAAAATTTCAACTTGCTGTATTTAACTTTAAGTATACGACATAAAATGAAATTTGGGAGAACGCGCATTTATGAAGGAAGAATAAATGTGCATGGAATCGCATTTAATGCTCTTTTGTCTGGGAAAACGTTTAGCGGTATTCATCAGCAATTGGTAAATGGGTTGTTCACTCCCAGTTGTGTCACACAAGGAGACTGTAGCCACATTTTCAGAAAATGTCTGGAAGTCCAAGAGTCTGCTGAATCCTTCAAAGAAACCAGGAGCTATGATTTATGTAGGAAATGGTGGGGTTAATTTATTTTGAAAATATCTGTCAATATTTACTACCCAGCCTTGACAATTGTTAATCAAGTGTTTTGTGCCCTGAATCTAGTGGTTCAGGCATAGCATTCTTTGTCATTTTGTTCCTGTGAGCATGTGTGAAAGTGACAATAGGCTCAAAGATTGGCATGAATTTGCTCCAGAAAATTCATGGGAACGTTTGATTTATGGCATCCATTAAACATGCTGAACACACTGACAGACATTTTCCCTCTTTTCCATTTCACCCCCAACACTGAGTTCTGATTATTAGAAGACAAAAGTTTATTTATTGACTAATTCAGATTTAGTGCATCTGGAGATTTTTCTTTTTGCACTTGAAAATTTGTAAATGAATGTTTCAAAATCTATTTTGTACATAGAGCAGTTGGTGCTTTTAGCATGCTTCTATTTTTGTAGTTTCATTAAGATGCTTAATGATAGTGTTACCAGTGATAGTGTAATGAGTGGTGGTAAATGATGGTCTTGGGAAAGGCTGTCTTCTTTAAAGGCTTTACCCTTTTTCCATTCTTTCATTTCTCAGATATTTATTGAGCCATTTCTGTGAGCCAGGGACTGTACTAGATACTGAGGACATAGTGTTGAATTGTTCATCTGTAACATCAGTTATCAGTGTTAGTAATTTGGGGGCTGCAAAATCTAGATTGTGAGTTTCTGAGGTTACTTAAACTGTAGTTTAAAAAAACTTCTGTACTGTTCTGCACTTTTCCTGATGTTTGAAAATTTTGAGGGGTTGGAATAATTTAGCTTGAATTTCCAAATAAACAATTATTTCTAGAAGTTTGGATTACAGTAGGCTTTTATGTAAATTGGTGAATCTTTTGTTAATGAAATAAGACATGCTTTTGTGATCGTTATATTTCACCAAGTACCTCTGTGGCCACAGTGGTATATTTCTTTTTGACCGACCAGTATGTAAGTTAAAACTGTGTTAATCTTCTCTAGGGATATATATATTTATCTTGAAGTTATAGTCTCATATCATTAATGCAAACAGGAATTGCATATATGAAACCCTAGACATAATGATGGGGACATTTTCTATTGAGTGAGATCCCAGTTTTCATTTTAACAAGTGTTTAGCATTTCTTGCAGGTATACACATTGGTATATTATATAAGTTGATGTAAGTTGAGAGAGCTTTGGACTTACGGTGATTGTTAGTAAGAATATAGTTAATATTAGTGGAACTTGAATATATGTATCAAGGTGAGAACAAACTTTCTGAAAAATTGAAGCAATTTAATGTAATACATGATAGAAAAATTTAAACTTAAAAGATACATATGTGTGTGGACATGTATTTTAAAGTTATGTGGTAAACTGCTTTTAAGCAAACTTAACTTTGAAAATGGGCTGTTTTTGAAGATGTATCATAAATATCTGTAAAAATTGATTATTTTGAAGTTTTGATACATTTGAAACCAAAATCTAATATTATAATCTATTTTCAGTGCTGTGTATTTTGACTTTCATCCTTTCTCACCCTGTTCTCATTCTTATCTTAATATAGTTTTACTTGATTACAAATAAAATACACCTTTAAATATTAAAAGATCTAGGAATTTGTTGGAATTTAGGAATTTGTATGATAGAGTGTAGACAACATCTTTTCCTGAGTCCCAAAGCTTTTCTTTTATCAATCTTTAAGTTCCCTGAGAGGTGCTCAGCAGTGTAGCTCTAGATTTCATGTTGGATCATTTATTTATTTATTTATTTATTTATTTATTTATTTATTTATTTATTTTTTAAAGATTTTATTTATTTGACACAGCGAAAGAAGGAACACAGGCAGGGGGAGTGGGAGAGGGAGAAGCAGGCTTCCTGCTGAGCAGAGAGCCTGATGCGGGGCTCCATCCCAGGACCCTGGGATCATGACCTGAGCTGAAGGCAGACGCTTAACGACTGAGCCACCCAGGCGCCCCTCATGTTGGATCTTTTAAACGTGTGATTTCTGTACCATTTTATCTTCTAATAATCCTGTGATTAAGGAAATGGGAAGTTAAGAAATTAAGTAAATTTTCAAATAGAGGTCAGTTTTGCTTCACTGAGACCTAGGAACCCAGTGTCATATTGGCTAGATGAGCAGATGGGGTTTTTTTGGCCTGTCAGTACATGGTTACTTTTAAATTAGTTACTGCTAAGAATCAAATGATTATACAGAAGACTTACATTTTCTTTTCTCTTCTATTTTACGAGGTATGAATAATTTGCTTTGCTTTTATGTAAATAGTGAAAGTAGTTTGGTTAAAAAGATAATGGCACAATGTAATTAATCTGTTGCTCTGTTTTCATGTTTATAGACTGCATCCTTTAGAAGAATTAAAGTATTTGACTCTGGGTGATTGAGTTAATACATGTAGGGAGTTGTTAAAAGTAAAGGTATACCAAATGGCCTTTTAGTTTCTTGAAGTCACTAGCTGGAGGAGGACAGGGCTTTATGTTTAAGGATTTTAGCTTATGAATAGATCCATGGTAGATGCCTCCTTTATAGAGGCACATGTACGTGTTAGAGGAGAGAGAAAAGGAGAGAATCCCAGAATTTAGTTAGCTGCCTGGGAATCTGCCCCTGGGAAACAGGTTTTTTGGTCTCAGGAACCCTTTACTCTCTTAAAAGTTACTGAGGACTCGACAGAGATTTTGTTTATGTGGGTTATGTCTATTGATACTTAACTATTTTAGAAATAATTTCAAAAATATTAACTTATCTAAACATAATAAACTGATTACTTGTTAACAAATTTTTAAATGAATAAAAATTCTAAAACAAAAACTTTAGTGAGTCTAGTAGCATTGTTTTACATTTTTGCATCACTTTAATTTCTGGCCTATTAAAAGACAGCTGGAGTTTGCTTCTGCTTTCAGTCTGTTGTGCTTTATTTTGATTGAGGTATTGTGAAGAGAATACAGCTTCACATAGGTATGTAGTTAGAAAACTTGATGTATTTTAATAGCCCTTTTAGAAATTGTATGTATTCTTTGATATTACACCAAAATTTGACAAGTGGCAGGTTTTTTTTTTAAATGTTACTTGCAATATATGAGTAGATTGTATTTCAGAATTGTCTCCGAGACCCACAAGAAATCTGTGGATCATATAATTATAGCCTAAGATGAGACCACTGAAAGGGTGGAAAGCGTGATAGCTGTCTTCAGGTGTTTCAAAAACATAAATAGCAGAGAGAGTAGATCCATTGTGCTGTTTTAGAATGTAGACCAGCAGGTGAAAGTTAGAAAGGCATAGGTGGAATTCAGTATAATTTGTTGACCAGGATGTAAGAAGGGTATAGCAGCTAGTGGAAAAAAACTGCTCTTAAAGTGTTTAGTGATTCCAGAAACCAGTATTGCACTATATGTTACCTAACAAAATTTAATTTAAATTAAAAAAAAGTATATAGCGATAAGAATTTAAAGAATCTACAGGGACATTTTTGGGTGGGGCAGAGATTGATTCTTATTTTGGATGTTATTGGATTAAGTGACTTCAGGTCCCATCCAGTTTAAAATGTAAACATTCTCTGGGTTTTTTGAAAATAGTTAAATACTGTAGTTAAACTATACATATATATGTATGAATGATTTTGAATATTCTCTTCAGTCACTAGTATGAAACTACTGTTGACTTCATTTTGTGTTTTTATTGTGCTTTTCCTCTCAGTATTTTCTGGAATCAACACTATCAGTCTTCCTGAAATCTTGCTAAATTCCCTGTGAAATATAATAAGCTTTGAAGGCATTTTAGGGAATCAGATGCTGCTTGTAATACAGTTTAGTAGAGTTTGTAATATATTTGGGCACAGAATTTTAGAATACTATGGGGGCTGATTTTCAGTTTTGAAAGAGTTTCACCCTGTATAGTCTTTTATTTGTGATTGTTTATGCGATTTCAGAAGGACTATGCTTAATTTGTTCTAATGGTTTTAAAGCTAGAGAGTCTGAAAAAGGATACATGAAGGGAAAGTGTCTAAGTTGATTACTTTTGAATTTGAAAATGCATATTAGATATAACTAGTACATAAACTAAAATGAAGAATTTTAATTCTCATCTTACTCAGATAATTATGTATGTAATATTTAGCTTGACCTAGAACAATTCATATTTTAATTTTGTAAGGAACATAATCTCTTCTGTGAGTTGGGATTGAAAGGTTAGATTTTAGGGAAGTTAAGCATAAATTCCCATAACTTTGTGGAGGTCAACTTAAGTATAGTGACACACAGCTTGAGACTTCATGTACTTGTTGCATTTGGATTTAGAGCTCATTTTCTATAGAAGAGCCACAGGAATAAGTCATTTGTTTCATGAAATTCTTCATGCTTGTTAATTTCCAGAAATCTTAGAATAATTTAGAAGAATAGTGTTATGAAGTAGGAGAAGCAGTATGGTACAGATGAAAAAGTACATTGATCATAGTTGGAATCCAAGTGTAGTCCCTGCTTTGCCATTAACTATAGCTGTGTAACCTTGGGCAAGCTGCTTATCTCTCTGCTTCAGTTTCATAAAATGAGAATTGTAAGTGCTGAAAGGGACCTTGGAAGCAGTTGAGTCCAAACCTCTCATTTTATAGATGAGGAAACTTAGGTATATTTGCCCAGGCTTTTACTCTGAGAGACTTGGGACCAAAATTCAGTTTTCTGACTCTCTACTTAGTGCTTTTTTCTTTATACTTTGTGGCTTCTTTTCATCTATAAAATGAGGGGTTTTGAATTCAGGGCTCTCAAAGGTCTTTACCAGCTCAAAAATACTATTTTTTTGACATTAGACCTAATATAACTTACTGGAGGAAAATCTGGGAGCTTTTATTTATTGGTGAAAGAAATGTTTCCTGAAGAAGCAATATGACCTTTTCAAGGTTATGTTTGGGTTTATTAAGAGAAGATAGGCTTCATTATTATGAAAAAAATTTTCAAATTTATGAGCGTGGTAAGTAGTGTGCTGAGTGATCTTGTTTTTTTTTTTTTTAATGATCTACATTCTAAAACGTTATGAATATATTAAAAACTATGTTAATTACAGAAATGACAGTGTGGTGCTCTGAAATGAAACTAGGTTTCTGGAGTGTTTGCCCCCTCTAAGTTAGGTGCTCTGTTTCTTAGTGTTTTACAGGATTGTCATGATTTCATAGCATGTCCATCATGCTACCTTTTATTATAGTTTTATTTATGTTGCCTACTAATGGAAAAGTCTTGAATTCAGAGACTGTATTTTGTTCATTTCTGTATTCTCGGTGCATACTAGGATGTCCTCTGTAGAGTTGGCACCCAACACAAAGTTTTGTTGAAGGACTGTTAAGTTTGCTTAAAAACAGAGTGATTATATATATTAACGTGCACGTATTTTCAGACCCCGGAAGATTCTTACGTTAGTAATTCTTAGGCAAGTTATATTTTAGAGAGTGATGTGGATAGCAGCAACAATAATAGCTACAATTTATTGTTTGCATATATATATTCATTTAATTCTTATAACTCTATGAGGCATATACAATTTTTATTCTCATTTTACAGTTGAGGAAACTGAAGCACAGAGAAGTGAAGAAAGAAGTGAAGAAAGTTAGAGGTGAAGAAAGCAAGAAACTTGCCCATGATGCAGTAGTGAATGTTAGGGCTGAGATTTGAACAAAGTCTGCATTTTAACCACAAGGATATATTGCCTGAGATAGAGAAATTTGGTCTTTGGTTAATTTCTAAGTTATTTTTCCTTCATAAATTTTAATTGACTAATCAGTCTTTTAGGCTCGTTCAGTTTATTTGTAAACTTCTGTTAATTTTTTTTGCATGAGTTTTATACATGTATGAAGATAAGATTAAAAAACAATACACATAATAAGCCCAAAATCAAACAACCCAATTTAGAAAGCTGTAGCAGCTGTGCAAATCTTACATTTCATTTTTTCCGATTGTTTAGTTCTTTCATGGGAAATGTTAGAGGTACACTAATGAAAAACCTTATTTTTATGTTTAATAATCTAAATTGGAATGCCATTTATCTTCCTCTTTTGGCCTCCTAAGTCCACCACGGCCATAACAAATAAACGTTAGAATTTGAACAAAGAATTTTCCACTGTCAGTACAGGAGTTACTACTTACGGTGGAGGCTTTATAACCTCGTGCATGAGGCTCTGAACAAAATTGAGGTGCTTTAGTGGCAGATCTTTGTTACTAGTATCCAACATGGGCAGGGAAAAGAGGCTTGAAGCTCAATGTGGCACATGTATAAGAAGAATTTTTAAAGCACTTAGTTTTAATTACTTTATTGCATACAAAACAAATCTCTTGGTAACGTATTATTTAGTAAACCTAATGAGAGACAATTTGAATAGGTTAATAGGAATTCAAAGCATGGTGTGGAAAAATACAAAGCTGATTCAGGGAGTAGGTTATGAAACTTAAATCTTCTCATGTGGCTTCATTATTAGGTCTGAAATGTTGGGAATATCAAGAAGACAAGTTATGCCAATATTTAAGCAAAAATGCTTATATTCTACAAAGATGTATTACAAAGCCAAATGTGAGTGACTTTTGGGGATGACTTGTAATATTGTTCCTCTTCATTATGAATACATATGTACTCATAAATGTGTGCCTTCCTTGGAAACTAATTTAGCTGGAGATAATGACAAACTTTTCTTAGATTTAAATTTTTAAGTGTTATTATTAATAGTATCTGCTAATATTGTTAAGTGTGATACATTGTGTGATTTCATGATTCCACACTTGACACTAGGTATGCGTTTCCTATCTGATGATAAATATAGTGCCACTGGGGAAGATCATAAGGATTTGTTTGAAGCCAGTCAGATTCTTCCTGTCTCTAATGAGATCTGAGGCATGTTCCAATTTTTTTTTTTTTTTTTTGGTAAATAGTGTGTTTGCTTCTTTAAAAATACAGTTTTTCCTTTCTCTGGGCACAAGGTTTTAAAAATATTGTTGTAATTATATGGTTTAGTCAACTTTGTTCCTTTTTTTTTACTTATATGTCTCATTTATTTATACATATACTTGTTAATGGTAGGCCCTGTTCTAGGTACTTTGTAAATAGTAACTCATTTACGTCTAACAATCATATGAAGTAAGTACCGTTAAATCCCTATTTTACATATGAGGAAATTGAGGCCCAGAGAGGTTAAGTAACTTACTGAAGAACACATAGAGAATATGTAGCAGAGCCAGGATTCAGACTAGGCTCCTAAGTGCATGCTCTTAACAGTTACACTGTTTTGTCAATGGTATTCCATTGAATAGATGTACTGTAATTTACTCAGTTAAACATTCTTTAGGTAGTGTATTAGTCATGGTTCTCTTGCTTACCGGTGATAAAAGGGAATTTATTCGTTTACATAACTGGGAATTGTATGTGTGAAGGAGGATGGAATGGCTTTGAAAATAGTTTTGATCCAAGATCTCAAATAATGTCATTGAGCCTCTGTTTCCATTTCTGGTTTCTTCTGGCCCCTTCTTTTTGGAGCTTCTAGACACGTGTAGCTTTTAGAGTAGCAACCACAAAGGAAAGACAACCTCTCTTTCCTGATGTCCACATGTCAGTTAGTTCTGGGTTGATGCTGATGTATTCTGATTGTCAGTTTCTTAACCAATCCCTGGGACCTGGGAGATGAAGTACTGAAAGGTCATTAGCCACTATGGTTGTGGTTAGGGTGAGTTGGGGAACCCACAGAAAATCATGATTGACAATCCTCTTAAGATCACACAGATTAGTCGAGTGGCAGTTTTCCAGAGAAAGGGATTATGGTGAACAAATACAACTATTATAAGTAGGTTTAGGTTATTTAGGTTATTTCTTTTTAATTTAAATTTTATTTTTTGGTTATTATAGATAACGATATAATGAATATTTTTGAGTAAAAGCTTTTTTTTTTATTTTTAAAGGACTTCTCAATGAAATTGTCAGGGCAGAAAGTATGACAATTTTAGGACTTTTGATGAACGTTACCAAATTATTATTTGAAGAATTGTACCCAGCTCATGTATCAAAAATACATGAGATGGCCGTATATATATATATATTTTAATTTTATTATGTTAATCACCATACATACATACACCATACATTACATCATTAGTTTTTGATATAGTGTTCCATGATTCATTGTTTGTGTATAGCACCTAGTGCTCCATTCAATACGTGCCCTCTTTAATACCCATCACCAGGCTAACACATCCCCCCACCCCCTCCCCTCCAGAAACCTCAGTTTGTTTCTCAGAGTCCATAGTCTCTCATGGTTCGTCTCCCCCTCCGATTTCCCCCCCTTCATTTTTCCCTTCCGCTATCTTCTTTTTTTTTTTTTAACATATAATGTATTATTTGTTTCAGAGGTACAGGTCTGTGATTCAACAGTCTTACACAATTCACAGCACTCACCATAACACAACCTTCCCCAGTGTCTATCACCCAGCCACCCCATCCCTCCCAACCCTACCACTGCAGCAACCCTCAGTTTGTTTCTTGAGATTAAGAATTCCTCATATCAGTGAGATCATATGATACATGTCTTTCTCTGATTGACTTATTTCACTTAGCATAACACCCTCCAGTTCCATCCACGTCGTTGCAAATGGCAAGATTTCATTTCTTTTGATGGCTGCATAATATTCCACTGCATATATATACCACATTTTTTTTTAAAGATTTTATTTATTTATTTGAGAGAGAGAATGAGATAGAGCGAGCATGAGAGGGGGGAGGGTCAGAGGGAGAAGCAGACTCCCTGCCGAGCAGGGAGCCCGATGCGGGACTCAATCCCGGGACTCCAGGATCATGACCTGAGCCGAAGGCAGTCGCTTAACCAACTGAGCCACCCAGGCGCCCTATATACCACATTTTCTTTATCCATTCATCTGTCGATGGACATCTTGGCTCTTTCCATAGCTTGGCTATTGTGGACATTGCTGCTATAAACATCAGGGTGCACGTACCCCTCTGGATCCCCACATTTGTATCTTTGGAGTAAATACCCAGTAGTGCAATTGCTGGGTCATAGGGTTGCTCTATTTTTAACTTTTTGAGGAGCATCCATACTGTTTTCCAGAGTGGCTGCACCAGCTTGCATTCCCACCAACAGTGTAGGAGGGTTCCCCTTTCTCTGCATCCCGCCAACATCTGTTGTTTCCTGACTTGTTAATTTTAGCCATTCTGACTGGTGTGAGGTGGTATCTCATTGGGGTTTTGATTTGGATTTCCCTGATGCCAAGTGATGCTGGGCACTTTCATGTGTCTGTTGGCCATTTGGATATCTTCTTTGGAAAAATGTCTGTTCATGTCTTCTGCCCATTTCTTGATTGGATTATTTGTTCTTTGAGTGTTGAGTTTGATAAGTTCTTCATAGATTTTCGATACTAGTCCTTTATCTGATATGTCATTTGCAAATATCTTCTTCCATTCTGTCTGTTGTCTTCTGGTTTTGTTGACTGTTTCTTTTGCTGTGCAAAAGCTTTTTATCTTGATGAAGTCCCAATAGTTCATTTTTGCCCTTGCTTCCCTTGCCTTTGGCGATGTTTCTAAGAAGAAGTTGCTGTGGCTGATGTCGAAGAGGTTGCTGCCTGTGTTCTCCTCTAGGATTTTGATGGACGCCTGTCTCACATTTAGGTCTTTCAACCATTTGGAGTCTATTTTTGTGTGTGGTGTAAGGAAGTGGCCCCGTTTCATTCTTCTGCATGTGGCTGTCCAATTTGCCCAACAAAATGGTGTTGAAGAGACTGTTGTTTTTTCCATTGGACATTCTATCCTGCTTCGTTGAAGATTAGTTGACCATAGAGTTGAGGGTCGATTTCTGGGCTCTCTATTCTGTTCCCTTGATCTCTGTGTCTGTTTTTGTGCCAGTACCATGCTGTCTTGACGATGACAGCTTTGTAATAGAGCTGGAATTCTGGAATTGTGATGCCGCCAGGTTTGCTTTTCTTTTTCAACACTCTTCTGGCTATTCGGCGTCTTTTCTGGTTCCATACAAATTTTAGGATTATTTGTTCCATTTCTTTGAAAAAGTGGATGGTATTTTGCTGGGGATTGCATTGAGTCTGTAGATTGCTCTAGGTAGCATTGACATCTTCACAATATTTGTTCTTCCAATCCATGAGCATGGAACATTTTTCCATTTCTTTGTGTCTTCCTCAATTTCTTTCATGAGTATTTTATAGTTTTCTGAGTACAGATTCTTTGCCTCTTTGGTTAGATTTATTCCTAGGTATCTTATGGTTTTGGGTGCAATTGTAAATGGGATCGACTCCTTAATTTCTCTTTCTTCTGTCTTGTTGGTGTATAGAAATGCCGCTGATTTCTGTGCATTGATTTTCTATCCTGCCACTTTACTGAAGTCCTGTATGAGTTCTAGCAGTTTTGGGGTGGAGTCTGTTGGGTTTTCCACATGAAGTATCATATCATCTGCAAAGAGTGAGAGTTTGACTTCTTCTTTGCCGATTTGGATGCCTTTTATTTCTTTTTGTTGTCTGATTGCTGTGGCTAGGACTTCTAGTACTATGTTGAATAGCAGTGGTGATAGTGGACATCCCTGCCGTGTTCCTGACCTTAGGGGGAAAGTCTCAGTTTTTCCCCATTGAAAATGATATTCGCTGTGGGTTTTTCATAGATGGCTTTTATGATATTGAGGGATGTACCCTCTATCCCTATACTCTGAAGAGTTTTGATCAAGAAAGAATACTATATCCAGCTAGGCTGTTATTGAAAATAGAAGGAGAGATAAAAGCCTTCCAGGACAAATAAAAACTAATGGAATTTGCAAACACGAAACCAGCCCTACAAGAAATATTGAAAAGGGTCCTCTAAGCAAAGAGAGAGCCTAAAAGTAACATAGACCAGAAAGGATCACAGACAATATACAGTAACAGTCATCTTACAGGCAATACAATGGCACTAAATTCATATCTTTCAGTAGTTACCCTGAATGTAAATGGGCTAAATGCCCCAGTCGAAAGACACAGGGTATCAGATTGGATAAAAAATCAAGACCCATTGATATGCTGTCTGCAAGAGACTCATTTTAGACCCAAAGACACCTCCAGATTGAAAGTGAGGGGCTGGAAAACCATTTACCATGCTAATGGACACCAAAAGAAAGCTGGGGTGGCAATCCTTATATCAGACAAATTAGATTTTAAACCAAAGACTATAATAAGAGATGAGGAAGGACACTATATCATACTTAAAGAGTCTATCCAACAAGAAGATCTAACAATTGTAAATATCTATGCCCCTAACATGGGAGCAGCCAATTATATAAGGCAATTAATAACAAAAGCAAAGAAACACATCGACAACAATACAATAATAGTAGGGGACTTTTAACACCCCCCTCACTGAAATGGACAGATCGTCTAAGCAAAAGATCAACAAGGAAAAATAAAGACTTTAAATGACACACTGGACCAAATGGACTTCACAGACACATTCAGAACATTCCATCCCAAAGCAGCAGAATACACGTTCTTCTCTAGTGTTCATGGAACATTCTGCAGAATAGATCACATCCTAGGTCGCAAATCAGGTCTCAACTGGTACCAAAAGATTGGGATCATTCCCTGCCTATTTTCAGACCACAGTGCTTTGAAACTAGAACTCAATCACAAGAGGAAAGTCAGAAAGAACTCAAATACATGGAGGCTAAAGAGCATTCTACTAAAGAATGAATGGGTCAACCAGGAAATTAAAGAAGAATTTAAAAAATTCATGGAAACCAATGAAAATGAAAACACAACTGTTCAAAATCTTTGGGATGCAGCAAAGGCAGTCCTAAGAGGAAAGTATTTAGTAATACAATCCTTTCTCAAGAAACAAGAAAGGTCTCAAATACACAACCTAACCCTCCACCTAAAGGAGCTGGAGAAAGAACAGCAAATAAAGCCTAGACCCAGCAGGAGAAGAGAAATAATAAAGATCAGAGCAGAAATCAATGAAATAGAAACCAAAAGAACAGTAGAACAGATTAACGAAACTAGGAGCTGGTTCTTGGAAAGAATTAATAATACTGATAACCCCCCTAGCCAGACTTAATCAAAAAGAAAAGAGAAAGGACCCAAATAAATAAAATCATGAATGAAAGAGGAGAGATCACAACCAACACCAAAGAAATACAATTATAAGAACATATTATGAGCAACTCTATGCCAGCAAATTAGATAACCTGGAAGAAATGGATGCATTCCTAGAGATGTATCAACTACCAGAACTGAACCAGGAAGAAATAGAAAACCTCAACAGACCTATAACCACTAAGGAAATTGAAGCAGTAATCAAAAATCTCCCAAAAAACAAGAGCCCTGGGCCAGATGGCTTCCCAGGGAATTCTACCAAACATTTAAAGAAGAATTAATACCTATTTTTCTGAAACTGTTCCAAAAAATAGAAATGGAAGGAAAACTTCCAAACTCGTTTTATGAGGCCAGCATTACCTTGATCCCAAAACCAGACAAAGACCCCATCAAAAAGGAGAATTGCAGACCAATATCCCTGATGAACATGGATGCAAAAATTCTCACCAATATACTAGCCAATAGGATCCAACAGTACATTAAAAGTATTACTCACCATGACCAAGTGGGATTTATTCCTGGGCTGCAAGGTTGGTTCAACATCCACAAATCAGTCATTGTGATATACATTAATAAAAGAAAGAACAAGAACCATATGATCCTCTCAATAGATGCAGAAAAAGCATTTGACAAAGTATGGGCATATATTTTTGAACCAGGTAGGGTTCAACTCATCCTAGGAAATATTGGACTTCAATGTTATTAACACAGTGTCTTGCACTTAACTGAAAGGTTATAAACCTGACACTGAACATGTATCTAATGGAGTTTATTAAATGCATCCTGCAAGCTCTTGGCCCTTACTTCTCTTTCTTCCTAGTGTCCTACTTCTTTGACCTAGTTGACAACATTTAGTTTTTGGATATTGGATACCATATGTTAAAAGCATTATGATTTAGAAAGGTGGTGTAGCATAAGTAATAGTTACAAGCATGCATTTGTTAGGCCTGGGTTTCATTTGGATTTTGTCACTTAACTACATTTACTAACCTCTCATTGCCTCACCTGTAGATTTTCTTTTCTTTCTTTTTTTTAAAAAATACAGTGGTTGTATTATTTTTAAAAATTTATTTATTTATTTACTGGGGGGTGGTGAGGGATAGGGAGAGCGAGAACCTTAAGCAGGCTCCATGCCCAACATGAAGTGGGACTCGGGGCTCGATCTCATGACCCTGAGATCATGACCTGAGCTGAAACTTGAGAGTCAGAGGCTTAACCCAATGAGCCACCCAGGCACCCCTCACCTGTAGATTTTCTTGGTTGTAGGATGGGATAGTAGTAGTAACTACTTCACAGGGTTGTGAGAGTTACATGAGAAATTCGTGGCATTTTAACCAGTGTATGTTAAATATTACTATTATATGTAGATAAAATGATGCTTTCAAATTTAAATTTTTTTCTTGGTTTAAATGGTAAGAATAGAAAAGTATTATCTGGATAAAGGTCCCTTATGGCTGGAGTACTCTTGATTCTCATGGATTGTCTCCCTGGGCTGTTGAATTCTAGCAGAGTTGTGTTTGACAGAGGCAGATTTCAGAGGATGTTTAAAATTGCTACTTTCATTATTTTACTTCTTGTAATTATTTGTGGCTTGAGAATTGATCAGATTTATGAGACATGCCTACAACATTTAAGCAAGCATCAAGCACTAAATTTGGATTAGCAGTGTTTATGCTTTATCTTGCTTTTCATATTGCTTTTGATATGCAGAAATATACTTTAAAGCACTGCATTAAAAATTGTAAAAGCGGCATGTATTGTTTTTGTGTTTCTTATTTGTACCAAGGAGATTGCTTTATGTGCACTAGGTATTTAATAATGTGTGTTTATTAGTGGGTGTGTAGGCAGTGTAGTATAAGGGTTAGGATTGTGGGCTTACTGTAGATAGATCTGGAAATATATCCTTTCTCTGTCACTTCCTGAGCTGTGTGACCTTGGTTAAGTTACTTGCTGCTGCTGCTGTTGTTATTTGTGTATGTGTGTTCATGCATTGGTGAATTTTTTCTTTTGAGAAAAAAGGCAGGGATAAAAAAGCTCTTATTAGAGAGTCATTGAAAAGTAATGTGTAGGTTGCATTCCCTCATATGTATATGTTGTCATCTTATAGTTTTCGTAATTATATTTTAAATGAATGTATACTAACTTTTTTAGTTGATATGTATACCAAAACTTAGTAATAATTGTGATCTCATTTCTTTTCACTGTATAATGTTGTGGCATTTGTTATGTATATAATAGTTTTTCTTCCTTTAAATTGCTTCTTTGGTATACGTTTGAAAGATTTGGCTTATTGGGCAAAAGGAGACAGATACTTTAATGTGTTATGTACTTTATATTTCATTTTATATTGTCATTATTGTTTTCCCAATGGGATAACTAGGATCTTAGAGTCTGTTATTGCTTCTCAGATATGAATCAATTGTCAGAGCTTCACGTTTATAGAAACCTTTTGCCATAGTTTATTCATTCAGCATGTATTTTTGGATCTAGAGCCTAGCACTGGGAAAACAAAGATACATAAGATACAGTCCGTACCTCCTAGGAGCTTGGTCACAGTCTGGTGAGGAAGACTATAATTCATAATATGTAATTCGTACTTTTGAAAAACACCTTGTGGGTCAGGTAAAACAGTCTGTGAGTTACCAGTTCTCAACTTCTGAAATAAACAGAAGAACTGTAATATAGTTGTAGCAGATAGTTTATCAAGGTGTTATATCCATTGGTCATTTGGTTGCTAGAAAAAAAACTTAAGCAAAACAGATTTATTATTAGAAGGATATAGGGCTGGGTATATCTTAGAACCCAGTTAGGCTGCAAGGGGACTGAAATAGAAACTGGAAAGTCAGGAACCACAGTAGTACTGTTCTCTTGTGGATCCTAAAGCAACCCTTTCCAGCTGTGAAGGAGAGGAAATTGTATAGGAAGGGAGGAAATTGTATTTCTATCACAGAGGTATGAACCAAGTGCTCCCTAGAGAAAGGAATTACAAAATTTTCCTTCAATTTATCTATTAAATGGTATCTTCTTGTTTCAATTGCTATGTCTTGATTGCTAGTGAGAACTTAATATTTGTACAAAAGCCCATTGCTAATTTTTCTTGAAATCTGTGTCTTAGGCATTAGAATATATATGGTAGTGATGTCAGTCCTTGTTATGGTTGATGAAACCATTTTCTCCATCATTTTTTTCTTTTTATGTATGTAAATTTTTCATTGTATAAAGTTTTATACTTTCATTAAATTCAACACAAGTTTTTCCTTGTGATATTTTTACATGTGTTTAAAAATTATTAGCCTCTAAAATTCAAGTACTATAGTTTTACTGTGATGCAGTTTATTTCATTTTTTTAAAAGATTTATTTATTTATTTGAGAGAATGGGAGCGAGTGTGCTGGGTTGGGGGGTGGAGAGGGAGAATCTCAAGCAGACTCCCTGTTGAGCTCAGAACTCCACTCAGGGCTCAGTCTTAGGACCCTGAGATCATTACCTGAGCCCAAACCAAGAGTCAGATGCTTAACTGACTCAGCCATCCAGGTGTGCCCCATGCAGTTGATTTTAATTTTTAATTTTACATGTTGCTTTATCTTTCATTATTGAAGTGTAAAACATATAGAAAATTCACACAAATAAATTTTTGCTCAGTGAATTATAATCTTTGTAACTGTAATCTGTGTAACTACCACTCAGTCAAGAAACAGAACATTGACAGCACTTCAGAAGCCCTCTCCCTTCTCCCATCAGTCACTACCTTCTCTCTTCTCCCCAAAGAAATCACTATTCTGACTTAGTAATGTCTATTTTTGAATGTTATATAAATTGACTCACATAGTATATATTTTATTTCTAGCTACTTTTGCTCCACATAATGTTTCTGATATTCATCCATGTTAATTTCTGTAACTGTAGTTGATTTTCATTGCTCTGTGTTACTTTGTATGTATATGCCACAGTTAATATAATCTGTTGATAGATGTTTAGGTTGTTTTCACTTTGTTGCTACTACTAATAATGCTATATAAATGCATTTATATCAATCTCTGCATGTACTATTAATATTTGTTGAGTATATACCCAACAGTAAATTTACTGGCTTATGGGTACGAATTTGCCTTTAGTAGACACTGCTGGTTTTCCAGAGTGGTTGTAACAATTTATATTCCTATGAGCACTTTATGAGAGTTCCCATTGCTCCACATCATCACCAATAATTGGAATTGTTAGTATTACTTATTTTTGCTAATCTGATGGCTGTGAGGTGGTATTTATGGTTTTAATTTTCATTTCCCTGATAAAGTTGTTAACCATTTTTTTTCATAAGTTTATTGGCTTTTGAATATGTGTTCAAATTTTTTGGTCAGTTTTCCTTTGTGGTGTTTGTGTTATAAAAAACAGTAATGTATTTGAAGGAATTCTTTTTGTATTTCGGATAAGTACTCTTTATTTTTTTAATATCCCCCGCCTTTTGGTGGCCTGTTTTTCCCTTCTCTTTATGGTATTTAAGAAGTGTGTCAAGTTCATAAAAATGTTTTCCTATATTTTCTCTTTTAATGTGGGCATTTGCAGCTGTAAATTTCCCTCTAAGCACCCAGTTAGCAGTCAGTTCATCAAGTTTTGATGTGTTTTTATTTTTATTAACCTCAGGTGTTTTCTAATTTTCCTTTTGATTTCTTCTTTTGATCTATTGCTGATTTAGGAGTATGTTAATTTCCACATATTTGTGGATTTCCCAAATTTCTTTCTGTAATTGATTTCTAATTTAATTCATTTGTGATTGGAGAACATACTTTGTCTGTTTTCAGTCCTTATTGTTGATACTTGTTTTATGGCCTAGCATATGGGCTGTCCTTGAGAATGTTCCATGTATGCTTTCGGAGAATGTGTGTTCCTTGTTGGATGGAGTATCCTCTACATGTCTGTTAGGTCTTGTTGGATTATAGTGTTTAAGCTTTCTGTTTCTTTGTTAATTTCTGTCTAGTTCTATTTGTTATTGAAAACGGAGTATTGAAGTCTTCCAATTGTTGCATGGTTGTCCATTTCTCTTTGATTCTGTCAATTTTGCTTCAGTATTTTGAGGCTCTGTTATATGGTGCATATGTGTTTATAATTTTTATATCTTATGGATGGATTGACCCTTTAATTGTTATAAAATGTTCCTCTTCACCTCTAAAAACATTTTAGAGGCTGTCTAATATTAGTATATCCAGTACAGTTCTGTTGTGGTTGCTGTTTGCGTGGTGTCTCTTCCCATTCCTTTACTTTTATCCTATTTGTGTCTTTGACTGTAAAGTGTGACAGCATTAGTCAGATCTTGTTCTTTTTAAATCCAGTCTTACAGTCTTTGCGTCTTGATTTTACTGTTTAATCCACTCACATTTAATGATATTGATACAGTTGGATTTATGTCTGCCATTCTGCTTTTTCTTTTCTGTATGTCTTTTTGTCTTTCTGTGCTTCCTTTATTGCATTCTTTTGCATTGAGTATTTTCTAGTGTAACGTTTTAGTTTTCTTAATGATTCTGAAAGTATTTTTTGAGTTATTTTCTTAGTGATTGCTTGAGGGTGTACATTACAAAATTTACCAGAATCTACTTCAGATTAATAACTTAACTCTAGTGATATATAGAAACTGTATTTAGTTCTGCTCCATCTTTCTGTTTTCTTTAAATCATATTGCTTTGTTACAAATAAAAGAATACATTATTATAATTATTACTTTATATAATTCTGTGTCTTTTAAAGAAACTGAAATAAAGGAAAAGATAAACATTTATAGTTTTTGTACTAACTTATCATTTTGGTTCTCTTCATTTCTTTCTGTAGATTTAATTTACTATCTGATACCATTTCCTTACTAAATAAAGTTTGTTTCTACCTGCCTCCTTTGTATTATTATTGTCAAATGTTACATTTCTAAACGTTTTAGGCCCAATGATACAGTTATATGCATGTCGTATGTGTGATTACTTTTTCAACTAATTAAGAGAGTTAAGAAGAAATATGCAATTATGCTGTCTTTGCTGGCACTCATGTTCTCTCATGTAGATTCAAATTACTCTATGGTGTAGCCAGAAGAACTG
This sequence comes from Mirounga angustirostris, assembly GCF_029215605.1. Taxonomy (NCBI): domain Eukaryota; kingdom Metazoa; phylum Chordata; class Mammalia; order Carnivora; family Phocidae; genus Mirounga; species Mirounga angustirostris. The sequence continues at coordinate 135,183,864 of NW_026991711.1, read as the reverse complement.
ATTTTGATTCTTCTGCCAGCTCCAGTCTGCTGTTCAGCTCCTCTACTGGGCTTTTCATTTTAGTTATTGTACATTTGAACTCCAGAATTTTCATTTAATTATTTTATAAAATTTCTTTTTATTGGCATTCTCTATTTGATGAGACATTGTCATAATAATCTCCCTTTAAGTATTTAAACATGGTTTCCTTTAGTTCTTCGAACATATGTATGATAGCTGCTTTGAACTCTGCTGAATCCAACATCTGGGCCCTCTCAAAGGCATGTACATAGTCTCCTTGACCACCAGAGATGACTGGTTTTGGCCCTGTTCATTTTGTCTCTTTCCCTGATTTTCCCAGTAAGCTTTTGGCTGGTCTCTTTCTGTTGCTATCACACCTAGCAGTCAGCCTCCACTAATTGCTAGCTGATTGCTTTGTTGTTTTCTTCAACATCCTGGGGCATGAATTGCTCCATAGTCTGATTGCTGCATTAAGTCAAGTTTCTGCAGAAGCTAAGGGTTACCAGTTTTTGAGATTTGTGCTTGCTCTGAGAGGTAACTGCCTTTCTGTTTGCCTCATTCTTAGTAGTTAAACTTCTACATAGTCTGTAGCTTTGCTTGTTGCTACTTCTATCATGGAACTGCAATTCTTTTAGTTCTTCACCTCCCAGATCTCCATAGTTTTGGAAAATGCCCTTAGGAATGAACTTCCCCACAGTTGGCCAGATAAAGTCCGTTCCCTTAGATGGAGAATAGAGCTTTCAGTTCTTTTTTTTTTTTTTTTAAAGATTTTATTTATTTATTTGAGAGAGCATGAGAGGGGAGACAGTCAGAGGGTGAAGCAGACTCCCCGCTGAGCGGGGAGCTCGATGTGGGACTCGATCCCGGGACTCCAGGATCATGACCTGAGCCGAAGGCAGTCGCTTAACCAACTGAGCCACCCAGGCGCCCCAAGAGCTTTCAGTTCTTAATGGCCTATTTTTTTCCTCTGGGAAGAACCTCTACTTTGCTTCAGTGAAGTTAGGGACCGAGAAAGGAGATAACTTTTTCTTTCTTTTCTTTTTTTTCTTTTTTTCCTTGTTTTGAGAGAGAGAGAGAGGGAGGGGGCCAGGGCAGTAGTAGGGTGAGGGAGAGAGAGAGAAAAACGTAAGTAGGCTACATGCCCAGCGTGGAGCCTATACTCTCACAGCCCTGAGGTCATGACCTGAGCCAAAATCAGGAGTTGGGAAATCAAGAGTGGGATGCTTAACTGACTGAGCCACCCCAGGAGCCCCAAAAGGAGATAACTTATGTTGAAGTGACACCCAGCTGTAGGAGAGGGTAGTCCCTTTTCTCAGCTCGCCCCTCCTGGTAAAGAAGTTTTGCTTATAAGTGAGAAATTATGACCCAGTATTTTTGGCCTGCTGTACCTGGAATAGAGCTTCTGCCTTACAAGTGGGAGTGGGTTGGGAGGAGGGACTCCATAGTTTTCTCATCCATGCCTGCCTGACGTAGAGTTTCTGCAACATAGAGCGGGGGCGTGGTGGTGGTGGTGGTGGTGAGAGGTGCCAGCATCCTTCTCCTCTGGGGTGAAATTATCCTCCTGGACTGGGCTAGGGGAGCTCCTGGGAAACCCATCTGTGTAGAAATTGTCACATGGAGTTGTAGGGTGTGAATGGGAGTGATTTGTGGCTCAGATGTCACAGATGGTTGCTCTTCTCACCTCAGTGTAGTATATTTTCTTGAATAAATGTTTCTCCACTTGCTGTATGCCCTTAGGATGATCTCCAAAAACATTAAATGGTTGGTGGTTCTTTAAAAAAAAAAAAAAAAGTTGGGGTGCCTGGGTGGCTCAGTCAGTTAAGCGGCTGCCTTCAGCTCAGGTCATGATTCCAGGGTCCTGGGATCAAGCCCCACGTTGGGCTCCCTTCTCCCTCTGCCCCTTTCCCCCCTCCCCCGCTAGAGCACGGGCTCTCTCTCTCTCTCAAATTAAAAAAAAAAAGTTAAAAAAAAAGTTTTACCAGTTAAATGGTGGTTTCAGATGGTCCACTAAGCTCCTCATGCCACTATTCCTGAAATATGCTATTCTACTATATTTTATTGTTTTTCAGAAACTTTATTATTATGCTTTTCATACTTAATCTATAGTCCTCCTGAAGTTGATTTTTTTCCTGTGTGGTGTGAGGTAGTAGTGTCATTTCCATATGGCTATCCTGATATCTCAACACCATTTACCGAAAAGAAGTGTTCTCTCCTACTGTTTTGCAGTGCTACCTTTTTTTTGTGAATCAAGCGTCTGTACCCGGAAACAGGTCTGTTTCTAGGCTGTACATTCTCTATCATTTGTCTTTTCTTGTGCCAGTACCATACTGTCTTAATTACGAGCTTGATACCTAGTAAATGTAATTAGCTTGATATCCAGTAAAATAAACTTTACTGCCTTTTGATAGGTCGAATTCTCCCAAGATTTCTTTCCTCTAAGTATTCAGTTGAATACTTAATCTTCGTAGTGCTTTGAAGGGATTTTGCAGATGTAGTTAAAGTTAAAAGCAACAAACCTTAAAGTGGTGAGATTGCCTTGGATTATTTGAGTGGGCCCAGTTCAGCTGCACAAGCCCCTTAAATACAAAAAATGCAGAAAAGAGGAAGGCAGAAGAGAGGTGGGGCAGAGAAGAGGTCAGAGGGACTTGACTCAGAAACGTGAAAAGGATTTGGCCTGCTGTTGGTGCCTTTAAAAGGGGACCATGAGCCAGGGAATGTAAGTGGCCTCTAGAAGCTGAGACCAAGTCTCACTTGACAGGAAAGAGATGGGGACCTTTGTCCTATAATTCTTGGAGCTGAATTTTGCCAGCATCCTAAATGAACCTGGAAACAGATTCTCTCCTGGTGTCTAGACAGAAACACAGACTAATACCTTGATTTCATCCTTCTGAGATTCTAAGCAGAGAACCACTTGAGCCATGCTGTGCTGGGATTTCTGATCCACAGAAACTGGAGATAATACATGTATGTTTTTAAGCTGCTATGTTTGTGGTAACTTGTTAGAACAAGTGATAGAAAATTAATACACATTTCATTGATTTTCTTCAAAATTGCTTTGGCTATTTTTGGGTACATTCTACAAATGAAACAAAACTAAAACAGATCTTTTGAGGGTTTGAAATTGCATTGAATCTGTTGATCATATTTTTACAATAATGAGTGTTCCAATCCATGTAGATTGGGTATATTCATCATTTCAGTAATATTTTATAGTTTTCTCTGTAATGATCTTACATAATTGTTACACTTGGTGTTTTATTTTTATTTTTTTATATTACTGTAAATAGTATCTCTTTAACTTTTATATTCTACTTATTGCTGATATGTAGAAATTCAGTTAATTTTTGCATATTGCCTTGGTAACCAGCAATTTTGCTTATAATTCTGATAATGTATCTCAACTAGATTGGCTTTCTATAAACATATAGCTTATGAGTGATAAATTCATTTCATCTTTACCAATCCTTATACTACTTGTTTTTCTAGCCTTATTGCAGTGATTATAACTGCCAGTACAGTGTTGAATAGATTGGTTATAGTGGGAATCCTTGTGTAGCTCCTATTTTAGAACTAGGGGAAGAATCAATATTTTACAATTTAGCATATAGGCATTTTGGATCTATCCTTTCTCAGGTCAAGGAAGTTCCTTTCTATTACTGGTTACTAGTTTGTTTAAATCATTAATGGATACTGAATTTTATCAAATGCCTTTTTCTGCATTTATTCAGATAATTTTAACTTCTCAGTATTTTTTTTTTTAATGTGGTGCATTATTTTATTGCTCCTTAATTATTACACCAACCTTGTATTCCTGGACTAAACCCAATTTAATTGTGAACTATTAGTTTTTTTATGTGAGTTACTTTCCTGATTTTTCATTTAGTATTTTTGCACCTACATACATGAATGAGATAGGTGTGTAACTTTCTCATAATGTTCTTGTCAGGTTTTATAGCAAGGTAACACTGGCTTCATAAAAATGAGTTGGGAAGTGCTTTTTCTTTTACCACTATCTTAAGAATTTATGTAAGAAGGGTGTTATAGCTTCTTTAAGTGTTTGGTAGAAGTCACTGAGGAAGCTTTCTAGGCTTGGAGTTTTCTCTGTGGAGAAATTTTAAATAATGATTTCAATTTTTGTAATGTCACAGTACTCTTTAGAGTTTCAGTTTTCGTATCAGTTTTGGTAAATTGTATTTTCTAGTAATTCCTACATTTTATCTAAAATTTCCGATGTGTGTGTATAAAATTGTAAATAATATTCCCTGTGATCTTTCTGTGTCTAGGATCTATAGTGATACCCTCTTTTCATTCCAGACGGTCACTATCTGTGTCTTGTCTCTTTTTTTCCTTTTTTTTTTTTTTTTTTAATTTCATTTATTTAACAGAGAGAGACACAGTGAGAGAGGGAACACAAGAAGGGGGAGTGGGAAAGGGAGAAGCAGACTTCCTGCAGAGCAGGGAGCCCCGCTCCGATCCCAGGACCCTGGGATCATGACCTGAGCCAAAGGCAGACGCTTAACGACTGAGCCACCCAGGCGCCCCATTGTCTTTTTTTTTCTTGATCCCTCTTACAGTTTATTAGTTTTTTTCATGGAACCAGCTTTTAGCGTTCATTCTTTGTCTTTTATGTTTGTTTTCTATTTGATCGATTTTTGTTCTGATTTTTATTGTTTTCTTCTTTGACTTTCTTTGGGTTTAATTTGCTGTTCTTTTTCTAGACTTGTGTGACAAATGCTTATTAGTTCTTGGATTTTTAACCTTCCTCCCTATTCTTCCCCTCCCCCAATGCGTTTGAGGTTATAAAGTTACCTAAGCATGGGTTTGGCTTTCTTTCTCTGATTTTTTTTCCTTCCCCCACAAAATTGAGGTGAAATTCACATAAAATACAATTAACCATTTTCAAGTTTTTCCTCTCTCAAGTTTTGGTATGTGTGTATGTATGTGTGTGTGTGTGTATTTCATTCAGCTCAAAATATTCTACAATTTCCATGATTTCTCTTGATCCATGGATTATTCAGAAGTACAGTTGACCCTTGAACTCTGTGGGGGTTAGGGGTGCCAGTCCCCACACAGTTGAAAATCTGCATGTAACTTCTGGCTCCCCAGAAATTTAATTACTAATAGCCCACTGTTGGCTGGAAGCCTTACCAATAACATAAAGTTGATTAATACATATTTTGTATAAGTATTACAAACTTTAAAAGGCTTTTACTGATTTCTGACCTAGCTCCATTGTAGTAAGAACTAAATTTGTAAGATTTCAGTTCTTTAAAATATGAGACTTTTTTGATGGCCCAACATATTGTCTTTCTTGGTAAATATTCCTTGTATAGGCCCCCCCAAAATTTTGACTATGGTGGTTAGATGTGATTCAATATATATATTAGTTATATCAGGTTTGTTTCTTAAAATTATCATTACTTTTTTTGCTTGTTTGCTCTTACTCAGACAAGTTTAAAGATTTAAAATGTCCCAGGGGTGCCTGGGTGGCTCAGTTGGTTGGGCATCTGGTTTCAACTTAGGTCATGATCCTCCGGGTCCTGGGATGGAGCCCTGTGTCCAGCTCCCTGCTCAGCAGGAAGTCTGCTGGTCACCAGCCGCCTCCCCTGCCCCCGCCGCTCGCTAGCATGCACGCGCACACTCTCTCTCTCAAATCTTTAAAAAAAAAAAAAAAAAAGGTCCCAAAGTGATTGTAGATTTGTCTCTGTATAGTTTGTCTTTTTTTTTTTTTTTTTTTTTTTTTAGATTTTATTTATTTATTTGACAGAGACAGCAAGAGAGGGAACACAAGCAGGGGGAGTGGGAGAGGGAGAAGCAGGCTTCCCGCCAAGCAGGAGCCCAGTGCGGGGCTCGATCCCAGGACCCGGGGATCATGACCTGAGCCGAAGGCAGACGCTTATGACTGAGCCACCCAGGCGCCCCAGTTTGTCATTTTTTATATTATGTACTTATATATTTTTTGTTGTAGGTGCTTACAAATTAAGAATTTTTGTATCTCCCTGGTAAATCAAATCTTTTATCATCATGTATTGTTTATCTTTTGTAATGCATTTTGCCTTACAGTGAATGTACTGTATCTAGTGTTAAGACGGATAATGCTAGCTTTCAGTTGCTAATGTTTACATGGTATATCTTTTTCCAGGCTTCTACTTAACGCTTTTATTTATATTTTAGCTGTCTGTTATAAATAGCATGTGTTCTTTAAAAAATAACTAGTTTGTGTTTGTTTTAATTGGAACATTGAGTAAATTTATATTTAATATACTTACTGATATATTTGGGTTTAAATTGATGTTTCTCGTTTTATTTACCCTGTTTGTTTGAACTTTCTTTTACTCTCTTTTATGCCTTGTTTTGGATTGTTACTATTTTTTATTTCAAATAATTCCCCACATGTGGCTTAATGGTTATATCCTGAGATTATATCCTAATTTTTTTAGTGGTTATCCCAGAAATGAAAATATGCCTCTTTGGCTTATTAAGCATAGTGTAAGTCAGTATTTTTTCCTCTTCCTGGTCAATGCAACAACTTTAGAAACTGTTAACTGTACAATTCCCTCTCCTGAATTACATACTACTATTACTGCATAGTTTGGTTCTTTTTTTTTTTTTTCCAAGATCTTATTTATTTGAGAGAGAGAGTGCACAAGTAGGGGGAGGGGCAGAGGGAGAGAGAGAAGCAGAAGCAGACTCCCTGCTGTGCAGGGATCCCGATGACGCAGGGTTCCCAGGACCCTGGGATCATGACCTGAGCTGAAGACAGATGCTTAACCAACTGAGCCGCCCAGGTGCCCCTGCATAGTTTGGTTTTACATTATTTTAACCACCCATAAGATATTATGAGTATTTTATATAGTAATTCTGCATTTATATTTAGTATATAGTTACTTTTTTTTTTTCTTTTTAAAGCTGTGTTGATTTTCTGTTTGCCTAAAGAATGCTCTTTAATGATTTCTGTATTTGGGCCTATCTGGTGTGGAATACTCTGTTAACTGCTTGTCTGGTAAGTCTTTCCCCCATCTTTATTCTTGAAAAGTTTTTGTTGTTTTTGTCTGGACATCGGAATCTAAGTAGGCAGTTACTTTCATTCAGCTCATTTTGTGTTATTACAGCGAGACCCAATTTCCATTGTTTTGTTCTGAGGTCAGCTGTCAGTCTTATTGTTGCTCCTTTGATGGTAATCTAGTTTGCTGTCTCTGGTTACTTTTCAGGTTTGGGGGAGGTTATTTTTGGTTTTCAAGCAGTTTTACTCTGAGGTGTGTAAGTGTGCCTTTCTTTTGTTCTACTTGGTGTGTGTAGGAGTTCTTAGATCTGTGACTTGTGGCTGCACTATCCAGTGCCACTAGATATATGTGACTATTTATTTATTTTAAAAAGATTTTTAAATTTTATTTATTTGACAGAGAGAGAGACAGTGAGAGAGGAAACACAAACAGGGGGAGAGGGAGAGGGAGAAGCAGCCTTCCCGCGGAGCAGGGAGCCCAATGTAGCTCGATCCCACGATCCCTGAGCCAAAGGCAGACACTTAACGACTGAGCCACCCAGGCGCCCCTATATGTGACTATTTAAATGATCATTTAAGAAGTTAGAAATTAAGTTTCTCAAATTCTCAGTACCCACATGTAGTTATTGGCTGCCTTTATGGCAGATGGAGAGCATGTCATGTCCATCATTGCAGAAAATTTTGTTGGACAGCACTTTTGAAGGCTTTTTTAGTTTTGGGAAATTTTCGGTCCATACCATTTCAGATAGTTCTATTCTGTCATCTTCTCTGGGAATCCAATTGTACATGTATTAGATCTTTTTGTATGCTGTATGTTTCTCATCCCCTTTTCTGTATTTTCATCTTTTTATTCCTAATGTGCCTTTTGAAAGGTATATTTTTCTGAGATAATCTTCTAGTTCATGAATTCTATTTTTTTTTTTTAATTAGAGGGTGGGAAGAAGGGGCAGACAGAGAGGGAGACAGAGAATCTCAAGCAGCCTCCATACCCAGCGCATAGCCTAACTCGGGGCTTAATCCCACAACCCTGAGATCATGACCTGAGCTGAAATCAAGATTCAAACGTTCAACCGATTGAACCATGCAGGTGCCCCTCATTAATTCTCTCTTAAGTTTTTAGAAAATGTCAAACTCATCTACTGAGTTATTAACTTAAATCCTTTTACTTTTTTTAGTTCTAGAAAGCAATTTGGTAGTTTCAGGTTCTCTGTCAAAGTTCTCCATCTTATTATTCAGCATAATTATTTGGAAGTGTTTGATAACTTCATTATCTAGATCCCTTTGAGTCTTGTTCCATGTTTTATTTGCTTTTCAGTCATGTGTTACTTTCTTGGGTTTCTTTTTCATTGTTTTGTTTTCTAATTGGGTATGGGACATTTTTTATGAAAAACCATAGAGATCATTTGGGGCCTAGAATAATGGCAGTCTTCCATGATAGGATTTACATTTAATTTTGGCAGAACTATAGGGGCACTGTAAATCTCAGATTTTCTTGGTCCACTTTTAAGGATTGAGATTAGAAAGTGGACCTTAATCCTGTTCACTTTTGCTCTGAGATGGGGATCCCAATGCAAAGTTTGGGGGAGGCTCTGGATTTCATTTTTTCTTTTCCTGTACAGCCCAGGGATACCGCCAAAGTTTTGCTTAGCATCTCAGTTTCTAAATCACTAGTTCTGAAATCAGCAGATGCTTCTAGAGTCTGGGGAAGCCTCATTTACCACCCTCAACTCTCTGGAGTTTTTTTTCCTGAATTTTGGCCCCATGATTCTTCATTGACTTATAACTATAAGCAGACTTAAAAAAAAACAAAAGAAGGGGCGCCTGGGTGGCTCAGTTGGTTAAGCGACTGCCTTCGGCTCAGGTCATGATCCTGGAGTCCCTGGATCGAGTCCCGCATCGGGCTCCCTGCTCGGCAGGGAGTCTGCTTCTCCCTCTGACCCTCCCCCCTCTCGTGCTCTCTCATTCTCTCTCTGTCAAATAAATAAATAAAATCTTAAAAAAAAAAAAAAAAAACCAAAAGAATTTAGTCCAACTTTTCAAGTTTCCCAACCCAGAACATTGGCCTGATTTACCTAATCAGCATTACTAGAAGTTCTTGTTTGCTTTTTTGTTTTTTGTTTTTGTTTTGTTTCAGGGGTACAGGTCTGTGATTCATCAGTCTTACACAATTCACAGCACTCAGCATAGTACCTACCCTCCCCAATGTTCATCACCCAGTGACCCCATCCCACCACCCCCCTCCACTCCAGCAACCCTTTATTTGAACATTTTGGGTGAACTTGAATCTTTTTTCCTCCTCTCAATAGTGTTGGTTTTTTTTTAAGATTTTATTTATTTGTCAGAGAGAGTGCACGTGCACAAGCAGGGGAGAGTCAGGCAGAGGGAGAAACAGGCTTCCCGCTTAAAAAGGGCCTGATGTGGGACTCGATCCCAGGACTCTGGGATCATGACCTAAGTCATAGGCATTTGCTTAACCCACTGAGCCACCCAGGCATCCCTCCTCCTCGCAATAATGATGAATGTATAGTTGAATAAACGTTATCTGGGACTATTTTTTTTTCTGTTATTATGAAAAGACAATGCATTGATAACATTCTAAAATAACATGTGCACACAATCCTATCCAATTATTTTTATCTGATTCTGGGAAAAACTGTTTTCTGATGAGTTACAGTCATAATGGAGTTGTATCTTATTCAGGGATTAGGTTCTAAGAGGTCACAGTTAATATTTGCACTTTTTTTTTTTTTAACAATTTAATAGCTGGGACATACACACTTCATTTCGGGTTGGATGTATGCTCAATTCTCTGTTCTCAGTTCTTTCCACTATAGGTAAGAATGTGATACATCTTTGTTACTTTGCTTCTTTTAAATTATTGCCCTTTGAGCAATAGTGTTTTAGCTTTAGAAACCGACTTTCAGGTTTGCTAAATACAGTATAACACTTTGTATGCCTTTGAAAATTGTCATGCTTCAAATGTTGCAGTTATTGTTTCAATTTAAGTTAGTCAAAAAGTATGAATTTCTTTCTGATGTTGTTATATTGTAAGAGTTGTACCTATTTACAGTGCCACCAGCAACACACATGAACCAGTTTAATGGAAACATCACTGCTCTAGTGGTAGTATATTTTAAAACTGTCTTGTGTGGTTGTATTCCAGGTTGCTTTACTTGTATATACTTGATTACCAAGAACATAAGCAGTTTTCCACATGTTTATTACCTTTTTTGTTTGTGGTTTCTTTTAAAAATTACTCAAGTTTCTCAAAATTATTGAAAAGGATGCAGCTTTGAATTGCTTAATCATAAAATTATTTAGGTGGATTTTTTTGCAGGAGGGAGCAAAGTTAACTGAGGTCACAGTGTTGATACCATGGACCCATTACTACAGCTTATTACTACCAAAGCTTACTTTTACTATAGTATGTACTGATGACAAGGACTGTGACAGTTCTTATGTTAAAACTACTTGCAGTTGTTTGTACTGTCTAATTTACTTCTCTAGATTACAGAGCAGCAGAAGAAAGGAAATGATTGGGATTTTAAGGGGGGTTAATAATTTCAGCTTGTTCCCCAAATACTGGCATCTGAAATTTGAAATCGGGATCAGTATACCCTGTTATGGTAGCCTCCTTGCCAGGATCAATTTATAGTAATTATTTATTCTTTACTTGCTAAAACATAGGTATATATGTTAAATGTTGTTTTAAGTATCTTGCAATTTAATAAATGTTCTTCCTTAAATTTTCTATTAACAAGTTATTGACCAAAGCATAGATGCATGGTTAGTTGGAACACTGTCTAAAACTTGATGTTTAAAGCATTTTAGTTATCTTTAACAGCTAACATGATAAATTACAACCCTTACCTCTGCCCCACAGAACTTGCCTTTAATAAGAAAATGATAAAAGTGATGCGAATTTTTCATTATCATGAGCTCTCGGCAATTTTATTTATCTATTTTTTAAGATTTTATTTATTTATTTGACAGAGCAAGACACAGTGAGAGAAGGAACACAAGCAGGGGGAGTGGGAGAGGAGAAACAGGCTTCCTGCTGAGCAGGGAGCCTGATGTGGGGCTCTGGGGCTCGATCCCAGGACCCTGGGATCATGACCTGAGCCGAAGGCAGACGCTCAATGACTGAGCCACACAGGCACCCCCAGCAACTTTACTGTATATTTTAACTGTTATTTAGGATATCCTTTCTAAATTTGTATAAAGTAAAAATGACTTTAACCCAGTTATTTGAGATGGGAAACGTGTAATTAAGTAGTTGTATAAATCCTGTATTTATTGAGTATCCAAAGAGCTTAACTACTAATGAAAGTTTATCCTAAGATTGAGGCTTAACTCCAGATACTGCAGGTATTAAAAATAACGCATGTGCTCACATGCCTGTGTGCCTCTTTGTATATGCAGATGTCTTGATGGTAGAAATAAAAAGCCACATAAAATACTTTTCTTTTGTATTTTTAAAAGAATCATTAAATCAAAATTTAAAAAACTATTATTTACTTCATTTTATTTTTGCTTTGTACCTAATTCCTTATTTTGGAATTAGGTATAGAGCATGAGTTGGCAGACTTTTTGCAAAGAGCATGTTAGTTAAGTATTTTAGGCTTTTTAGGCCAAAAGGTCTCTGTTAGAACTACTCTCTATCTGAATGGGCGTGGCTTTGTCCCAATAAAACCGTATTTATGGACACTGAAATATGAATTTCATGCGATTTCTACTTGTCATGAAATGCTCTTCTTTTTGATCTCACCTTCCCAGACATTTAAAAATGTAAAAACCAGGGGCGCCTGGGTGGCTCAGTCGTTAAGCGTCTGCCTTCGGCTCAGGTCATGATCCCAGGGTCCGGGGATCGAGCCCCGCATCGGGCTCCCTGCTCGGCGGGAAGCCGGCTTCTCCCTCTCCCACTCCCTCTGCTTGTGTTCCCTCTCTCTCTGTGTCTCTCTCTGTCAAATAAATAAATAAAATCTTTAAAAAAAAATGTAAAAACCATTTTAGTTCATGGATAGTACAAAAACAGGTGGTGCTCCCTATCCCTGGTATAGAGTAACTTTCTATGAGGAAGTTGAATGCTTCAAATTAACCAGTTATTCAAGTAGATAACTCCAGATCTGTTTTATCTTGCAAACTGAAACTGTAATGCCCATTATACAACAGCATTCCATTCCCCTCAGCCCCCAACCCCTGAAAACCACCATTTTATACTATTAATTTGACTACTCTAAGGTGTATCATATAAATGCAGTCATGTATGTTTGTCTTTTTGTGACTGGCTTATTTCATTTAGCACACTGTCCTCAGTGTTCATCTGTGTTGTAGCATGTGTCAGAATATCCCACCCTTTAAAGGCTGAATAATATTCCATTTAATGTGTATACCACATTTTGTTTATCCATTCATCCATTGATGATTGCCTGGCTTGCTTCCATGCCTTGCCTGTTGTGAATAAGGCTGCTATAAACACGGGTGTGCAAATATCTCTGAGACTCAGCTTTGAGTTCTTGTGGGTATATACCCAGAAGTGAGATTGCTTGGATCATATGGTAATTTTATTTTTAATTTTTTGAGGAACTGCCATACTGTTTTGCACTGCAGCTGTACCATTTTAGTTTCATCCACAGTGCACAAGCATTCCAATTTCTCTACATCCTTGCTAACACTTATATTCTATTTTTTAAATAGTAGCAGTCCTAAGGAGAGTGAAACAATATCTTGTGGGTTTTATATGCGTTTCCTTAATTATTAGTGGTATTGAGCATCTTTTTCTATGCATGCTGACCATTTGTGCTATGTCTGGAGAAATGTTTAAGTTCTTTGCCCATGTTAAAATCAGGTTATTTGTTAGTCGACTATATTATTTTTTAAGAATACATTTTTCCTCTCTTGCAGTGTGTTCTACAAGTACAGATAAGTAAATTAACATAATTTACTATTACTTATAAAGGTAATAACTTAGAAGAATGAGGAGCACAGTAAGTGGAAGTTCTGATTTACCAAAAGCCAGTCTAATAGAGAAGCTAAACATGCGTAATTGTTTTCAAAGTGCATGAACAGCAACCTGGGAAGATGAAGTGCATATAATGTGACTAAGAAAGAAATAGGATTGATTTTTATGTGTCCTATAGAATTATTGATTCACACCTTGCTGTATATTGTAATCAAATAGTATGTTAAGCAGTTTAGAGAGTTAGTATGCTCTGTAGTATTTATTTATTTATTTATTTATTTATTTTTTTTTTAAAGATTTTATTTATTTATTCATGAGAGACAGAGAGAGAGAGAGAGAGAGAGAGGCAGAGGGAGAAGCAGGCTCCCAAGGAGCAGGGAGCCCGATGTGGGACTCGATCCCAGGACCCTGGGATCATGACCTGAGCCGAAGGCAGACGCTTAACCATCTGAGCCACCCAGGCGCCTGCTCTGTAGTATTTAGACATACATGGTAAGTAGTTCATAAAATTGATTCTGATGTATCCAGCCACGATCATTTCAAGTTTTATTTTATTTTTTTTTTAAGATTTTATTTATTTGTTTGACAAAGACACAGCGAGAGAAGGAACACAAGCAGGGGGAGTGGGAGAGGGAGAAGCAGTCCTCTCACGGAGCAAGGAGTCCGATGCAGGGCTCGGTCCCAGGACCCCAGGATCATGACCTGAGCCGAAGGCAGATGCTTAACGACTGAGCCACCCAGGCGCCCCTCAAGTTTTATTCTTTTACATTATTTGTCTTTCTCCTCATTGATACTGTGAGTTCATAGTGTGAACACTATCTTGTCTTTTAGGCCCAGTGACTTACAATAGAGTTGATTGTATAAGTGATCCACAGTATGGATGAATTTTTAAATATCTAAGTGGTCAGTGAAAACAGTTTTTCCTCATCCTTTGTACTTTTATTTTTTGTATATTGAGCTGGGCTTTCTTTGTACCTATTCTTCCTTCCTGCTACCCTATGCTCTTTGCTAATGATAATTGAACCATTACCCATAAAATAGGTAACTGTGAGCCTTAGTCTTCATTGTTAGATGAATGGATAAGTGAGGCCTGCATGAAGAAACTCACTGTTGTCCCTAAAACACACCAAGTTCATGGTCTTCAAATAGGAACTCATGGTCTATCTCCCCAAACCAGTTCCTTTTTTAGTGACTGTTACTACCAATTATCCATGTGTAAACCAGAAACATTTCCCTTTCCTTTACTTTTCAAATTTAGTCTGCTACCAAGTCCTCTTGTTTTTTCATCTCCTAGATACCTTTCTGATCTTATGTGGTACTAGTTCAAGCTAGTGTCTTCTCTTACTGGATCGCTACAGTGGCTGCCTAACTGGTGTCCGTGAATCCACCCCGGAATCTATAATTAGGCAGAAATACAGACGCTGTAATACTTTACAAGTAACAGTACTTAATAGTCTACCTGATTGAACTAATTGTTTTTAAAGCTTTATCTATTTATTTATTTATTTATGCGAGAGAGAGCGAGACAGAGAGAGCACGTGCGTGCGTGGGGTAGCGGGGAGGGGCAGAGGAGGAGGGAGAGAGAAACTTAAGCAGACTCCCCGCTGAGCATGGAGCCCAATGCAGGGCTTGATCTCACAGCCCTGAGATCAGACCTGAGCCAAAACCAACAGTCTGATGCTTTAATGGACTACACCCCTCAGGCACCCTTAATTTTTTTATATTATGTTGATTTTCTTATTGAGCTTCCTTGGCTTTCTAAATAAGTTCTGTTCATGTTATTAAGTGTCTGTTTTATGCCAGAAGGAGTTGAGGAAACTGAGGCTGAGAGTTACTAAAGCAGTAGAGCTGAAATACAGATTTGGTTGTCTTTTAGACCAAGTTTCTTCAGTTTGAAAATTTGGGGATGCCTGAGAATATCCATTTATTCATTCAAGAAATATTTATTGAGAGTCTTCTATGTGTTGGGCATTCTTTTAGGCATCTTGATATTCAGTGAACAAATAACCCCCCCCCCCCCCGATTCCTGTTCTTTTGGAGTTTATAGTCTAGTGAGAGGAGAAAGGCCATCTCATTGATAAAGCTGCAGACTCAGAATTGCTGTGTCTGCTAGGGAGTTTTAGAATTAAAGCATTTGCCTGTCTTGGCAGGGAAACGAATTATGTGAAATTTAACTTTACTTGGGGTTCTCCATAACCTCAAATAGCAGGGTAATCTCTAGTTTTTACCTAGGGCTATGAACGTGGTGCCTCACTAGTGACCAGATGTTCTCTCAGCCTGTTTTAGAGTGGTCAGGTAGGCTGAATGAGCTTTACATACTGTGTAATGTGTCTCCAGGGCGTACCCCTATGTTCAGAGATTAACTAGAAAGGCTAGTGGGCTCAGCATATAGTTGTACTCATGTTTGATGTATATTGCAGCAACATAGTGAAGATACACAGCTGAATCTTAAGGGGAAAACATAGGCAGAGTCTGGAGGAATCCATACGCAGGCTTCCTTATGCTCTCTCCCTCACAAGAGGGGGTACACAGAGTACATACTCTTCCCCCAGTGAAAATGCAGCAACATGTGTGCAATGTGTCTGTCTGGGGAAGTTCACTAGAGACTCTACATTCAAGGTTTTAATTGGGAGTACCTTATTCCTAGCATATACCAACCACATTGTTTCCACGAACAGTCTAGGCACTGTGAGCCACCCTTATCAGTTAGGGAAGGGTGGGAATTTCCTTGCCACAGGCCTTTCTAAAGACAGCATCCTCACACTTGCTATGTAGACTCATTTCTGCACAGTTACCTTTTGACTCTGGATGGAGATTGCTGAGGTGGATCTGGGAGAGATAAAAAATATGGAAAAATAACATTTTTCCTACCAGGCTTTGGGAGTCATTGTTCTAAGGAAATAATTCTAATTTCAAACAGAGCATTTTAGGTAGAATGATGTTTGTTGCAGCACTGTTTTTAATAGCAAGAAATTAGAAACCACTTGAATTGCCAATGGTAGGGGAATAAATACATTACTGTACATCCATTTAATGGAATGTTAGGTAGTTGTGAAATGTTCATGAAAACATGTCATAATGTGGAAAATTGCTTTGTAAGAACATAAGATACAAAATAGTAATTAGTGTAGAATCTTGACAGTGATGGCTATCAGACAGCTTTCTTAGTTCTGAAATTTGCAAATGCCGTTAAGACAAATTCCCTCACAAAACGTAGGAAAATATAAAAAGTTGTTAACTTTTTGTTATGGGAACATTTTTTAATTTATTGAAGTAGAGTGAATATTGCAGTGAACCTTAACATACCTATCACACAGTTTGATAGTCATCAGTTTTAATACAAAAGTTTAAGTTACTTGTAGGAAACTTAAATCAGTTTTATTAGAACATGGATACTGTATAGAGTAGTAGCATTAATATGCAGTAAACTTACATAAATTACATTTATAATTTATCTGAAGGTTTTTTTTATGGCAAAGAACTGCCACTGGCACTTTCATCATTAACACTGTTAATCAGGTTTATTTGGGGGAAAGATTTTTCAAAAACAAAATAGTTTTTTTGGTGGGGGGTTGGGTTAACTATATGACTTTCAGGATATATGACTACCTATAAGGAAAATCAAACCCAGACTGAGAATTGAATGGGTGGAGGTTATATAAGTTTCTCATTTTAGCAGCACTTCAGCGAATGATTAATTTTATTATGTCATCACTTTTAGGGTCTTTTGCAAATGGTTGAAATTATGAATGTGGAAACATCTTTGAATGCCAGGGGCTACTATAAAAAGTGTAATGTTAATCGAGGAATAAAAAGTATGCAGAAAAATGGGGCGCCTGGGTGACTCAGTCGGTTAAGCATCTGACTCTTGTTTTCTGCTCCGGTCATGATCTCAGGGTGGTGAGAACGATCTGGGAGTCAGACTCTGTGCTCAGCAGGGAGTCTGCTTGAGATTTTCTCCCTATGCCCCACTTCCCCTGATAAATAAATTGGTCTTTAAAAAAGAGTAAACAGAAAAAAGACTGGAAGAAAACTTGAGTGTTGTTGACATTAGTTTATCTTTGTGTAGTAGGACTATGAGTGGGATTTTTAGGCTCTGATTTTTTGCATTTTTGCATTTTACTTTATTGTTGGCAGTTTGGGGTTTATGACCAGTGGTAAAAAGGCGAAGAAGTGAAATTGCTTATTTCTTGTCATTATAAAGATACATGTCCTTTTCTTCATAAGACAAATAACTTGACACTGGGAAATGTTAAGTTAGAAAATTACTATAATTGAAAGAAAACTTGGTATAAGTCAGACTTTTTAAATGTACAGTGTCTGGGAGACTATGAGGGCCAACCTTATAAGGTATAAACTTAATAAGGCTTTGCATTTATCACTCCATTTTGGCAGCTTTGAGATAATACACAAATTAAAAATATATGAGAATAATGTGACCCACAATTTCTTTGAGTTCTGTATTCTGTATTGAATTTCTGTAAAATGGCAGTCATAATCATTTGTAAAGATACTAGAGGACTTATACTCTAGACCATTTGGTCATCAAGTAAATAGTTTGAACCATACGAACCTATTTTATATATTTAAAATGTTTGAATATAACTTCATGTGGTTCAACCTGTTAAAAATCACAATTTCTCATCCTTTGTTAAAGTTGATTTACTTATATATTTTTCTAAAGTTACAAGTTGGTTGGGCGCCTGGGTGGCTCAGTTGGTTAAGCATCTGACTCTTGATTTCAGCTCAGCTCATGATCTCAGGGTTGTGAGATCAAGCCCTGTATTGGGCTCTGCGCTGGGCATGGAGCCTGCTTAAGATTCTCTCTCTCTCTTTCCCTCTCTCCCCCTCCTCTTTGATATTGGATCTCACTGCCCCCCTCTAAATACATATATATATGTATATATATATATTATATATATATGTAAATATAAAACTATATATATAAATATTTTAAAAACTAAAGTTACATGTTGGCATTTCTGTTAAGGTTGAAGGTAATAGAAAATATTACTAGAATTTAAAAATTTTGTATCTTGGGTGATTTGGTCTTTGGAAATGTATCTTTCTAGAGGAATGTTATGATCTTAATGGGTTTATGCACTCATTTATATAGTACCTGGCACCTAAACTTTTGGCATTCTCTGGAGTTGTACAGTAATTTAGAGTTGGGAATGATGGTTAAAGACTGTTTTTATTTTCATTGAGCAGCATAATTTATGTTGAACATGTCTGTGTGGGCATTTAGAGCAGGTAGAGTTCCTAAGCAGAGTGGTTTTTTTGTTGGAAATCTTTTGGGTTTATTAATTTAAAAATTTTATTTTTTTCTTCTTTGTTTGAAGATTTAGGCTAGTGAAATTGAAAATGAGTGAACTGGAATGCTCTACTGTTTGTTAATATCCTTTTGTTGCTTTCTGTTCTCACATCACTTACTTGGCATGCAATTTTGGGGAAGTTGCTTATTTTTCTAGGACTCAGTAATAGTAAGTAAAAATTATGGAGGCTCTATATTCCAGGAACCTGCTAAGGGCTTGCCAGTGTCATCTCATTGAATTTGGATAAGAATCCTGTGGAGTAGGCTCTGTTATTACCAGGATTTTATGGATGAGGACAGAGCTGGGATTCTGGCAGCAGAGCCTATGCTCTTAACCGTAAAGCTATTTTGCTACAATAAGTGTCCACAGAAACCCATTTTAAGAGTCTTTTTAAGATATGATAGAGATGATGTTGGTGAAATAATGCCTGTGTTGAAATCACTGTATAAACATCTAGAATATTTTATCCTTGTTTATTATAATACATTGTTTCAGATAGTGTTTTGAAAGGTGGATAGTGCTCAACTTGGACTTCTTATGTAGAGTACATGCAACTTCCTTGTCAGAGGTTTACTTCCCTGCTGCAGATGGACTGTACGAGGTAACTGTTCTGGAGTCCTTCTTTCACCCTGCCCTATTAGGATAGAACAGACCAAAAAGAAGTACTGCAGGGCAGTCAGTCATCACTGTCCTTTTGAAGGTATATCAAAATAATTACCTCTGAGGAGTGGGATTTTGGGAAACGGGAGTATTGGGGCTTTCATTTTTATATTTCTGTATGATTTATTTCAACCAGCATTTATTACATTAATAATGGGGGAAAAGCATGGAACTAAAAAAGATTCTTAAGTAATTAGTACTTAGGTTAGGGATAGGATACCAGTTGACGTCGTAGTAATAAAAAGAAAGTAATAACTAGTCCAGGTTTTACCAAATTCCTATTTTGGACCTTTCTTAGAAAACATTGCTTTTTACATGCATAAGCACATGCGTGTTCATTTTCTCTCTCTCTCTCACACACACACACACTCTTACACTCTTCTTTTGGACTGCTCTTTTGGGATAAGGGGTGCTTAGTTGAGTGGATGTCAGTTCTAACAATAGGTAATATGATTTAATCTCTCAGTATCTCAATTTCCTTAAGATGAGAACAGGATGTTAGAGAAGTAGCCTACTATAAAAATACATACATATATGTATGTATGTATACACATATGTACATGTGTGTATATGTGTGTATGTATATGTACATGCATATATGTGTGTATATGTATATATGTGTGTATATGAGAGAAATTGATTCTAAAAATAGCAAATTATCATAAGCTTAAAGAAGGTAGAGGAATAGGAGTTAGTTATATTACTTTGACATTAACAGAAAAAAATTAGGCATTGAAGTATATGCCATTTTACCTACCAGGAAATTCTAACCACAGGGAGAAAGCTAGAAGGGAGCTTATATTATGTACATAATAAATGCCAGTCTTTATTGAGCACTTGTATTGTAGCATACATATATGCTCACATTTATTGAATACTAAGTGACAGGTTTAGTTTAAAACTCTTCATATACACTTACCTTATTCTAACAACTATAAGGTACATACTTTTATTATCCGTTTTATATATAAAGAAGCTGAAACATGGCTAAGGAACTTGGCCATGCTTACACAACTTGCCTATTTCTGTATTTATTTTTGATGAAAGAAAAATTAGCTGTCAGACCTTTTTTATTTATAAGAATAAAATATGAAATTAAATTATTACTAATTCTCTAAGGTCATGACAGGGCAGAGAAGCAAAAACCAAAACTCTGTGCTTTACTCTGATATAAGCTATTTTTTTATATGAATGATTTGGTCTCAGTATGTCTGAATTCTTTGCTGTAAGGATTATAACAAAAGTGTTTAAAATGACTAAGTATCTTAAAGATAAGGTGAGGTATTAATCTGACTTGGAGTGGTTCTAGATCAGACCTGTCTTTTCTTTACCACAGGCTTATATAACTGATTGTATATACTAGATTCAGGAATCTGGCTTTCTATGCTTACTCTTTTCAGTCATTCTTGATGAAATATTTGGGGTGTGTGTCTGAAAAAGAGGGTAGGTATATAAATATATATATATATGTATATATACAATACATACATGTGTAGGTAGATGGATAGATGTGTATAGCTCAGATAGTTTAGTGAAACAGAATAAAGTACAGAAACAGACCCATATTTATGTGGGAATATGATAGATGGCTAGAAAAGTATTTCTGTGGGAAAGGTTGCATTTGTGAGAAATTTTATGACATTTTCCTTTGGAAAAAAAGATAGCTATATACAATTAAATTCTAAATGGATTAAATTTCCAAATGCTAATATTTAAAATCATGAGGGAAAAAATGTGGGAGATCTTTTTTTAGATTCATGGGGGGGAAGGTTATGAAAGAAATTGGGCCACTTTTGTGATAGCTCCATTTAACATGTTCATTTAAGTACCAAAAAATTAGGATATTTGGTTTTAAATTGGCAATCAAGCTGTGGAATAAATGTTAGAATGTAATGTAGTCAGCAAAAGTAATAGCTATGTTTGCTAAATATATGATACAAAATGCTGTATTTGAAAATAGATATATTCTATTAACCATGTTAAAATGGATGTTTCAAGACAAGAGTCAAATAATTCTGGAGTGTTGAACAGTGTAGACTTCTTAAATTCTTTTTGTTTCCTATACTTTGAAATGCATTAAAAAACTAATGAAAAGGAGTGATTTAAATGGAATATTTTATCTTGTTGAAATAATTTCTAACTTTATCATGGTATTTGTGTTTTAATCAGAGTTCTTTGCCTTATCAAGTATAATGTGAAAAGTATTAATAGAAGAAAGACCTTAACTGTTCTGTATAAATCAGCTTATCAGATGAAATATAAAAAGTAACAATTAAAATCTGGAATGAGTTAAAATATTTTCAGACTTCAGGAAGTTTTAAATTTAAAAATGTAAGGCAATGGCTTAGTAGCAGTTGAATTTATTAGAAAGGTCTAAGTGAGCAAACTCATTTACTTTTTGGTAACTGGTATTAACCTTTCTGGTATTAACATGCTTTCTAGATATCGTGATTTTGTTTTGACTATCTGCCAAGGAAGATGAAGTCTTAAGGTAATTAAAAAATGATATAATGAAAGATAGATTCCTTGTCATAAAAAGGTGATAAAACTATAAAGTAATGCTGACTAACCAGAACTAATACTATGTCTAAATACATGCATCTTTTTTAGACCGGTCACCTTGGGAGGCTAGTTTTATAAAAACTAACATCTATTGAGTGAGTGAAAGAGAGAGAGAGAGAGAGAGAGAGTGTGTGTGTGTGTGTGTGTGTGTGTGTAAGAGAGGGAGAGAGAAAATGTTTATTAGAAGGGGCCATGACATACTTCTCTAATGGGTAAAACTGTGGCCTTCATTTATGTTTCCCTAAATTTTTTCTTTATAGAATAGGATGTGGCTCAGTTGGTTAAGCGTCTGCCTTCGGTTTGGGTCATGGTCCCAGGGTCCTGGGATCAAGCCCTGTGTTGGGCTCCTTGCTCGGCGGGAAGCCTGCTTCTCCCTCTCCCACTCCCACTGCTTGTGTTCCCTCTCTCGCTGTCTCTCTCTGTCAAACAAATAAATAAAATTAAAAAAAAAAAAAAAGAATAGGATGTGATCTCTAATTTGGGTAGTGACATCTCATTATATTTTTTATGTGAAATTTTGGGTTTATAATACATTTTATGGAGCAGTTTAGTAAGAATAGTAGCATAATTGGGAGACGGGTGGTTGTATTTAGAGATGGGTATTCTTTAAGGATGATATGGTCTTTATAGTGGCTTTTATAATTTCTTTTTCCAAAGTATATTGTATAATAAAGAATTTAGTGGATTATAGTGAAATTACATATTCTTCAGAAAATCTCACCTCTTGTAATTAAGGACCAAATTTCTGATAAGTGTCAGAAGTGACAGTTTGATTCCATAAAAAATTAAAATCTTTGAAATGTGTTTGCTACAGCAGGAGTCAGCAAAGTACCTATTTTTGTATGGTTAAAAAATTGAAAGAATAATACTTTATGATATGTGAAATTCAAATTTTAGTGCCCATAAATAAAGTTTTATTGGAACACAGCTGTTTCTGCATTGTAATGGCAGAGCAGAGTAGTTGTGACATTCTTATCCCTTCATACAGCTTTTGGTGCACTACAAATTTCAGTGCTGCTGTTATAACTTGACAGTGTTTTGAGTGCCATGTGTATTGCCAGCCTGCAATATTTGTTTTATTTTTTTATACCAGTGCATATCTATCATGTCAAAACAAGAAAAGAAAAATGGACTCTGAGTGCCATGCTTTTAAGGCACAGTGGAGTGTATATTATTTTGTTGAATTAGCAAAACATTTTTTTATTCAGTGACACTGTAGCTGTTAAAGAAGAATTTATGTTGACATTATTAGACTAAGCATATACCACACTATTCTCAATTCTATTTTCTTAAAGTAACAGTCAATTTAAAATGGAATATCTTATCACAGCATAATTTCTTCATAAAAATAAAAATTGAAAATGAGGCTGCCACCAAAATAAGTTTCCAAGTGGCTCATTTGTTAGCCAAGCAAGGAAAGCCATTTACTGCTGGTGAGTTAATTAAATTGTATTTGATTGCAGCAAAAAAAATGTGTCCACAAAAAATAAACTTGTTTTAGACTATAAATTTTTTGGCAAGAACAGTTGATTTAAGAGTTAAGGACCTTTGAAGCAACATCAGTAGTCAATTAAAAAACAAGGCAAGTAATTTATAGTGGTTTTCCTTGGCTCTTGCTGAGTTGACAGATGTTATTGATACTATTCAGTTGTCGTTTATTCAAGGTGTCAATGCCAGATTTGAAGTGGCAGAACAATTAAACTCTATGAATCGTCTGTAGAGAACAACTACACACAAGAATATCTTCAAAGTTGAGAAAACACTAAGTACAATCTGAAGTGAAATCTGATAAGATGTGTTAAAACTGATGGTGGTAAAAATATGTGTGGAACAGAAAAAGGCTTAGTTGGATAACTTTACAAAGCTTATAAAAATGTGAGGTGTTCAAAGCTATGGTTATTTGTTGTGTTATTCATCAGTAGGTACTTTGCAGAAAATATTTGAATTTATCATGTGTTACTGAATCAGTATTGTCAGTGGTGGTCTTCATTTGCTCTCATGGTTTTAATTAGCATCAGCTGCGTGAATTTTTGTTGGCCATAGAAGCTGGATATCTTGACTGGCTTTAGTAGTAAAATTGTTTTACAATTTTTTGAGCTTAGGACTGATAATGAAATTTTTCTGAATGAAGCAGGATGGCCTTCAACCACTTTTGTCAAATACTGATTGGCTTTGGAAATTAGCTTTTTCTGAAGATTTAGAAATATTTTTGAATGAATCTAACATAAAATTATGAGGCAAAATAGTGCTTACATGTGAACTTTAGCTGCAGTTAAGTCATTTCAGTGACAACTGATGTTTGAATCACAAGTAACATCCAGCTGCTTTACACATTTCTTCTGTCAAAGTGAGATCTTCATTCCCATATGAATTTGCATGAATATATTTTCCACCATCAAACTACAGTTCCAGCAACAATTTTCAGACATTGATGCAAGTGCAAAGAAAGTTTCCATATCTCAAAATCCATTTAATTATGCACTTGAGGAACTTCTACCTAACTTCCAATTGGAAGTGATTATTCTGCAGTGTAGTGACATATTGAAAAGCAAATATCAAAAGAATCTAAGAGACTTCTATAGCTGCCTTCAAAGTAATGAATATACTCATTAAAATCATGTACTTGTGGGTCAATACCAGTATTTAGCAGTACCTATCTGTCAGAAAAGACATTTCAAAGATAAATACATAAAAGCTGATCAACATAATCAGTTGAATATTTGCAAGATTTTGATGATAGGAAACTAAAATTAAGTGTTACCCCAATTCCATTTTTTAATTAGCAGACTTATATTTTATAATATTATAAAATATACTTATTATATCTTGAATTTTGTCAACAGAAAGTTTATAGGAAGTTTTTCTCTCTCATTATGTAAGTATCTATATGTTTTTGTCCTTGGCCTGCAAAGACTGAAATACAATTGGGCCCTTTTCAGGAAAAGTTTGAGGACCCAGATTCTATAGCAGTGCTTCTCAGACATGAATGCACGTAATAATTGCCTGAAGATCTTATTAAAATGCAGATTCTGATTTGCTAGGTCTAGGGGTAGGACCCAAGATTTTGCATTTCTTACAAGCATCTGAGGTGATAACAGATGCTGCTGGTCAATGGACTGCATTTTGGGAGGCAGGCTCTAGTATTCAAGGTTCCATTTTTATTTAGACAAGTATCCTAGGGCCACCGGGATGGCTCAGTCAGTTAAGTGTCTGCCTTCAGCTCAGTTCATGATCCCAGGGTCCTGGGATCGAGCCCCATGTTGAGTTCCCTGCTCAGTGGGGAGCCTACTTCTCCCTCTTCCTCTGCCACTCCCCCCCCCCCCCCCGGCTTGTGCTGTCTCTCTCTCTAATAGACAAATAAAATCTTTAAAAAAAATAGACAAGTATGCTAATATTTGTTAAGCATCTGTTATTTGCCAAGAATTATACCAGGGGTTCTTGCATACATTGCTATTAAAAAGTTGTAAAAACTTGTTAGAAGGTGTTAGAGGTTGGGACTCGTAGGAGTTTTGGTTAGAAACCAATTGTTTGTTTTTCCTCTATCGTTTAGCTTCCTCTAGGACCTCATGGGGGAGGGTTGAGGTCCTAGAGGAAGCTGTATATCTAAGAAACAAAAACAGGGTTAAACAAAATACTACATTATTAGTTGGTTCAGGTCAAAGTGGGGACTTAGGTCCTCATCTTCTCTGCTAAATTTCAGTGGGCCATCCCATCAACCAGTTACCAAGCCAAAGAGTAGAAATAGTATATAGCACATAAATGTTTTATAAATATTTTCTGTCTCTTGTTTTTCATTTTTACAACCATGTCTTTTGAACTAGCAAAGTTAAAATTTTGATGAAGTTCAATTTAATTATTTTTTAAAAATTGTTTGTAAGCATTGTGGTAAAGTGTACATAATACAACATTTACCATTTTAACTATTTTTAGGTGTACAGTTCAGTGCCATTAAGTATATTCACATTATTGTACTATCATCACCACCATCCCTCTCCAGAACTTTTGTATCTTCCCCATTGAAACTCTGTACCCATTAAACACTAACTTCTCATTCCACCATGCCCCTCTGTCTCTGTCAGCCATCATCTACTTTCTGTCTCTGAATTTGACTATTAGGAATCTCATATAAGTGGAATTGTACAATTTTTGTCCTTTTGTGTTTGGCTTATTTCACACTTAGCATAATGTCTTCAAAGTTCATCTATATTGTAACCTGTGTCAAAATTTCCTTTGTTTTTAATGTTGAGTAATATTCCATTTTATGCATAGACCACATTTTGTTAATCCATTCATTCATCGATGGACACTTAGGTTGCTTCTACCTTTTGGCTGTTGTGAATAATGCTGGTATGAACATGGTGTATAAAGATCTATTCTAGTCCTTGCTTTCATTTCTGTTGGGTATATACTCAGAAGTGGACTTTCTGGATCATATGTAATTCTATGTTTAATTTTTTAAGGAACTGCCATATGGTCTTCCCCAATGGTTGCACCAGTTTACATTCCCACTAGCCATGCACAAAGGTTCAAATTTCTCCACATCCTTACGAACACTTACTATTTTTGGTTCTATTATAGTAGCCATCCTAATGGGTGTGAAGTGGTATGTCATTGTGGGTTTTGATTTGCATTTCCCTAATGATTGATATTGAACCTCTTTTCATTTAAGTATTGGCCAGTTACATATCTTTGGAGAAATGTCTGTTCATGTCCTCTGCCCATCTATTTTTTAAAGATTTTTTAAGTTTAGTTTTATTTTAGAGAGACAGCAGGTGGAGGGGCAGAGGGAGAGGGAGAGAGATAATCTCAAGCAGACTCTGTGCTGAGTGCAGAGCCAAACACGGGGCGCAGAGCCCAATATGGGGTTCAATCCTATGACCCTGAGATGATGACCTGAGCCGAAATCAAGAGTCAGATGGACACTCAACTGACTGTGCCACCCCCTCCCATTTTTTTAAAAGATTTTATTTATTTGTTTGTTTGTTTGTTTATTTGACAGAGCGAGAGAGCACAAGCAGGGGGAGCAGCAGAGGGAGGGGAGAGGGAGAAGCAGGCTTCCTGCTGAGCAGGGAGCCCAATGTGGGACTCGATCCCAGGACCCCGAGATCATGACCTGAGCCAAAGGCAGACGCTTAACTGACTGAGCCACCCAGGTCCTTCTCCCCCGCCCACGTTTTAAATTGGGTTGTTTGAGGTTTTTTTGTTGAATTGTAGGATTTATTTATATATTCTGCACGGGATCTTGCATTTTTTTCCCAGTTTGATATCTAAGAAATCATTGCCAAATCCTCCAAGATCATGATGCTTTACCCTATGTTTTCTTCTAAGAGTCCTATAGTTTTAGGTCTATACATGCAAATGCAAGATCCCTTGGATGTCAAGAAGGAATGGGATCAAAAGCAAAAATTGAAGGCTTCAGCTTTTTAAAGGTAGTTACCTCTTTGAGATGGAAGAAAGAGGAGTGGGCAGAAAATATATATTCAGTTATAGATATATGGAAGTAAACATGGCAGGATGACCATTATCCATTCAGTCCTCTGTCCAGATAACAATGAAAGGTAATGAAAGCAATTTTAAAAGATAAAATCTATAGGAATAACTGTTAAACTTTAAGATAGAGGAGTGTCAGAGTATGTGGAAGGGGTCTAGTTAGTTTAGTTTGAAAGTGTCCACATGTGATTTGGGATTGCTCCTTATTCCTTTCGAGAACCACTCATTTATGTCAGTTCTAAGGTTTTTTATCAGTAGAGAGTTGGCAGACATGAAAAAAAGAAGTTTAAAATTGAACTTTAGCTAGAATTTGTGGTGCTTTAGTCTGCATAGTAGCAATTACATGAGGATGCTAATTTTTCCCCTTTAATTCTCCAGTGATTGGAGTGATTCTCCAGTGATTGGAGTGATTCTCCAGTGATAGCTGTTACCTCAATGATCTGTTTGATATATGCATATTTTTCATTCACCTGATAGAAACTGAAAACTATCAAATGTACCAAAAATCTTTGGGATGTGACAGTCATAAAAAAATCTTTCCCAGTTTAAAATATAGTCAGATAAGGTATAAATAAACAAAATAACTACTAATGTCACTTAGTGTCAGAATTCTGCATAAGCTAAGATTATACTATGAGAGTAGTGTTTTTCAAACTGTGGATCCATGGTCCATTAATGGCACATGAAATCAATTAAATAGCTCACAACCAGTGTTTTTCTTTTCTGATGGACAAAATAGACTAGAAAATATTGGCGTGCACTGCATGCAGTAAGAAGTATTTGTGGAATTTTTTAATACATGTGTGTATGTGTCTTTGTACTGAATTGGGTGGAAAATATATTTCTTACTGTGGATTACAGTTGGAAGTGTTGGAAATTCACTGTTGGTTGTTTTGATAAATGAGTGAAGGACATGATAAAAATTTTAACATCTCAATCTGTTTATAGAATGCATTCATTAGGTTTATATTGATATCTCAACTAACCACATCTATGTATTTTGTGTTTGTGTGTATATGAAGATATATATTTGTGTTTTATTTTCCTTTTCTATTATTAATAGGTGCAATGGATGAGCTTCATAGTCTGGATCCAAGAAGGCAAGAATTATTGGAAGCTAGGTTTACAGGAGTTGCAAGTGGGAGCACTGGAAGCACTGGCAGTTGCAGTGTTGGAGCAAAAGTGAGTAAAATTATAATCTTTATTTGACATTCTTTCATTGTATTAAATGATCTGGAACATACTTTGTAAAAGAATCCTACATATGTGTTTAATATCAAATTACCACTTACTGTAATTTTTGTAATGTATAGGGAAAAATTCAGTATTTACAAACCTGATTTTTAATACAGCATAACATACTTCAGGGGCATGATGTTCTAATACAGCATAATCGGTTTCAGGAGTAAGAATTAATTGAGTAGATTGAACTGCTCTTCTCCCATTATATAATTTTTTCTCTTCCTTGCCTTTGTCACCCTTGTTCCTATCTGTTTATGTTCCTATTTGTACAACTGCTGCATATCTCTTAGGCTTTCCAGTGATAGACCTCAGGTTGTCTTCAGCTCCCCATTACCTCACACTGTAGTGGATTTCATGTACTTTTTCTCTTATGGACCTCTGTGAGCATTTGTTTAGGTTACATTCTTAGGTGCAGAATTGCTGGGTTATAGGGTATATATAGAGTTAAATTGAATGAATAGTATAAGATTGCTATTCAGAACAGTTGTACAGGACTAACCCATACTTTTAACAGAATGCATGATCATTTATGTATCCCTACATCCCAGAAACACTTGGCATCATCTGGATTTCTCATTAACGTGTAAAATAGTATCCCTCTTTTTTTTTTTTTCCTTGTACCACCAATTATTTTGAGCATTTCTTCATGTGCTTGTTAGCTTTTTGGGAGTCTCTTATAAATTGTTACAATGCTTTTCCTATTTTTCTATCAGGATTACTTTCTTTTTCAAACTGATTTTCCCATATTCCATGTATATTTACATATCAATTCCATGTTGGCTGTATACAGTGCAAATAACTTTTCCCATTTTGTCATGTCTATCACCTTTGTTCATGATATCCATTATCGTATAGGATTATTGTAGAGGACTCTTTAATTTTGTTGTAATCAAAGTCACCAATTTTTTTTAACTTATAGTCTGTAACTCTGAAATTTTGGATAGCTCTTGGTATACTTAGAAAAACAGCCGTCACTATGAACCATCTGGGTCAAATAGATCCTTTTCCTTTTTCTTTTGAGGATTTATTTATGTGGGGCGCCTGGGTGGCTCAGTCGGTTAAGCGGCTGCTGTCGGCTCAGGTCATGATCCCAGAATCCTGGGATCGAGCCCCGCACCGGGCTCCCTGCTCGGTGGGAAGTCTGCTTCTCCCTCTCCCACTCCCCCGCTTGTGTTCCTGCTCTCGCTATCTCTCTCTCTGTCAAATAAATAAATAAAATCTTTAAAAAAAAATTATGAGAGAGAGAGAGAGCACCAGAGAGCAAGCAGTGGGTGGGGCACAGGGAGAGAGAAACCCAAGCGGGCTCTGTGCTGAGCATGGAGCTTGATCTCACCACCCTGAGATCATGACCTGAGCCAAAGTCAAGAGTCCATACTTAACTGATTGAGCCACCCAGGCACCCCTACTCTAGTCTTTTATACATTCTTGAAGGATGATGCAGTACTTTGGGCAAGACAAGAAGATAACTTGAGAGATAATCACTTATTTCACTATTGCATCACTCTTTTAGGTCATTAAATCTGCATTATTTTTCTCTTTCTACCATAAAAAACTACTGCAGAGTTGCTTAAAACAAGACATTTATTTTCTTATAGTTCTGAGGGTCAGAAGTCTGACATTGGTCTCATTGGGCTAAAATCAATGTGTGTACAGAACTTGATTTCTTTCTTGGAGGCTCCAGTGGTGGGAAGTGGGGGGCACCTTTTCCTTGCCTTTTTCTAGCTTCTAGAGGCTGACCGCATTTCTTGGCTGGTAGTCTCTTTCCTCCATCTTCAAAGCCAGCAATGATGCAACTCTCTTACTGTTCTTTGGAAGTCACATCTCCCTCTGACCACAATCTAGAAAGGTTCATCACTTGTAAGTACTTGCGATTAGATTGGCTCATGCCCATCTGGATAATTTGGTATAATTCCCCCAGTTCAAAGTCCTTACCCCCTTACATGTGCAAAGTCCTGTAACATTCACAGGTTCTGGGGATTAGGATGTGAGTGTCACTGGAGGACATTATTCTGCCTGTCATATCCTCATTCTTCTATTTTTTTTTTTAGTGGTTTTTGTTTGTTTTAGCATAGTTGGGAATAATTGATGAACGATGATGAGTAATGAAGTAATTCCTAGGATGATGTAATAACAAAATATAGGAAAAATAAGATCAGTAAAATCCCATAATGTAATTTAAATTTGTGAAAGGGTCTTTTGGATGTCTGGTGATTAATTATAAGATAGAATGCATTTTATTCCATTAAAAATAAATCTTATTTTTATTCTTTGGATGTTCTCTAAGAAAGAATAAAAGTCCCCAAATACTAATCTTTTAGAGAGAGAGCATGAATGGGGGGTGGGGGTGTTGAGAAGGAGAATCTTAAGCAGCCTCCACGCCAAGCATGAGCCTGACTTGGGGCTTGATCTCACGACCCTGAGATCATGACTTGAGCTGAAATCAAGAGTCGGAACCTAACCGACTGAGCTACCCAGGTGCCACCCCCCCCCACCTTGTGACAAATACCAATCTTTACAAATAGGTAGAACTACTTGGAAAAGAAGCTCAAACATTAAAATTGGGTTCAGTGGACCCTGAGGTATTCTGAGAATTAAATACTTGTTCCTCACCCCTGGGCCACAAAGATATTCTGCAGATTTTTCTGTTAATTTTATAGTTTTACTATCATATTTGCCCTTTAGGCCCCACCTTTTATATAGTATTGATAGGGATCCAGTTTTACTTTTCTCCATCTGAACCAGTTTTCTCCACAGTGCTGCTTTTTTTAAAACATTTTTTAAAAGATTTATTTATTTATTTTAGAGAGAGGGGTGGGGGCAGGGGGAGAGAGAGAATCTCAAGCAGATTCCCTGAGTGTGGAGCCTGCCACAGGCTTGATTACAAGACCCTGAGATCATGATCTGAGCTGAAATCAAGAGTTGGACACTTAACTGACTGAGCCACCCAGGCGCCCCTCTCCACAGTGCTTTTTAAATCATCCATATTTTTCCACTGATCGGTGATGCTACCTTTATCATATATTAATTTGCCATGTATATATATGGATCTGTCTGAAATTTCTCTTACGTTTCACTGGTCTGTATTCTTGTCCCAGTATCACATTTTAAAAAAATACTGTTGTATTTTTGATATATCTTTTTTATATGGTAGAGCAAGTCTCTTCTTTAATCTTCTTTTATAAAGTTGACTCAGTAAAGCTGACTTAGTTTTTTTATGGTTCTTTATTCCCTCATTTAAAATTTGAGTATCCCTTCATTTGCTTGTTAGCATTTGGAGATTCTTCTGTAATAGCTTATTTGTGTCTTTTTCCTTAAAAGATTATCAAATAGAATTCTTATTTTGAATGCATTGCATTTATAGATTAATTGAGGAGTAGTTAAAATCTTTATAAGATTAGGTTGTCCCATCCAAATACATGAAACGTGTCTCCATTTATTCAGTTCTCCCTATAGAGATCTTAAGAATTTTTGGCTAGTTTTTATTAATTCTTTTGGCTAATTTCTGAATACTTTAGTTTTTGTGGCTAAAGTATTTTTTTTTATTTTCTAGTTGGTTATTGTGGACCTAGGAGGTGTTTGATTTTTATCGTTTGGTCTTACATGCAGCGGTCTTGCTGTTGGTCCTTTTTTTTTTTTTTTTGGTTGTAACAGTTCGTTGATTCTTTAGGCTTCTCTAACCAATAATTATCTTCCAAAAATGACCGTTTTATTTCTTACACCTCACATATATATATTTTTTTATATTGGTCATGATCTTCAGAAATGGAAATATTCTGTTTTGAGCGATAATTTACACCACATAAACAATTGTCAAATCTAAAAGGAAGGAGAAGCTTAATTTGTAATTTTCAGAATATTGGATACAACTCAACTGTTCCTCATCTAAGAGAAATGTATTGAAAAGAAGTGTGGTATATATATTTATACAATGAAATACTATTTAGCAATAAAAAGTAAGAGACTATTGATAATATGTAACAACATGGATGCATCTCAGATGAATGGATTATGCTAAAAGAAGTCAGACCCAAAAAACTACACACTACAATACTTACTCCACTTTTTTTTTTTTTTATGTAAGCTCTATACCCAGTGTGGAGCTCAAACTCCACAACTCTGAGATCAGCAGTTACTTGTTCCATTGACTGAGCCAGGAGGGCACCCCACCTTTATTTCCTTTTTAAGACAAGGGTTATTAATTGGGATATTTTGAGCTATTATTTTGTTATGGATTTCTAACTTATTGCATTACATTTTGAAAATATAGTTTGTATGACATTAATTCCTGAAATGTGCCCTGTTTTATAAACATATCATATCTAATAGCTCTTAATTTTATTTGTTCAGATCTTAAATATTTCCTTGTATTGTCAGCTTGACCTTTTTCTGAGTGGCGTATTAAAATCTTCAGCTATATAGGCAATAATATGAAACACCAGTGGTATTATAACAGCATTGTATGATGACAGATGGCAGCTACACTTATGACCATAGCATAACGTATAGAGTTGTCCAGTCACTATGTTGTACACCTGAAACTGATGTAACATTGCGTGTCAGCTGTGCTTCAGTTCATTTAAGAAATCATTGGCTGTGATTATTGATTTATGTATTTCAGCTTGTAGTTATCAATATTTGCTTGATACATTTTGAGGCCATATTTTTACATACATACATCTTATTTTGTTCTTTTTATAACCATGTAATTATTTTTTCATTTAATACTTGTTTTTTTCAAATCTTAAGATTAGTATCATTGGCTTTCTTTTCATTCCTATTTGTCTTAAATATATGGGTATATGTTTTTCTATTATTTTTACTCATTTTGTTTTAATTGTATTTCTTGTAGGCCACATGTCTTTTTTGACAGAATATTAGTGTTTTTATCTCTTAAAAGGTGGGTCTAGTCCATTACATTTTTTGTAATTATTGTTATTTTCTGACTTGCTGTGCTATCTATTGTCTAATGTCTTCTAGTTATATTTCACTTTTATTCCCTTCTACCCCTTGCTTTCCATTGGACAAGTGGAGTTTTTCCTGATGTTTTAAAGTTACATATTCTATTTTTAGTATTAGGATGATACTCTATACTCATTTATATATTTATATTAATTGTATATATATACTCAAACTGATACTTACACATTTCTGCAGGATTTCCCACTCCTCCCCCCAATTTTTTCAAACAACTTTTTACTTTTAAAAAATAGTATACCTATAGAAAATTGAAAATACTGTACAAAGAATACTTGCATACTCTTTATTTAGATTTAAGAGATGTAAACATTTTTGTGAATTTTTGTGCTCATGTATAGACACATCCCTACCATCTCTCTTTAGTATCACTGTGATCTCTGCAATGAATGTGAACAGATTTTTCTCCAAGGAGCCCTGCTTCATTTTAGTGGGGAATGGTACTTAAGAACCAAGCTAGGTATGCTTGTTGTTATGTGGTAGTCTCTTGGAAGAATGTCAGCTAACGTAGAAAGGATGTAGAATGAGGAAATGAACATTCAGTATTGCCCAGCATAATTATTAATTAAGGCAGGGATCATCAGTGGTTGTTAAAATCATTTAGTAAAATGTTTTAGAGGCCAGTATATTTTCAAGGTCTCAGATTTTCACCCTGTAGATGAGTTATTTATTACAAAAGAGAAAATGGGTATTTAAAATGGAGAGATTTGTTTTTCACTACCATAATAAGGACACTCATTTTTTTTTTTTTTTTAAGATTTTATTTATTTATTTGACAGAGAGAGAGACACAGCGAGAGAGGGAACACAAGCAGGGGGAGTGGGAGAGGGAGAAGCAGGGTTCCCGCAGAGCAGGGAGCCCGATGCGGGGCTCGATCCCAGGGCCCTGGGATCATGACCTGAGCCGAAGGCAGACGCTCAACGACTGAGCCACCCAGGCGCCCCAGGACACTCATTTTTTATTGGCAGTGGCACAGACAATCTGACATTAGGCGCATTCTGAGGTGATGCAACAAGAGGAACACAGATCACCTATAGTTTTCATGGTGGAAATGCTGTTTTTTTTTTCCCCCATGGTGGAAATGTTTGATTTGAATTTAGTCATGAGAAAATACTCCTGCATCATCCTTCTGGACAACTGGCCTGGACTCTTTCTTCAAAGTGTTCAGTGCCATGAAGAACAAAGGGAGGCAGAGGGACTTTTGTAGATTGGTTGAGACAAAAGAGACATAGCCAAATTGAATCTGTGAATCCTAATTTGCTCCTGGATTTGGAGAAAAATGCTTATAAAGGATGTTTTTGAGATATTTCAGGAAATTTGAGTATAGACTATATGTTGGATGATGAATTAATTTTGGTTTACTGTTCTTTTTGGATAAGCTTGTATTTTTAAAATATTCATTTAAATTTAAATAATGTTTTTTTTTTAAAGATTTTTTTTTTTAATTTATTTATCTGAGAGAGAGAGAATGAGAGACAGAGAGCATGAGAGGGAGGAGGGTCAGAGGGAGAAGCAGACTCCCTGCCGAGCAGGGAGCTCGATGCGGGACTCGATCCTGGCACTCCAGGATCATGACCTGAGCCGAAGGCAGTCGCTTAACCAACTGAGCCACCCAGGCGCCCCTTCATTTAAATTTAAAAATACAGATGAGCTACAGAATGTAAGATAGTGTTGAGCAATGACTGTTATAATGGTTTTATCTAAACTGGTGGTGATAATGTGCCTGTGAAATGCTGTATTATTGTGTAAGCATATTTTAATAATGGGGAACCAGGAGTTTGTAATGTGGAACTTAAAGCACAAGGATTAAATTTCTGATAGTGAAGGTGCTCTGGGAGAGGAGGAATGGGAGAAAGGTAAGAAAATCATCTAGGAGTATAGAGTAAAAAATTGGTTACCTATAAGGAAGTATGTTATGTTTGCTTAAAAGTAAAGTAATAAGCACAGGCAACAGAGATAC
Organism: Mirounga angustirostris; assembly: GCF_029215605.1. NCBI lineage: Eukaryota > Metazoa > Chordata > Mammalia > Carnivora > Phocidae > Mirounga > Mirounga angustirostris. The sequence continues at coordinate 135,148,696 of NW_026991711.1, read as the reverse complement.
TGTAAACAGAACTTCTAAATTACTGTGACAGCGTGTAGAAGGAGGAATAAAAAGAAACTTAATCCAGTAAAAGTGAGGTAGAGAGAAAGAAGAAACAATTCTAATTTTAACTATTAATATAATATGGAAGGAATAAAGTCAAGTATATATTATCACAACAAATGAGAATCCATCTATAGGCTGTTGACAAAAAACATCTCCCCAAAATGACACAGATTGGAAATAACTGGAAAGAAAATATTTCAGGTGATCATAGAGAAGAAGAAAGTAGAATTAAATATAAATTTGAGGTCAGTTTCTCCCTAACTCAGAACCTTCCAAAGACTTCCCATCACATTTAAAATACAGTTCAATGTCTTCATCATGAAAACCTTCTGACCTAACTTTAGACTAACTACCCTGTTCCACTAACAACTGTCCCACTACACCCACATTGTTTTGTAACTTACTTCAAACATACTTCAAATGTTTGCTCAAGTATTACCTCTTCAAAGAGGCTTTCCCTGTCCACTCTATGTAAGAAGATAGCTATATCACTCTACCTTAACTCTTTAATTTCTTTAAAAGTACTTAATTGGTTCCTTACATAATACTAAATATTTATGTTTGTTTTTTTGTCTCTTTCCTTTCTTGTACAATGTAAGTTCCATGGGCCCGTGGAGTTGTCTTTTTTTTTTTTATTGCTATATTTCTAGCACCTGCAATAGTAGTAAGGCCCAAAATAAATATTTTTGAATGCAAGAATGAATATCAAATAAACCATTCTTCAGAAACAAAAGCCAGAATGGTATAAAGAGATATTTTTTAAGGACTAATCATCTGTAAGGAATATATGACAATTATAAATTTTTATAGATCAAGCAGGTCTAAAAATACATGGTGAATTTATTAAAATGCAGTTATAATGAGGGCTTTTAATATAATTATTTTAAATTTTGTCTTTAAATATATATAAAACAGCAGGCTATACAAGATTTACTATTTGCACAATATAATTTATAGGGTTGATTTGATAGGTATACATACATGAATACCTATCAAATACCTGACAATAGTCAGTCCTCTTTATTCAGGGATTCTGTAATTGCAAATTCACCTACATGCTCAGATTTATTTGTAACCTCAAAATCAGTACTCAGATTGCTTTTGCTGGTCATTTAAGGGCCTGTGCATGTACAGTGTTGAAAAATTTGAGTCGTCGGAGGCTGAATAAAGCAACATTCTGCCTGTGTGTCTCAGCTCTCCTAGTTTAAACAAGTGTTCTTTTCACAGTTTACTTAGTGCCATGTTTTTCACTTTTTTGTGATTTTTATTGGTGATTTTGCTCTTTAAAATGGCCCCCAAGGTTAGTAGTGCTGAGGTGCTGTCTAGTGTTCTGAGCACAAGAAGGCTGTGAGGTGCCTTAGGGAGAAAATGTGTGTTCTATAAGCTTTGTTCAGTCATGAGTTATAGTGCTATTGGCTATGAATTCAGTGTGAATGAGTCAACAATAGATATTAAATAAGGCATCTTAAAACAAACACACTTTTATACAGAACAAGGTTATATATTAATTGGTTAACAAAAAATGTGATGCAAAGCTTGCAGGACCCTAACTGTATTTCCCTGAGGCGATGATTTAGCAGCATTCACTAATTCAGTGTTCGCAGCTAATAACAAAACTTGGAGAGAGAGAAAACTTTTATTCTATCTATGCCACTTTTATCTTATCCCAAGCCTGCTTCACCTGTTTATTTTTTACTTGCCCCAGATCCTTGTGGCATGAGTTTTGTGGCTCTGTTATAGGATTACAGATAGAAGGTAAAGGTAAATATTATAAAGAGTACTGATGTAAAAGTTATTGTTTAGCTGTCATGTTGGGAAAAGGAGCTAAATGTAAAGATATATTTTTTATTTTACATAGTGAGGAATCACACATGGTTGAAAGAATTTAAAAATTGTGTATTTTTGGTAAGATAACTATTTGAAGAATTTAAAATAAAAAAGATAATATATCAGGAAGAAGGGGACGCTGTGGAGCCAGTGAACTAAATTCTTCATCTCTCAGGGCTCATGGGTGGCTCCGTTGGTTAAGCGTCTGCCTTTGGCTCAGGTCATGATCCCAGGGTCCTGGGATCGAGCCCCGAGTCTTGTTCTCTACTTAGTGGGGATCTTGCTTCTCCCTGACCTGCTCCCCCTGCTTGTGCTTTCTCTGTCTCTGTCAAATAAATAAAATTTTAATAAATAAATTCTTCATCTTTCATGGCAAAGTCAATAAAGAATTTTTTGAAATATAGTACATAATAGAATACTCTGCACCTGTTTGACAGAAAGGACTTAGCAGAGGAAAAAAGAAGTTAAGAATCTATTTTATATTGATTTGGAATATTCCAGCCTGTATTAAGAGAAAAGAAAGCAATGCAGGACAGACTGTATAATGTTATTTTTTTGAATAAGAAGGGAGGAACCAAGTTTGTATACTTCATTTGTTAGTGTAGACATATAGCCTCTAGAAAGATAATAAACAAAGTGAGGTAGCCTATTTGTATTGCCTATTCAAAAATTTCGTTAAAAACAGTTTTTTAAAAAGTCACCTCTGAATATTGGGACTGGTGTGGGAGGGAGAAATTTATATTTTTGTAATGAAATTTTTTTTCCATGTGCCTATGTTGCTTTTATATTTTAAGAAATGTCCCATGAGTGTTTGCCCCCCCCCAAATCTATTTTTGGAAGGCTTCAGAAGTCTGAGTGTGTGCTTGCATGTGTATATAACTGTGTATCTGATAATATAAATGATTATGTACTAGGTTTTTAAAAAAATTTTTTTATTATGTTAATCACCATACATTACATCATTAGTTTTTTTTTTTTTAAGATTTTAATTTATCTTTTTTTTTTTTTTTAAGATTTATTTATTTGAGACAGAGAGAATGAGAGACAGAGAGCATGAGAGGGAGGAGGGTCAGAGGGAGAAGCAGACTCCCTGCCGAGCAGGGAGCCCGACGCGGGACTCGATCCCGGGACTCCAGGATCATGACCTGAGCCGAAGGCAGTCGCTTAACCAACTGAGCCACCCAGGCGCCCCTACATCATTAGTTTTTGATGTAGTGTTCTATGATTCATTGTTTGTGCATAACACCCAGTGCTCCATTCAGTACATGCCCTCTTTAATACCCATCACCAGGCTAACCCATTTTCCCACCTCCCTCCCCTTTAGAACCCTCAGTTTGTTTTTCAGAGTCCATCGTCTCTCATGGTTCGTCTCCCCCTCCGATTCCCCCCCTTCATTCTTCTCCTCCTACTATCTTCTTTTTTATTTTTTCTTAACATATATTGCATCATTTGTTTCAGAGGTACAGATCTGTGATTCAACAGTCTTGCACAATTCACAGCGCTCACCATAGCACATACCCTCCCCAATGTCTATCACCAAGCCACCCCATCCCTCCCACCCCACCCCCCACTCCAGCAACCCTCAGTTTGTTTCCTGAGATTAAGAATTCCTCATATCAGTGAGGTCATATGATACATGTCTTTCTCTTATTGACTTACTTCACTCAGCATAACACCCTCCAGTTCCATCCATGTCGTTGCAAATGGCAAGATCTCATTCCTTTTGATGGCTGCATAATATTCCACTGTGTGTGTGTGTGTGTGTGTGTGTGTGTGTGTGTGTATACACACACACCACATCTTCTTTATCCATTCATCTGTCGATGGACATCTTAGCTCTTTCCACAGTTTGGCTATTGTGGACATTGCTGCTATAAACATCAGGGTGCACGTACCCCTCTGGATCCCCACATTTGTATCTTTGGGGTAAATACCCAGTAGTGCAATTGCTGGATTGTATGGTAGCTCTATTTTCAACTTTTTGAGGAACCTCCATACTGTTTTCCAGAGTGGTTGCACCAGCTTGCATTCCCACCAACAGTGTAGGAGGGTTCCCGTTTCTCCGCATCCCCGCCAACATCTGTTGTTTCCTGACTTGTTAATTTTAGCCATTCTGACTGGTGTGAGGTGGTATCTCATTGAGGTTTGGATTTGGATTTCCCTGATGCCAAGTGATGCTGGGCACTTTCTTTTTTTTCTTTTTTTTAAAGATTTTATTTATTTATTCATGAGAGACAGAGAGAGAGAGAGGCAGAGGGAGAAGCAGGCTCCCAAGGAGCAGGGAGCCCGATGCGGGACTCGATCCCAGGACCCTTGGATCATGACCTGAGCTGAAGGCAGATGCTTAACCATCTGAGCCACCCAAGCGCCCAATGCTGGGCACTTTCATGTGTCTGTTGGCCATTTGGATATCTTCTTTGGAAAAATGTCTGTTCATGTCTTCTGCCCATTTCTTGATTGGATTATTTGTTCTTTGGGTGTTGAGTTTAAGAAGTTCTTTATACATTATGGATACTAGTCCTTTATCTTATATGTCATTTGCAAATATCTTCTCCCATTCTGTCTGTTGTCTTCTGGTTTTGTTGACTGTTTCCTTTGCTTGCAAAAGCTTTTTATCTTGATGAAGTCCCAGCAGTTCATTTTTGCCCTTGCTTTCCTTGCCTTTAGCGATGTTTCTGGAAAGAAGTTGCTGCGGCTGAGGTCGAAGAGGTTGCTGCCTGTGTTCTCCTTTAGGATTTTGATGGACTCCTGTCTCACATTTAGGTCTTTCAACCATTTGGAGTCTGTTTTTGTTTGTGGTGTAAGGAAATGGTCCAGTTTCATTCTTCTGCATGTGGCTGTCCAATTTTCCCAACACCATTTGTTGAAGAGGCTGTCTTTTTTCCACTGGACACTCTTTCCTGCTTTGTCGAAGATTAGTTGACCATAGAGTTGAGGGTTGATTTCTGGGCTCTCTGTTCTGTTCCCTTGATCTCTGTGTCTGTTTTTGTGCCAGTACCATGCTGTCTTGACGATGACAGCTTTGTAATAGAGCCGGAATTCTGGAATTGTGATGCCGCCAGGTTTGCTTTTCTTTTTCAACACTCCTCTGGCTATTTGGCGTCTTTTCTGGTTCCATACAAATTTTAGGATTATTTGTTCCATTTCTTTGAAAAAAGTGGATGGTATTTTGCTGGGGAATGCATTGAGTCTGTAGATTGCTCTAGGTAGCATTGACATCTTCACAATATTTGTTCTTCCAATCCATGAGCATGGAACGTTTTTCCATTTCTTTGTGTCTTCCTCAATTTCTTTCATGAGTATTTTATAGTTTTCTGAGTACAGGTTCTTTGCCTCTTTGGTTAGATTTATTCCTAGGTATCTTATGGTTTTGGGTGCAATTGTAAATGGGATCGACTCCTTAATTTCTCTTTCTTCTCTCTTATTGTTGGTGTATAGAAATGCCACTGATTTCTGTGCATTGATTTCCTATCCTGCCACTTTACTGAATTCCTGTATGAGTTCTAGCAGTTTTGGGGTGGAGTCTTTTGTGTTTTCCACATAAAGTATCATATCATCTGCAAAGAGTGAGAGTTTGACTTCTTCTTTGCCGATTTGGATGCCTTTTATTTCTTTTTGTTGTCTGATTGCTGTGGCTAGGACTTCTAGTACTATGTTGAATAGCAGTGGTGATAGTAGACATCCCTGCCATGTTCCTGACCTTAGGGGGAAAGCTCTTAGTTTTTCCCCATTGAGAATGATATTCGCTGTGGGTTTTTCATAGATGGCTTTTATGATATTGAGGGATGTACCCTCTATCCCTATACTCTGAAGAGTTTTGATCAAGAAAGGATGCTGTACTTTGTCACATGCTTTTTCTGCATCTTTTGAGAGGATCATATGATTCTTGTTCTTTCTTTTGTTAACGTATTGCATCACGTTGATTGATTTGCAGATGTTAAACCAACCTTGCAGCCCAGGGATAGATCCCACTTGGTCGTGGTGAATAATCCTTTTAATGTACTGTTGGATCCTATTGGCTAGTATTTTGGTGAGAATTTTTGCATCCATGTTCATCAAGGCTGTAATTCTCCTTTTTGATGGGGTCTTTGTCTGGTTTTGGGATCAAGGTAATGCTGGCCTTATAAAATGAGTTTGGAAGTTTTCCTTCCATTTCTATTTTTTGGAACAGTTCCAGACGAATAGGTATTAATTCTTCTTTAAATGTTTGGTAGAATTCCCCTGGGAAGCCATCTGGCCCTGGGCTTTTGTTTGTTGGGAGATTTTTGATGACTGCTTCAATTTCCTTAGTGGTTATGGGTCTGTTGAAGTTTTCTATTTCTTCCTGGTTCAGTTCTGGTAGTTGATAACATCTCTAGGAATGCATCCATTTCTTCCAGGTTATCTAATTTGCTGGCATAGAATTGCTCATAATATGTTCTTATAATTGTTTGTATTTCTTTGGTGTTGGTTGTGATCTCATGATTTTGTTGATTTGGGTCATTTTTCTTTTTGATAAGTCTGGCCAGGGGTTTATCAATCTTGTTAATTCTTTCAAAGAACCAGCTCCTAGTTTTGTTGATCTGTTCTACTGTTCTTTTGGTTTCTATTTTATTGATTTCTGCTCTGATCTTTATTATTTCTCTTCTCCTGCTGGGTTTAGGCTTTATTTGCTGTTTTTTCTCTAGTTCCTTTAGGTGTAGGGTTAGGTTGTGTACTTTGAGACTTTTCTTGTTTCTTTAGAAAGGCTTGTATTGCTATATACTTTCCTCTTAGGACTGCCTTTGCTGCATCCCAAAGATTTTGAACAGTTGTGTTTTCATTTTCATTGGTTTCCATGTATTTTTTAAATTCTTCAATTTCCTGGTTGACCCATTCATTCTTTAGTAGAATGCTCTTTAGCCTCCATGTATTTGAGTTCCTTCTGACTTTCCTCTTGTGATTGAGTTCTAGTTTCAAAGCACTGTGGTCTGAAAATATGCAGGGAATAATCCCAGTCTTTTGGTACCGGTTGAGACCTGATTTGTGACCTAGGATGTGATCGATTCTGCAGAATGTTCCATGGGCACTAGAGAAGAATGTGTATTCTTTTGCTTTGGGATGGAATGTTCTGAATGTGTCTGTGAAGTCCATTTGGTCCAGTGTGTCATTTAAAGTCTTTATTTCCTTGTTGATCTTTTGCTTAGATGATCTGTCCATTTCAATGAGGGGGGTGTTAAAGTCCCCCACTGTTCTTGTATTGTTGTCAATGTGTTTCTTTGCTTTTGTTATTAATTGTCTTACATAATTGGCTGCTCCCATGTTAGGGGCATAGATATTTACAATTGTTAGATCCTCTTGTTGGATAGGCCCTTTAAGTAGGATTTGTGTCCTTCCTCACCTCTTATTACAGTCTTTGGTTTAAAATCTAATTTGTCTGATATAAGGATTGCCACCCCAGCTTTCTTTTGGTGTCCATTAGCATGGTAAATGGTTTTCCAGCCCCTCACTTTCAATCTGGGGGTGTCTTTGGGCCTAAAATGAGTCTCTTGCAGACGGCATATTGATGGGTCTTCTTTTTTAAAATCCAGTCTGATAGCCTTTGTTTTGATTGGGGCATTTAGCCCATTTACATTCAGGGTAACTATTGAAAGATACAGATTTAGTGACATTATATTGCCTGTAAGGTGACTGTTACTGTATATTGTCTGTGATCCTTTCTGGTCTATGTTACTTTTAGGCTCTCTCTTTGCTTAGAGGACCCCTTTCAATATCTCTTGTAGAGATGATTCGTGTTTTCAAATTCCTTTAGTTTTTGTTTGTCCTGGAAGCTTTTTATCTCTCCTTCTATTTTCAATGACAGCCTAGCTGGATATAGTATTCTTGGCTGCATATTTTTGTTGTTTAGTGCTCTGAATGTATCACGCCAGTCCTTTCTGGCCTGCCAGGTCTCTGTGGTTATGTCTTTTGCCAGTCTAATGTTTCTACCATTGAGGTTACATATCTCTTCTCCTGAGCTCCTTTCAGGATTTTCTCTTTGTCTCTGAGACTCGTAAGTTTTACTAATAGATGTTGGGGTGTTGACCTGTTTTTATTGATTTTGAGAGGGGTTCTCTGTGCCTCCTGGATTTTGATGCCTGTTTCCTTCCCCAAATTAGGGAAGTTCTTTGCTATAATTTGCTCCAATATACCTTCTGCCCCTCTCTCTCTTTCTTCTTCTTCTGGGATCCCAATTATTCTAATGTTGTTTCGTCTTATGGTATCACTTATCTCTTGAATTCTGCCCTCGTGATCCAGTAGTTGTTTCTCTCTTTTTCTCAGCTTCTTTATTTTCCATCATTGGTCTTCTATATCACTGAATCTCTCTTCTGCCTCATTTATCCTAGCAGTTAGTGCCCCCATTTTTGATTGCACCTCGTTAATAGCCTTTTTGATTTCAACTTGGTTAGATTGTAGTTCTTTTATTTCTCCAGAAAGTGTTTCTCTAATAACTTCCATGCTTTTTTCAAGCCCAGCTAGTGTCTTTAAAATCATCATTCTGAACTCTAGGTCCGACATCGTAATAATGTCCGTATTGAGTAGGTCACTGGCAGTCAGTACTTCCCCTTGTTCTTTTTGTTGAGGTGATTTTTTCCATCTTGTCATTTTGTCCAGAGGAGAATAGATGAATGAGAGAACAAAATGCTAACAGGGTAACAACGTCCCCAGAAAATATACTCTAAACAAATCAGAAAAGACCTGAAACCGGGGGAAAAGAAAGGGAAAGAAAGAAAAAAGAAAAAGGAAAAAAAAGAAAAAGGTAAAAACAAAAACAGAACAAAACAAAAAAACAGAACATGATCACATATGATCAGGCTGGTGCATAGATCAGTGCCACACACTAGATTTTGGGCGTATTTTGGTCTGTTAGAAGAAAGTGCCTCCCAAAATTTTAAAGAAAAATTTATATATGTACAAAAATAAGGTTTGATACAATGAAGTGATGGAATATGATTGTAAAGATGAAAATTATAAAAAATTTTATAACAGGAATTGTGATAAGAAGTTGTTTGAAAAAAGAAGAGGAGGATTTAAAAAAAAAAGGGAGAGAATGTGATCAGGCAGGAGACTAGAACAAAGGGATACACTAGAGATTTAGGGTATATTTTTTGTTACAAGAAACTGTATCTCAAAATTTTAAAGAGAGAACAACTTATATATATATATGCCAAAAATAAGGGTAACTACTATGAAGGGATAGAATATGACTCTAAAAATGAAAAATAAAAGTGTTTTTTAAAAAAGGGATTGATAAGATGTTGGTTGAAAAGGGAAAAAGAAAAATTCAGAAAAAAAAAGTTTAAAAAAAAATTAACTTTGAAAGACTAAAGAATCATGGTAAAAAAAGCGATGGATTCTATGTGCAGTATTCCCCTAGTTCTGGAGTTCTGCCGTTCTCATTGATTGGTAAACTTGGTCTTGGCTGGCTATTCTTGCTGATCTTCTGAGGGAGGGGCCTGTTGCTGTGGTTCCCAGATGTCTTTGCTGGAGGCGGAATTGCCCTGCCCCTGTGCGTCTGGGCTAAGTAATCTGCTGGGATATGCTCTTGGGAGCTTTTGTTCCCTGCAAGCTTTCAGTGCAGCTTTGGAGGACAAGAGTGAAAATGGCGGCCTCCCTCTCCGCCCTGGAGGAGCTGAGAACTCGGGGCCCCACTCCTTGGTGAGCCCCCAGAGAAAAGCAGTCAGTCACTCCCATCTCCCTGGTCTCCGGCTGTACTCCGTACTCACCTGGTAGGTGACCGAGTGTTTCTATCTCTGGAGCACGACCCCATGTGGAGTCTCCAAACCCAGCAGATCCCTGCGGTGTGCTCCCGCGCCGCTCCTCCCGGGTGAGGAAGGGGAGTCTCCCCGGATCTGCCGCTTGTTGGGTCCCTGCTGGAGGAGCAGTGGCCCAACTGTGCCGTGGATCACAGTTTATGGCAACCCCGAGCTGAGAGCCTGCGCGCCTCAGCTCCGTCTCTGCAGCCGGCTTCCCCGCTCTGATACCTGGGAGTTCTGCCGCACTCAGGCACCCCCAGTCTTTCTGTGACCCCGAGGGTTCTGAGACCACACTGTCCCGCGAGGGTTCCACCCCCTACTTAGCCACTGGAGTGGCGTCCCTCAGCGGAGCCGCCTTCTAAAAGTTCTGTTTTTGTGCTCTGGGGCTCTGTCACTTTCCAGAAACAGCTGACGGAGGCCCCCTCCCCCGCTGTCTCTCCTCCCAAGTATCACCTCTGATTCACTTCTCCGCACATCCTACCTTCCAGAAAGTGGTCCTTTTCTGTTCAGTGTTGTTGCTATATTCTTCGATCTCCTGTTGAGTTCGTAGGTGTTCAGAATGGTTTGATCTCTATCCAGCTGAATTCCTGAGACCAGACGAAATCCCGGTCTCCTACTCTGCCCCCATCTTGCTCCGCCCTATGTACGAGGTTTTATCAAGCTTTCTTACCCCCTCCGTGCTCCTTTCTCCTCAATAATTTGAAACTTTTATAATCTTTTTGTATTGAGATATAGTTCATATGCCATAAAATTGACCCATTTTAAAGCGTACATTTCAGGGGTTTTTAGTATATCACTAAGTTGTGCAGCTATCACCACTAATTCCAGAATATTTTTATCACCCCAAAAAGAAACCCCATACACATTAGCAGCAACATCCCATTCTCCTGCTCTCCTACCCCACACTTTAACCCTGGCAACCATTTGTCTGTTATCTGTCTCTATGGATTTGCCTCTTCTGAACATTTCATATAAATGGATTCATACAAATATACAACTTTGTTTTCCCTGGAGTTTATGGTTGAGTTATGTCTTTAGTTTTTAAGTATTTAGTGGAAGCATCTAATACTTTCTAGCAGAGATGTACAAATCTCTCATTATTTTCAAATAGAAGTTTTTCTTAATTTTTTTCTTATTTTTCTTTAGATATCCTCCCTGAAGTTTTGTTGTTCTGTTCTTCTTTAGGATAGTTGTTGTCTCTTTCTACTGGATGCCTGTCATCTTGGAATCTCCTTTCTTGACTATCATGGGAATTCCTTTTGTGTCTGTCCTGTGTTTGAGCTCTGCTTTCTGTATGCCATCTCTTTCTCTTTCTTGGTTTATTCCTTTGCTTTGGTGGAACAGATTGTCTCGTTATTTCCTGAGGAAAGGTAAATGAATAGTTACATTTTTGGGACCTTGCATATTTTCCTCCTCCCCTTGGTTGTCTGCATATAGAATTCTAGGTTGGAAATCGTTTTATTAGAACTTTGAAGGTATTGTTCCATTGCCTTCTAGCTTGCAAAGTTACTGCTGAACATTCCAATACCATTCTGATTCCTGATCCTTTGTGAGTAACCTGTTTATTCTTCCCTAAAAGCTTTTAGGATCTTCTTTTTAATCCCTGTCATTTAAAATATTTTATTATGATGGGCCTTGGTGTGGGTCTTCTTGAACCAGTATACTTGGTCAAAAGTATGCCCTTCAGTCCTGAAACCGACATATAGTTAACTTGAATTAAAAAAAAAAAAAAAAAAAAAGCATGTCCTTCAATGCAGAAACTCATGCTTTCCAGTTCTAGAAAAGAAAAGTTTTCTTGAATTATTTCTTTGATAATTTCCCCACCTGGATTTTCTTACTCTTTTTTTCTGGAACTCTTATTATTTGGACCAGGACCTCTTGAACTGATTCTAGTTTTCTTCTCTTTTTTTTTTTTTTGGTCTCTTTCTGAGAATATTTCTTCAACTTTATCTTTGAATCCATTCTTTTTTTTCCTTTTATTTTAGCTATTATATTTTCTTTTTCCAGTTTTTTTTTTTTTTCCCATTTTTTGGTCATGGTTCTCTAAATGTTTCATTTTTATAGTTTGCTATTAGGATATTTAGTAATGGTTTTATTTTTGTTTGAAGTTTTTTTGGTGCTCCTTTGGTTGTCTTTATTTCTTATGGACTTCTTTTAATTTTTTGTTTGTATTTCTTTAGATATGTGGTGCTGTTGGGCTTTGTTGATATACATGCATTAGGCATTGAACACTTTTTGGAAGCTATGTATGAGTAGGTAGGGGTTATTGACCAATAGGCTTTGCATAAGATGACATGGCTGGGTCATTTTTCTGCGAGGTCTTCAATTCCTCCTATCTATAAGTCTTATATCTTAAGATGCTCTGCTTTCCTAGGGAGAAATTATATAGTTTCCTATCTGTGGAGTATAAGTTTAGATACTAAGTGTCTGGAATTGAGCATGGAAAGGGGGCTAAGGGTCTCTTCAGTTAGTGTGTAGACTTGCTTTTAATACCTTCTATTTCCTCACTGTGCCTTACGTGCCTCAATCCATAGTTCTGTCTCACATTTTCAGAGATTAAATCTGGCCTGTAATAATTTTGACAACAAGATAGTAGTCAGTTATATCCTTTTTTGTCCTTACATATACAATATGTTCTCTTTTTCTGGCGGCTTTCAAGATTTTTTTCTTTTTCTTTCTTTTTATGTATTTCTCTAAAAAGATTTTAGTTTTAAGTAATCTCTACACCTAACATGGGGCTTGAACTCACAACCCTGAGATCAGGAATTGCACACTCCACCAACTGAGCTGTTCGGGTGCCCCCCAATTTTTTTCTTTTTAAAAAATTTTTAGTGGATTAATTTTTTATTGATGTATAATTGCCATGTAACATTATATTAGTTTCATGTGTACAACATAATTCCATATTTGTATATATTGCAAAATGATCACCACAGTAAGTCCAGTGAATATGTCACCACAGTTACAATTTTTTTCTTGTGATGAGAACTTTTAAGATTTAATGTCTTAGCAGTTTTCATGTATGCAATATAGTATTATTAACTATAGTCACCATACTGTCACTTATTTATGTTATCCCAGCACTTATTTATGTTGTAACTGGAAGTTTGTATCTTTTGACTTCTTTTACCATTTCACCCACCCCAGCCCTCCTGCTTCTGGCAACTACTAATCTATTCTCTGTGGCTGTGTGCTTGGGTTTTGTTTTTTGTTTGTTTTTAAGGTTCCACATATAAGTGAGATCATAAACTTTTGTCTTTCTTTTTTTTTTTTAAAGATTTTATTTATTTATTTGAGACAGAGAGAATGAGAGACAGAGAACATGAGGGGGAGGAGGGTCAGAGGGAGAAGCAGACTCCCTGCCGAGCAGGGAGCCTGATGCGGGACTCGATCCCGGGACTCCAGGATCATGACCTGAGCCGAAGGCAGTCGCTTAACCAACTGAGCCACCCAGGCGCCCAAACTTTTGTCTTTCTTTGACTTATTTCACCTAGTATAATGCTGTCAGGGTCCATCCATGTTATTGCAAATGGCAAGATTTCCTTCCTTTTTTTATGGCTAATATTCCCTTGTATATATGTATACCACATTTTCTTTATCCAGTCCTCCATTGATGGTCACTTAGGTTGCTTCTATCTCTTGGCTATTGTAAATAATGCTGTAGTGAACATAGGCTGCAGATATCTTTTTGAATTAGTGTTTGATTTTCTTTGGATGAATACCTAGAAGTGGAATTGCTGGGTCATATGGTAATTGTATTTTTGATATTTTTGAGGAACGTCCATACTGGCTTTTTTTTTTAAGTTTGTTTAAGTAATCTCTATACCCAGCATGGGGCTCCAGCTCATGCCCCCGAAACCTAGAACCACATGCTCCACCAACTGAGCCAGCCAGGTACCCTGCTCTATGCTGTTTTCCATAGTGGCTGTATCAGTATATATTCTCGCCAATAGTGGCCAAGGGGTCCCTTTTCTCCACATCCTTGCCAACACCCTATTTTTTATCTTTTAAATAATAGCAATTCTAATAGGTGTGAGGTGTTACCGTATTGTACTTAGATACGGTTTTCTTTGTACTTCTGCTTGGAGGAATCATTGAGCTGCTTCAATCTGTAAATTTATGTCTTTAACCAAATTTTAGAATTTTTCAGGCTATTCTTCAAATATTTTTTGTGCCCATTTTTCTCTCCTGTGACTCCAAATACATGTATGTTGACTGCTACAGTGTCCCAACAGACAACTTTTTTTTTTTTTTTTTTTAAAGATTTTACTTATTTAACAGAGAGAGAGGCAGTGAGGGAGGGAACACAAGCAGGGGAAGCAGGAGAGGGAGAAGCAGGCTCCCCGTTGAGCAGGGAGCCCAATGCGGGGCTTGATCCTAGGACCCTGAGGTTGTGACACCAGCCAAAGGCAGATGCCCAATGACTGAAGCACCAGGCGCCCCCAGACTACTCTTTTTCAATATTTTTTTCTCTGTATTTTTTAGTTTGAATAATTTTCTTAGCTCTGTCTTCAGTACTTTCTCCATTTTGATGTTAAGCCCATCCACTGAATTTTTTTATTTTCGAGAGTGAATTTTTCAGTCATGGGATTTTCATATGGTTCTTTTTTTATATTTTTATTTCTTTTCTGAAATTTCCAATTTGTCCATTTATTGCAAGTATATTCTCTTTTGTCATCTTGAGCATACTTAGAGTAGCTGCTTTGAGATCTTTGCTAATTTCAATATCTGAGTTACTTATGGTTGATCTCTTTTGATTGTCTTTTCTTTTGAATATGTGTCACATTTTTTTCTTTCTTTGAGAATGTTTAGAAATTTTGTATTCTTCACGTTGTGAGTAACACATTGTAATGACTCTGGGATTTGGTATATTCTTTTGGAGAGTGTTGATTTTTTGGTTATTATTTGTATTATTAGAAAACAATTAACTTGGCTGGACTAAACTCCAAACTATTTCTCCTCACAGAGGATGGTGGCTGACTACTCTGCTCAATTGTTTAAGTATTTGGACTGCTTAGAGTGTTTCACCCATGTATATATTAATGATCAGCCATAGACATGGGTAGAGTTAATATGCAGAATATGGAACTCTTGTTTTTGCAGTTGATTTCCAGCATATGCCCTCTCCCTTTCCGGCTGGTGCAGTAGTTCTAAACTCTGGTCTTTCAAGCCAGTAAGACTGCATATTTTGATCCAAGTTCAAGCTGCTCCATGCTACTCAGAATAGGGACCTTTCTTCAGGCAAAAGCTGTAAAAACACCCAGTTCTAATCCCTTTTTCTAAATGTTGTCTCCTATCCAGATTCTGCCTACTTTTGGTTGCTCTCAGGTGCCTTCAGGTAGTTGGTTTTTGTTTTTGTTTTTTTACGATTTATTTATTTTAAGATTTTATTTAAGAGAGAGTGCATGTGTGAGAGAGCACATGAGCAGGGGAGAAGGGCAGAGGGAGAGGGAGAAGCAGACTCCCCGTTGAGCGGAGAGCCTGATATGAGGCTCGATCCTAGGATCCTGGGATCATTACCTGAGCTGAAGGCAGATGGTTAAAGGACTGAACCACCCAGGCACCTCTAAGATTTATTTATTTCAGAGAGAGAGAGAGTGAGCATGCACGAGCACTTGGGGGAGAGGCACAGGGAGAGGGAGAGAGAGTCTAAGCAGACTGTGCTGAGCATAGAGTCTGACACGGGGCTCAGTCTCACAGCCCTGAGATCATGACCTAAGCTGAAACCTAGAGTCAGATGCTTAACCGACTGTGCCACCCAGGTGCCCCCACGTAGTTGTTTTTTATATTTTTTTCCAGAATATATAGTTATCTGTGGGAATATTGGTATGATGAGATATTCTATTACTTGTGATAGAATATTATATTTTTTGTTTTAAAAGGTAAAAATACTTCATGAATTTATATCGATACCTCCAGTTCAAATCAGAACTAACAAGTTTTTTTGTTATGTCTCTTCTTCTATACTAAGAGTTGTGGTTCTCAAGGACATAAAGCAGATGATAGAAGTAGAATGTCACATAATTATTTACTCCTTTCTTCCATCTTACAGCAGTCTGAGTAACAATAGTTGTACTGTCACAGTGACCAAAGTGATTACTGAAAACAGTTAAGTTTTTTTTTTGCTTGTGCTTTCCATAAACTTCCATCTCCTATTTTAAAAAATATTTTATTATTAACAACTTTGCATACATTTAGCCATTATTTATACTCTCTTCCATGTACTTCTCATTTAATCTTTTTTTTTTTTAGGATTGTATTTATTTATTAGAGAGACAGTGAGAGCAGGAACACAAGCAGGGGGAGTGGGAGAGGCAGAAGCAGGCTTCCTGCTGAGCAGGGAGCCTGAGGCAGGGCTCAGTCCCAGGACCCTGGGATCATGACCTGAGCCAAAGGCAGACGCTTAACAACTGAGCCACCCAGGCGCCCAATCTTTACCAACAAGTAGATCATATTATTGCTTGCTGTTAGTTCTTAGGTAGGTTCTTTTTGGTTATCTAACACTTATTCTCTAGGTTCTTTTGGAAGGCTCGTAGGAGCAGTATTTCCTGATTTCCAGCATTTTGGTAACAGTTATCTGTGCCTTCTATGTGTTCAAGAGCAATTTTACTGAATATAAAACACTTCATTTATATTTTCTTGAGTATCTTAAATATATTACTCCATTTTCTTCTGGCATATAGTGTTGCCTTGGAAAAGTTTGATGTTGGCTTTCTGGGTTGGTATTAGGTGTACGTCATGCTTTTTCAGTCAGCAGTTTCAAAAAACTTAATTTTCAAGGGCATTTCTTGCATTATAGCTTTTACTATTTTTTTATGGTAGTGGTCTTTAAAGACTTCTTTTACTTGAATGTTGAATTTTTATTGCTTCATTAGTTGTTGCCTTCTCTCTCTCTTTTTTTTTAAGATTTTATTTATTTATTTGAGAGAGAGAATGAGAGAGAGAGAGCAGGAGAGGGGGAAGGGTCAGAGGGAGAAGCAGACGCCCTGCCGAGCAGGGAGCCCGATGCGGGACTTGATCCTGGGACTCCAGGATCATGACCTGAGCCGAAGGCAGTCGCTTAACCAACTGAGCCACTCAGGCGCCCGTTGCCTTCTCTTTTATCCCTTCATTTGGATAAATGTTCAGTGGATATATGTTGTATGTGTTTTCTCTCAAGTTCATTCAGGCTTAGTCTTCATTTCTGAAACTTTTTTCCCCCCTATTTCTGATGTTTTCCTGAGTTCTGTTAACCTAAACCTGAGTTTTTTGAAATTTGGTTTATGTTGTTCTTTCATGTCTTGAGTCATTTTTGTAATGTTTTTTAGCTCATTCTAAAATAGTAGGTTACAATTTTCACCTATTTTATGGGTGTGTGTTCTTGGTGTGGTTTCATTATTAGGATGTTATTCTGTATCTTCTTTTTTTTCTTTTTTCTTTCCTTATAATAACTTCATGGGATTGACCTAATCATTTTCTGTTGTTTACATTTTTGTGGTTTAGAATGGCTTTTCTTACAGAGCTTCTTCTGCTATTGTTTTAGGGCACTCTTCAGAAGTGTGGCATTTGCTTTCTGAAATTTCTAGGCTTTGCTCCCTTCCTTGGTTTTATCTGAGTATTCTCTTTCCTTTATCTTCATTGTACCAATTGTGCTCAATAGAAGCTAGATTGTTCCAACTAGTTCATAGAGACTAGATTGCTCCAGCTTCTTCAGAGTTCACCATGGACCTCCTATACTAAATCATTATTTGAAAGGAGAAACCCTTTGAGTTAGAGCTTTTGTACTCAAAATTGCTATTTTCAGTGTCTCTATTCTCAGATCTGACAGATACTCTGTTTCCTTTTGCTTCCTCTCATATGACACAGGTCCTGTGGTTATTGGTGATTTGTCTCCACCTGCTATCTGGGGGAAACTCATGGAGATTCCTTGTCAGCCAGTTTTTTGTAAATGTTGTCTGTTGGTTTGGGGTTTGTATTTTTATCTGAGGATTTAGGGATGCTCAAAAATATTGGCGTGGCTTCTGTTTTCCCTGAATCTAATTTACCACTTGTTAATTGCTGTTTATGGTTTGTTTTGTTTCAAGTTTGATAATCTTGCTCTAATTAGATTATACCTTCCTCCAGATAGTGCTGGAATATTAATCAGTTCGAGTGCTGGTTTATGTTGAAAACAGCCTTTAGGTTGTCCAGCATAGTACTAGACATATATCTAATGACTCAGAGTCATCAGTTTAGAAGTTAGCCTAAGGGTAATTGTAGGCCAATTTCCAACCTTTTAATAGTGGGATTAGTACCTACTCTTATCTTTTTTCCCCCATTCGAGAACTTTGTTTTTTGTTTTTTAAATTTAAATTCAGTTAATTAACATATAATGCATTATTAGTTTCAGAGGTAGAGATCAGTGATTCATCAGTCTTATATAACACCCAGTACTCATTATTAATATCACGTGCCTGCCTTGATGTCCATCACTCAGTTACCCCATCTCTCCCACTCTTCTCCCCTCCAGCAACCCTCAATTTGTTTCCTATGATTAAGAGTCTCTTATGGTTTGTTTCCCTCTCTGATTTCATCTTGTTTTATTTTCCCTCCCTTCCCTTATGATCCTTTGTTTTGTTTCTTAAATTCCATATATGAGTGAGATTGTTTGATAATTGTCTTTCTCTGATGACTTATTTCACTTAGTGTACACACACACACACACACACACACATCTTTATCCATTCATCTTTCAATGGACATCTGAGCTATTTCCATAGTTTGGCTATTGTGGACATTGCTGCTATAAACATTGGGATGCAGATGCCCCTTTGAATCACTACATTTGCATCTTCGGGATAAATACCTGGTGGTAGCACCTACTCTTAAGTTGCAGGAAAACAGGGATATTAGGTGGCCTGCCTGTACACGAAGGTCATTCATGCATCATCTTTGTGTGTATGCCATAGCATGTCATCCTCTGATCTAAACATTACTGGAAGACATTGATTTGTTACTGATGGTCCAAAAAGTCTACAAAATAATGAGCATCATAGAAACATATTGGAAACATAGCTGATGTCATCCTACAAAATGATAGCTCATTTCTCTTGGTCACTGTCTAAAAACAATGTAAAGGAAATGTAGTAACTCAGGTGAAGCAATTAAAATGGTAGAGATGGTAAAAGATTTTCTTGAAAGACTAAACCAAAACAAACAAAAAACCAGGGATTGTCCAGTTTGTTGATATAAAGAGAGGCAGAGGGGTGTGGATGGGATGTGATGGAATTTGATAAGATTGTGAAGGGAATTAAGGAGCACAAATAATACTTTTGGTTAAAGGAAGCATCAGTTTTTATATACTGGGTTGTAATTTTAGGGATCTTGTTATCCTAGTAATAGCCCAGTTCCTTTGCTCCTGAATTTGGTATTCTAAAAAATCAGCTAAAACAACTCAGTTCCTGAAACACAGATCTTTATTGATTTGGTAAAACTTTCCAAGATATTTGTAGTGTTAAGTAATTGATATTTCTTATTTTTAAGATTTATCTATTTATTTTAGAGAGAGCGCGCACAGGAGGGGCAGAGGGAAAGGCAGAGAGAATCTCAGGCAGACACCGGGCTGAGCACAGAGCCTGACACAGGGCTTGATCTTATGACCCTGAGATCAGGACCCTAGCTGAAACCAAGAGTTCGTCACTTAACTGACTCTGCCACCCATGCACCCTGATATTTCTTATCTTTACTTCATTTAACTTCCTTGCTTAAAGGAATCATACTTTATTTTCATTTATGAATGTGGATTATTTACCTTGTAGTATGTTTCATCTAAAATTACTCCTAATTTTTACCTTTTTAAAAATTTTTAACAGGCCTCAACAAATAATGAAAGTTCTAATCACAGTTTTGGAAGCTTGGGATCTTTAAGTGACAAAGAATCTGAGGTAAGTAACTTCATTTTAAATATGGTGCTATTAAAGTAAAAGCTGGAATCACCTTTTTTCTTTTAATAGTTTTTCCTCCTCCCCCCCCCCAGCAATCCTTGTGGTAAAGGTTAATGCTAAAGTTTCTGGTAGGAACATTTTGTTCTGCCTTATGAAGCACAGTATTCAGACTGAAGACTGTTTGGCATTAGAAAGAAAATATAGTTTCTTTGGTGACGTAGTTGAACTTCTACATTAGTGGTATAGATGTTCTTAATGGAAGACAGTTACTAGCCATTCATAATTCTAGTAGGCGAAAGTGGTTTTTGAACTGTGTTTACAGTTTTCTATTATTTTTTGTTATACTTCCCTCTTAGCTTGGTTCTGAGTAAGGGTTTGCTTACTTCCTGAGATATAGATAATACATTTTTTTCTTTTTGAAATTTCTTGTCGAATTTCATGCCGTTGGTTTTCATTTTTCATATTTAAAAAATCTGGAAAATCCTCTCTCCTCCCACCCACTTCCCGACCCCACTAAGAACATACATGGAATTTTACAAGTAGGTATTTAGATCCATGGTACAGTTAACATTGAGCATGATACACTTGATGGCATCTGTTTGAAATATGTATGCAGGAAGTTCTTTGGGTTTTAGCATTCATTTGATGCTGCAACATCACTCTTTGTGGCTACAACCTTACAATATTTCCTTTGCTCAGATTATAGACTTCTGTTACTTTTCAGTGCATGCGTGTGTGTGTGTGTGTGTGTGTGTGTGTGTGTTTTCCCTTCAGTGTTAACTTATTTCTCTTTGATCCTTTTTGGTCTTTTTTCTACTTGGGTTAGTATAGATATATCCCCTTGATAACACCAGCAGGTCATTAGCACTCAGTAACTCTTAGCCATTTGGTTTTGGTGTTCAGTGGAAAGAGAATATCAAAGGTGGCATTTTTTTAAGTCCTGTGTTATTGAGAGCATCTAGGAATCTCTCTAGGTAGACAGTTTTGTGCAGTACTGTGCAGGCACCCTGACACTCCAAAGGAGTGTGGCATAGGGTTTTCACTCATCAGGCTTTCCCTTCCACAGAGACAACTGGCAGGCAGCTGAAAGGACTGTGCAAGTGACGGGACTTTATCCGCAGTAGGTTCCCTTGAGGTAAGCGTTAGTAGCCCCTGTAGTACCAGATTATCACAGTTTAGTTTTTTTTTTCAAATTAGCACACTTAAATTAAGTCCTTAAAAATTGTAGGTTTAGATTTAGTCAGAGTACAGCTTTTTAGAAACTATATCAAGAATGTTTTCACTTTTTATCTCCTGGACTTTGGAACATTTCTTGATATTTCCAGATTTTGGTCTATTTAGTAATTTCACATGCCCTTCCTTTCATAGGCTGTTATGTTACAAAGGGCAATAAAATAATTTTAGATATTTCCCTTTTCTCTTCACCAAATCTGATGTTTTTGACAGATTTTTTATAGCAAAACATAGTAAAAGATCATCTGTAACAGGTATTTCTGTGTTCTTTATAGTCTCCCAATATAAGCTGTAGACGCAGCTTTAATTTTTTCAAAGGAATCAGTCTATAAGAAAGTACCACTTCCCTTTAAAGAATTCCAAGAATCACTTTTGATTGTATTTTTAGTTAAAAAAAAATTTTTTTTAAGACCATACTGTAATTTACAGTGAAGTACAATTCGGTTAAGCATTGCATATACTTCGGTTAATTTGTATAGAAATTTTGATATTTGAAGCATTTACAGAAAATCTTAAAAATTTGGGGGCTTTTGCTGGTCTGTGTTCAGCATCAAGAATTTTTACAAATTGTTAAGTCAAGTGGCACAGTATTTTGGAAATGACTACTACAGCTTATACATTTTCCTTAAGATTTGAAGAAGCAATTTTTTTTGTCTTATCATTTAAGAAGCTACTTATCTGGAAAATGATTTCCAGGTTTTATTTCTATACTAGATACTTTAACAAATTTCCTTGGGGTGAAATTTTACACACCTGAAAATACAGGTATTTGTCGATCATTATGTGAAGTTGTTGGGCGTGAACAATTATAGGGTCAAGTACTACTTTCTTTCCTGGTGCACCAGTAGTAAAGTTTATGTAGTATTGTTCTTTGATGTCATTTTATTCTTTTGGTACTCCATCCCCTGATCCATTACATTTTCTTAAATAATAGTTTTTGTTTATATGAAAAATAGTACTGACGGTTTATTTAAAAAAAAAATAGCTTTTCTCTCCACCTCACTCTTCATTCTTTCAGCTCTTCTTCCTGGTATTTATTTCCACATTTTAATATAAATAATATGCATATCTTGAGCTTTTGTTTCTTCAGTTGGGCATTTTCCTCCCACCCAGTACTCTCAGATGCCCAGAACTCCTGTTTTCTAGCTTTTTACTTTTAAAACTGAAAAGCATCTGATATTCACTGTTAAACTCCTTTGAATCTACTTCAACTGAAATTTTTCATTTCAGTTTATATATGAATTACTTCTTATATGGATTTGCCTTTTATTTCTAAATGTAGAATTGTAGAACAGAAAGGTTTTTCCCTTTGTTAATGAAATTGCCTAGTTGGTAGGAAGGTGTCAGTCTTGTTTTTGCTTCATTTTACATCATTCTAGGTCTGTTCAGTATGTTCCAAAAATTTACTGTGTTTTCAGTAAGCATTTATTACATATGTGTTATCTTCTAGCCTCTGTGCCCAAGCAAAGAGAATATAAAAAAATGAATACAATGCAATCCCTACCTTCACATGAGATCACTCTCTAGTAGGACAAACTGCTTCATAAACAGTGTAGACTATGCTATAATAGATGTAAGCACAAGGTACTATGGGAGCAAAGAGCAAGAAACCCCTAATTCCATCTTTGCTGGGGAGAAGGTGGGGGAGAAAAGTCAAGTCTTCCTTTAAAGGAGAGAGGATAGTTGAGTTGTTAGGCTGTGAATTCATCCCAGAAGACAAGGGTAAAGTACGAGAAGACGACAGGCAGAAAGACTAGGATACACTTTTGCTTTTGCATGGAAGCATGGCAAGTAGTTCTGTTCAAGGCATGAGGCAGTGATTCTCAACCCTTAGTGCACTTTTAGATCACCTGAGAAGCTTAAAAAATATACCAAGCTGCCTACTGGTTTGAAGACCTCTGGAATAGGTAGGCTATGCAAGAATGGTAAAAGATAGGTAGGAGTCAGGGTTTGAAAGCCCTTGTACTTCGTAGTAAGGAATTTGGACTGTTGTCTAGATAATGGAGAGCCATTTAAACAGGAGGAACAAAAGGCAAAGTAGAGATGAATAGGCTCCCCCAGTTTGTAGTGTAGAGGATAAAATTGGAGGGAATGAAACCTAAGTTGGGAAGATCATTTAGTTAAGGAATATTGTCTCCTTTACAAAACTCCCAACTTCCACAGTTTAATATTAGGAGGAAAAACTTCAAGTGGGCAGGGTTCTAATTAAAGTGTTCTCAAGTTTACCTTTTGGGCTCTGCCTTCCCCTTCAGATTCTCAAACTTTGGTTAATGGTATTACTCCCCAGGTCCATGCTTCTCAAACTTCAGTGTGCAAGTGAATTACCAACAGTTCCTTTTGTCTATAGATCTGGGGTGGGGGTTTGCATTTCTGACAAGCTCTCGGATTTCCCTAGATTATAAAAGTAGAATCAGTATGGTTTAATGACTGAATGAGGGGAAAGAAGGAAAGGGAAGAGCCTAGGATTATTTAAAGGTATCTAGCTTTAGGTGAATGTTAGTGCCTTTGACCAAAATAGACAACACAGAAGGAAGAAACATAGGTTTGGCATAGAAGATAATGAATTAAATTCTGGACAACACTGAGTTTGAACATCTGTGAATTGACCAAATGAAGATGGTACTTCAGATAGGCAGTAGGAGTTATCTGGAGCTCAGGAAAGAGGTCAGGTTAGAGATGAAGACTTAGAGGAGTTTTTGGCACAGGTGACCACTTTGAGTGGTCATAGGATTCTTGGGGGTGGGTCTCTGAGAGTCTTTCTGGGGCTTCCCAGGGTCAAAACAATTTTTATAGTAGTGCTAAGGCATTATTTGCCCCCCCCCCTTTTTTTACAATAATGCTAAGACATATCTGGCTTTTTAACTTTCATTTTCTCTTGAGTTTACAGTGAAAATTTCCAGTCTGTAATGACACATGATGACATCATCACCCTGACTTACGAATTGTGTACTTGTATATTCTGATGTTTCAAAATTTCTTTAGTTTTAACATCTAGAATAGTAAATATCGATAGTTATAGCCTATGCAAAGCTGAGGCATCCTTGACAGTTTTAAGAGTTTGTAGAGGAGTCCTGGGACCTAAAAGTTTAAAAACTGCTTCTGTGGGTGAACTCATTTTGATAGTGCGTGTAATGCTGGGAAATGTTAGCAGGCGAGGTAAGCGTGCTAGAGTAAGAGTAGTAGTCTGGTAAGGAGGTAGACCGTAGGAAGAAGAGGAGAAAGAGGGGAGAATAAGGAGTAGAACTAAATGTCACAGAAGTCAATTAAGATAATGACTATAAAAAGTGACTAAGAATTGTCACTTAGGCTTAGTTTTAGTAGACTAATGGGAGCAAGATACTAGATTGTAGCCCATTAAAGAGAGCTGGGATAGTGAGGAAATAGTGACAGCAAATATTGGCTACTCTCGGCAGAATCTTCATGATAAGGGAGATGGTGTCTAGAGTCTTAACAGGCTTGACATATTATGTATAGGGAAGGGCTTGTAGCAGAGCTGTAACGACAGGACAAGGAAAGTGCTGAAAAGAGAGGAGAAAATAGAACCAAACTTAACACCTTTTTTGGGGAGGTGGTATGAAATGCCGAGATCCAGAACCTGGGTGGGCAGGTTTCATTGTGGACAGAATTAACTGGGAACAGCTTTTCCCCTGATGGGCAAACTTCCAGCCTAATAACCTTTCTCTTACTCCACAGTGAAATAGAGTTTATCAGCTGAAGGAAAGAATCATGAGTTGGTTGTGGGTGTGAGAATGATGAAAATTTTATGGGAGGGACCAGAAGGGGAGTTTGCAGGGAATGGAGGGAGATGGCCATTCATCTTATTTTAAATGTTTCAGAATGCCTGAAGGAGTTGGAAACAGGATCTGTGCGTATTGTTTGCTGGCCAAAAGTCCAGATTATTTTATGAGGATAAGAGAAGGAGCCCATATTTCTTGGTTATCAGTGTTTTCCAAGTTTTAAAGTCTGCCTGATTCACCTATTTGCAGTTCTTCAAGGACCCATCTCTAACTAAGCACAAAGACCTACTCTAACTTTCTCTAAATTCTTTGCATTTGCCGTCTCCACTCATCTTTACCTCAGGATGCTAAGATAAATTACCTTGTAGCTCGTTTGGAATTTATAATGAACAGTTACACCATAACTCTCCTCCCTACCTCTCCTTTTGGATGTCCTAGGATGTATTTTATGTTACTTTGTCTTATTTTATTTCTTACTAAGGTTGAAATATTTGTGACCGAATATAAATGATTGAATTACATCATCTTTAATAATGTTGGAGAAGCACATTTAAGTCTATTTATACCTGTGTCCTTACATACAACATATTACATAATAATGTTGATAAAGCAAACACATGTCAAATTATTTTATTTTTGCCTCAATTTAATCTTTAATATTCATCTTTTATAATTCTTCTGTGTAACCTGAATCATTGATGTTGAACATTTTATTTTTATTTATTTACTTATTTTAACATTTTACTTATTTGAGAATGAGAGAGAGACCACAAGCAGGGCAAGCGGCAGAGGGAGAGGGAGAAGCAGACTCCCCGCTGAGCTGGGAGACCAACGTGGGGCTCAGTCCCAGGAGCTTGGGATCATGACCTGAGCTGAAGACAGACGCTTAACTGACTGAGGCACCCAGGCACCCCTGTGTTGAACATTTTTAAAAAGATTATTTCTCTTTCTAAAGCCAGTTTTTTTTTCCCCCTTCCTCTTGAGTAATTAATTACCAGTTCTTTAACCCTCTGTCCACTAGCATTGAATTACTGTTTATTTTTGGTCCAAGTACATTTGATTTCTGAGATATTTAGGATTAAGGATTTTAATTATAGGTATATGGAAGCTACGATAGTTGTTGGATCTAGACATTTAAACTTAGATCCATTTTCAGTATTGTAATGATTGTAATGAGAGAAAAATATGATATGGTGCCTTGATTGTCTTAATTTACCTCTAATGTTGATTCATGAAGGTCATTTTATGAAAGTTCTGATTAACTTTGTCATTTGAATTAAGTTTCTAGAAGTGGTTTTGAAACCTAAATGAGATTTTTTTTTCTCATTTGAGTTGAAGTGATGGTATTAAAGATAGTTTGAAGCATTAATTCTTCATTAATTCTTTTCTTGTTCTTTTTTTAAGAAGAATTTTCAAAGGACCACATTATGTATGGTTTCTTATTTTCATATTTTGGATGAAGTAGAAATTAAGAACACCAGGGAATTGGACCTAAAACTGGGTTGGATCTGACTTTAGGAGTGCATTATTTCCATTTCTAGGACTAGTGGCAATTGTTTATAGAGTTCTTTAATAGGTTATTTTTAACCTAAAATCTTTGTTGAAGTAGGTATTTAAAAATTACATATACACATGTATAAATTGATTTAAATGGGTTATATTCTGATATTAGTAAATTGGCTGAATTAGTAGAGTGGTAAGAGTACTTCCTGTTTTTATCTCGTTTCTGCTCATACCCATCTCTACTTTTTATATTTCTTTTTTGCCCTCTTAATAGTGTTTGGCTTAAATGTTTGCTCAGTGAATACTTAGGTATCCTAGATTGATTGGAAATTATGATTCTATTTGAAGATAGAGGTAAAACTGACCTTAAATTTTAGGTTTTAGATAGATTTTTAAAAAAAATTCGTTAAAGTTTTACTTGTCTGTATGTATTTGTTATAATCCAGAAAAATCTTTTTTTTAATGTCTTAGTCTGAATACCCAGTAAGAAAGAAGACTTGAAAAATGAGTTTAGTGATGTGTGGTTAAGTATCACTGAAAGTTACATTTTCATGCCTATTCCTCCCCTAGGTGAATTACCTTGTTTTTGACTTTATTCTGTTTAAATCTGTTCAGCTCCTCAAGATTGTTAGAAAACTAGTTCATTGCCCTCATCAATTTTAAGAAATACTCTTTGTGTCCTGCTGCTTATATTCTTTTCTAAAATATTTTAGCCTGATAAATGATTTTTGTGGTATTCTTCTTGATGGGTTCCTCCATCTTTTCTTATCTTTGTGCTAGTAGTATTTTCTCATTACTTCTTACTGTGTTAGGTGGGCCAAACCAGAAATCTTAGTAAGTATTACTGTGTTAATTGTTTTACTAAGACATTGTATATAACAGTGTTTCTGTATATAATATATAATGCGTAATAACAGTGTCCTCCTGAAGGAGAGTAATCTGTGTGCATCCAAAATAGTGTATAACAGTAATAAAGACATTTTCTCATTAGAGGATTTAAGTTTGTTTTTTTCTCTCCCTTATAAGACTACTAATCATACTTCTAAATTAAGAGATTTAAAAGTTCCTGTGAAATATCTGGAATTACTTTGTAAAATTTCCTTTTATTTAAAAAGAGAAAACTATATTTATTTAATTCTACCACTATACATTAAAGGACATGCTCTTATAGAAGCTATATTCACCAAAAGTTAGAGTGTCTGACCCTAACATATGTATTAGGACAGGGTTCACAGCAAAGGAAGTGGGTCTATCTTGGTTGAATATATATGTCCTTAGTGTCCTGGAAGGAAAAGTGAACTGGAAACCAAATGTGGGTCTGACATTGGCTCTCTGCCTCTTTTTCTGTAAAGGTGGAGGACTATGTGTGTCAGAGTCAACTGGGAAACTTTTTCAAAGGAGAAAGAACTTCCTGCTTGGAAGTTCTGATACACTCCGAGTAGATAATCTTTCGCTTTATTATAAATCATGAAATCTTGAAATAATGTTCTATAACCCATTTACTTAGCCAGGAAATAAATAGCTTAGTTAAATGTTTCCCTTTACACAAATGCATTTAGTGTCAGTGGTTAGTTGTTTTTTTAGAACAAAAACGTTCTAAGCTGATTGATGAAAATAAGATTGGAAGAGAAAAATGCCAAGTCATTCTAAGATACTTTTAAATTGGAACCTGGTATAGTGCTTGACCATAGTGTATACTCAGTAAATATTTGTTGAATGAATAAATCTAACATCACTTTAGTTGTAGCATACTATACAGGTAGTTTTTGTGTCAACAACTACAAATGATTCTTATATATTCATCAAAGCAAGATTCCTTAACCTTAACCTTTTTGACATTTGGGGTTAGATAATTCTTGAGGTGTGGTGGGTTGTCTTGTGAATGCAGTATGTTTATCAGCATCTCTGCCAAACACATTAGATATCTGTAGCCCACTCTCTCTCTCCCCGCCAACCTCCCCTCCCCCACTTGTGAGTCCAGGTATCCAGAGTATCTCCAGGTATTGCCAAATATCGCCTGGTTGAGAACCACCCCATTAATGAAGGAGAGAGAGTAGTTTGAGCATGCTACCTATGGAGCTAGATTATAACTCTTTTACATTTCACATCTCCTAAGTATGGAAACTGAAGCCTAGAGAGGTTAATGAATTTGCCTACAGATAGTAAGTTAACAGTCAAAATTCTAATTCTAAAGTATCTGTTTTGTTTCGAAGTGATGCTCTCAACTACTGTGTCTACACTTTCTCTCTCTGTATAACTAAGATAATGTGTAACTCATTAGATAAATGATCCTAGCTAGTCTTTTGAAAAAAAAAAAAAAAGGTATTCTTTTTTGGAAAAATTTAGATTTAAGATGATTTATAGTAACATCAAATTTGCCAATCCAAGATATCCCTGGACTAACAACATTTCACAAATATTTTATCTGATAAATACTGCTTTTAGTCTGGATTTTAAGGTCAGTCAGCACAAGCTGACATTACTGAGAAGTTTGGCTTCAGTATGTTATACTATAGTAGAGTTTTAAAAATATTAGATATATTTTTAAGTCAGCAGAGCATAGTATGATTAATTCTCATTTTCTAAAATAACAGAGTAACCATGACAACCCATTGGACTTCTTATATCCTAATGAATTTTCTGCTGTATGCCACAATTTGAGTCTTTAATTTTTAATAGAAGATTATGTTAAGAATATTTTTTTTTTTTTTAAGATTTACTTACTTGAGAGAGGGAGAGAGTGCCTGAGTGCCCGCGTGTGGGTGGGGGGAGGGGCAGAGGGAGAGAGAGAATCTGAAACAGATTCCCACTGAGCTTGGAGCCCAACATGGGGCTCTTATCTCACAATCCATGAGATCATGGTCCTGAGCCGAAATCAGGAGTCAGATGCTTAAACAACTGAGCCACCTAGGTGCCCCAAGAATAATTTCTTAATTTTAGACAATTTCCAATGTGGACTATACAGGACTTACTACTGTATATATAGATGGCCTATTGCTAATTCAGTGGCATCATTTTGGAGCTCTTTTTTGTTTGTTTAAGATTTATTTATTTATTTGAGAGGGAAGAGAGAGTCTTAAGCAGACTCTGAGCTGAGCATGGAGCCCGGCATGGGGCTCGATCTGGACGCTTAACTGACTGCACCACCCAGGTGCCCCAGAGCTCTTTAAAAAGTAAGGATTCCTTTGGTCTTTCTCCAGAGATGGTTAACTTTGGAATGGGGACTTCAGCATGAGCTTTAAATAAAAGCTTTGTAAGTGATTATGATGTATAGTGACATCGAGAATCCATGCTAATATTTGAATGATAGAACGATTTCTTTTAAAAAACAACTCACTTTTGGGGTGCCTGGGTGGCTCAGTCATTAAGCATCTGCCTTCGGTTCACGTCATGATCCCAGGGTCCTGGGATCGAGCCCTGCATTGGGCTCCCTACCCTGTGGGAGGCCTGCTTCTCCCTCTCCCACTCCCCCTGCTTGTGTTCCCTCTCTCGCTGTGTCTCTCTCTCTGTCAAATAAATAAATAAATTCTTTAAACAAACAAAATCTCACTTTTTTGGGGTTATATATGTATTGCTATAGAGAATAACAATGGGATACCACTTTTTTTTTTTTTTAAACACATCAGGTAGATATTTAAAGATTGGTGGGCATTCTCACAGTGAAAGTGTAGATTGATACTGCCTTTGAAAATGCACTTTGGCAATATGTTTAAAATCTTTAGTGTGCATATTCTGTGACACAACATTTACTCTTAAAAGTGTCTATCCCAAAGAAATAAATTGTTTAAGGACCTAGGGATTCATGTTCAGGGAGATGTCTATAGAGATATTATACAGGAGTGTTTTACTCCATCATGAGTGTCACACCAGGAGAAAAGTTGTGAAATCACTGTTCTAAATTTTACTATTGTAAGTACTCTCAAAATGCCAACAGTTCCAGAATAAGTTATCTTGAAATTTTGCTTTTTCCTCTCACAGCAGTTGCTCTGTATGTCTGTTTTATTCTGATTGTATGATTTGAAAACTTAAAAGATCATATGAATAGGAGAGAAAGTCCAACTTTATTTTAATTTTGGTTTATACTATTCAAAAATAAAGCCTTCAAGGGAAAGTCATAGAAGGGGGAAAATGCCAAGAAATAGTTACGCTTTGTGAATTGTAAGAAAATGGCAAATAAAATTGCATTTCATCAGTATTGAAGACTTGGTATGCTCCTTCAAACATACATGAATGCAAATTAAAATGGGTCCAGACGATAGGAGCTTGAGAAGTCAGACTGTGAGGATGGCAAGTTAAGGTAGCTTTTAAAAATTGAGAGTAAGATTGTGGTAGTTTATAATTTTTTTAGGTGCTAATGTGCTTGTGGATATTGTCTATTTGTGAGGGGAGTAAAAATCCTTCGGGCTTTTAAAAATGATGTGAGCAGGCACAGTTTTAGCAACCTGTAAACACACATTTTCATTGGGTAGTTACCCAAGTTTATCTTATTGGCTCTCTACCATCTTTGATCATACATATTATTAAATAATAAAGGCAGTACAGCAGAAAATAGGCTACACTCAAAATTGCTGATGTGTTGATTGGATTTACTTCAAACAGCAAGGAAATGCTCTTATTTAATGATAAGATCCCCAAATGTTGCATACATAAACTTTTTATATTAAATATTGAAATCAGCAATGTAACAAAGATCTTCTTTTAGGTGTCAAAGATTCAAGCAAACATTTCCAGATAATAATAGTTCTCCATATTAAAGTTTTGACTCTTGGGCAGAGACAGACTGTGAATTTCAGGTCCTGCCAGCTCAAAATCCTTGAATTAGGATGTACATATTTCATGATAGTTTTAGCTAAATGTAAATTGGATGCAAAGCAGCAAGGAAATTTTTACAATAGAATTTTAGTTTTCTTACAGTGCATTATTCTAACCAAATTTTTATAGCAAAAGGTTGGAAGAAACGGTATCTTGTACATTTGATATTCTTGAATAGAACATCTATTTTACATTGACTATTTTTATAAAGCTCCAGATTTTCCTTTCTAGTTCAGTGCAGTTTTGATATGTGCCATTAAAATAACAGATTTCTCCAGCATCTTCCTGTTTTACATCTAGTTCAACAAATTTTGCTTAGAAATATGGAATAAAATTGAACATTGGCATTACCAGCTTCAGGAAAAAAAATTTGTCATGCCGTTTGTTCAAAGTACAGTGACCTTAAATTTGATACCTGAGTAACTCTGAATCATTGGAATAGCCAGTGAGTTGTATTTGAATAATGAATCAGTTGGAAAAAATACATTCTGACAAGACGGAGGATTGAATATTTTGTTATGGATATTATTTAATAATAGAGTAACTTTTTCTATTTTTTTTAAGATTTTATTTATCTGAGAGTGAGAGAGAGAGAGCATGAAGGGGGAGGGTCAGAGGAGGAGGGAGAAGCAGGTTCCCCCCTGAGCAAGGAGCCCGATGCGGGGCTCGATCCCAGGACTCTGGGATCATGAACTAGCCGAAGGCAGACGCTTAACTGACTGAGCCACCTAGGCGCCCCACTTTTCTTTCTATCTTAAAGTATTTTCTCATTTAATGGGAAGAGATTAAATATATCTGTGTCTCTTAACTGTAGTAATTTAATAGAGATGATAATCTCTGACTTTTCTTTTTGTTGTCCAGTCAGGGCTGATGAATTGTACTTAAGGTAGAGGTAAAGAATAAATTTTAGGGGTGCCTGGGTGGCTCAGTTGTTAAGCGTCTGCCTTTGGCTCAGGTCATGATCCCAAGGTCCTGGGATCGAGCCCCACATCGGGCTCCCTGCTTGGCTGGAAGCCTGCTTCTCCCTCTCCCACTCCCCCTCTTATGTTCCCTCTCTCGCTGTGTCTCTCTCTGTCAAGTAAATAAAATCTTTAAAAAAAAAAAGAATAAATTTTAACATCCACTCCCTCCTCTTTTGTGATGGTATTTTTTCACATACTGTTAAAATTTCCTATAATGCATTTATGCCAATAATTTTAAGTATCTCTGTTTGGAGGCTGATAGAGGTGGTTATCTGTTATCATGGCACAATCCGTACTGATTTATCTCCCTCCTTCTGTGACAGTGTTAAGATGGTAGTTTTTTTATATTTTGTCTTATTTGCATTGAAGAAACACATTTATTTTTATTTTAAAAATAGGTTGAGGAGCCAGATAAAACAAGATCCCATATTAGATTTGAAAACCTTGTTTAATAATCACTGACTTAAATTCCAAATAAAATAGAAGCATTAGTAATTATATCACTGTCGCCTCTTGAGTCGTTTAGATTTGTTTTTCTTTTTTTTTAAAGATTTTATTTATTTATTTGAGAGGGAGAGAGCATGAAAGGGGGGAGGGTCGGAGGGAGAAGCAGACTCCCTGCTGAGCAGGGAGCCCGATGCGGGACTCGATCCAGGGACTCCAGGATCATGACCTGAGCCGAAGGCAGTCGCTTAACCAACTGAGCCACCCAGGCGCCCTGTTTTTCTTTTTTGAACATACTTTTCAACTGCTAGAAAATACCATGTAAATTCTAACTAATATCTTAGAACATTTAAATGCCAGAGTAATCATTCAGATTTTGGTATGATTACAAATTAGCATTTATAAAGCTAAATTGAATAATACCACTCTCTGCTTTCATCATTTTCTCCTAACCACTCTTCCATTGTATGACATAATTCTTTGACTCTTTATAATTCTGATAGTCTTTCCATCTTTACTTTAAAAGCCAAATCAGGGGCACCTGGGTGGTGCATTCGGTTGAGCAACTGACTTTCGGTCTCGACCCAGGTCATGATCTCATAGTCGTGAGATGGAGCCCCACGTTGGGCTCCATGCTCAGCGTGGTGTCTGTTTGAGATTCTCTCTCTCTCCCTCTGGCCCTCCCCCAACTTGTGCTCACTCTGTATCTCGAATGAATAAATTTTAAAAAATAAATAAAGCCATATCATATTATTTTGCTTTCCATATTTATTTTGCCTTCTATTTTCTGGTAAATTGTAATGCAATAGTTGAGGAAAAAAAACAGAAAAGAAAGAAATGACTGCATCAGCAAGAGCAGTAATAAGCTTGAAAACATTCTGTAAAATACGCAACATGCGCAATTTTTACACCTTGTGCAAATGCCAAGCTGGCCTGGTTGATGTCCCTTGGATTTTCTAGGAAATCACTGGTCAAGATCAGTGGTTTTTCAAATCTTTTTTAAGCCATAGAACTCTTTCTTCATAGTAAGTCTAATATGGGACCTCAGTGTGTTAAAATGAGGGATGCTGTGTTTGCAAGCACAGAGGTGGAGGTAGGATAAGGATGTGTCTTTGATAGGGTAGAGCCTTAGCTCAGCCCCCTGCTCCTTCCTTCCCTTTTCCTCTTCTTTAACATCTTTTGAGGCACAACCTCCTTTCCTAAGGTATCTTGGGAGTACAGTTTGAAAATCACAGATAGCATTCTGAATTTTTCTTCACTGATGAGCCATTTTAGAGATTAAATATTTGGTACATTTCTGTATCCTAAATCCCCAAGGTTCTAAATTCCTAAATCCATGTAGAAATGAGTGACTCAGGAGAATTGTTAGCAGAACCTTCACTGAGAATTTTTGTTTTGTTTAATATAGGTATTGTTCAGATTTAAATTTAAAACAAACAAAATAAACTAATGCACCTTTTCCTGAGGTTAGTGATATAATATTTAGGGCCTAGACTGCTGGTTCTGTGGCTTATAGTTGAGAAGAGAGTTGAATGGAACCTTAAAGAGGAAACATCACTTATTTTGCAAGCCCTACAAGTTATTTATAAGCTATTGGGAAGAAACTGCTAATCATTTAACATGTGATTGAAGTTTTGAAATAGGAAAGTACACAGATATTTGGAATAATAGGATAGCCATTCAGATAAGAAAATTTATTGGGTGCTTACTGACATTTATAGAGTAGACAACTGTTCCAGATGGTGTACTAAGTATGTTTCTGGTGTGTTTCTTATTTAATCCCCACAATCCTATACCTGTATTACCACATTTAAAATTGATGAGAGTAGGGTGCCTGGCTGGCTCAGTCAGTAGAGCATGTGACTCGATCCTCGGGGTCGTGAATTCGAGCCCCATGTTGGGCATAGAGATTACTTAAAAAAAAAAAAAAAGAAAGAAAAAGAAAAATTGGAGTCTTGGGTTAAATAACATGCTGAGAGTTATGGTAAATAGTGGACCCAGAGTTTGATTCTTAGTCTCAATCTGTGCTTCTTCAGAGACCCATGGTACTTGCTTTTTAGGAAATTACGGTTCTTTTGGGATGAAAGAACAAGTCTAAAATAATCTGAGGTGAGAGTAAGGAATGAGGTGGTAATATTAGGACATGGGTGAAAAAAGATTAGGGTTTATAGGAAGGGACAGAATATGGTGTGTTCATAATGGAAGCATTTACTTTATAGGTGAATTTAGTTATATCTCGGTTTTCCTTTTTTGTTTTATATTTTGTTCAACTTTTCATTTTTTTATTACCTATTTCCAACTTCTTTACCTGCACTAGTCATACATTATAGTCTTAAAATTAGTTTTAGTCTTGTCATCTTTTTCCTTACCCCCTCTTTCCTCAAATTCTTCTCTGGTTTAAAGGAGGTAAACCTGTTGGCCTTTTTGTTGTTGTTTTTTTTAACTGTAATAATTATGCATTTGGGTTTTTCTCATTCATTGTTTTTAACAAAATGACATTTCCCTCAAAGGACTTCCCCATTCCATTAAATTTAAAATTTAGGTAGGGAAATTTTGCCTCAAAGTTTTTACTTAAGTAATCTATAGGTCTTAAAAAAAAAAAAAAAAGACCTTAAGTATCTTCAAATATATATTCAGTGAAGTGTTTAATGAATGTTATTCCAAATAAGTTTGAGAATTTCTTCATACACTGTAACTTTCCATCCCATTCCCCTTTCGGAGATAGCCAGTGACTGTTATCATTTAGAAGCTTTGTGGTAAATAAATCTAACTTTGCTCACCCCAGTTGAACCATCCTGCTGTCCTCTGCATTTAAAGTGTAGCCTCTCAACCAAACTGATCCACTATTCCTTGGAATATATTTTAGAAAATGATACAGAACCATTTAGATAGAAAATGTTTCCAGTATAACTTTCAGAATTGTGTTATTTTATGTGATTTTTTGTTCTTGTTGTTTATTCAAAAGTAGCTGGTCAAGATTTAAGATGGAATTCAGATGGGATCCTGCCATGCTTAAAAATTAATACATTAAACTGTTGTGAAAAACCATATTTTCTTGATCTTAAATTACATTTTTTTTAACACAGAATAGGGAAGGATGTGAATAAATATTATTTGGGAATCCTCTTTTAAGATAGATTTTAAGGTTCTTTATAAAAATGTTAGCTTAGAATTTTTAATTTGGTGTTATTTTTATTTTGAGGGAAAAAAAAAAGATTGGTTATTATTTGTCTGAGTCTGATAACTAATGACCTATTTACCCTAAATTGCTGGTACATCAGTCTACCTCCTGAGTAGATCGCCAGTTAGGGTGGATTTCTTTAAGATCTCTGGTTTGTGTTGTGAAAACATGTAGGCAGTTTGTTGGACATAATGAATTTTATTTACAAACTTGATAAAATTTTGAAATGTTTTTGTATTGTTGATTCATTCAGTTCTTGATATAGGGCATGTATAGCATTTAGAGCCTTGGGAATACAGAATTGAATTTGATTTAAATCCTGGTTACCTTGAATAAGTTACTTAACATTAATGTATTTATCAAGTGATAACTGTATGCTAGGCATGAGGAAATGGGAGGGTAAGATGGGGAGATATAGAACTCCTGTTGTTAAAGAATTCAGACACTAGAACATTCACTTCATCCTCTCTGAATCTGTTATCATGTTGACAAAATGGGGGTGAGAGAACTTAAAATCCCCATGATAATACTAAAGAGGAATCATAGATGCTTAACACAAGTTAGGTTATGTGTTGTCATTTGTACTGTTTAATCATAGACTACTCAGAGACAACGAAATATGGATTATTTCCCTTTCTTGCTTGGGGACTGCATTGCCTTTAGAGATTTAAGTTGTATCATTCATTCAAACATTCTTTGTTCTGGCACCAGACATACTTGCCAAGCTTCTAGAATTTGAGGGCCGTGTGCCATTGCATTGTGCTTTTTGCTCTTAGTTTTAATTTTTAACTAAGCACAACAGCTTGTCAGACTCCACAAAAATTACTTGCTTTTTAGCCTGATGAAAATGCTTATTTGAAAAGAAGCAATCATCTAGGGTTGGGAATCTGCAGACTTAGGTAAAGGACCAGATGTTTTAGGCTTTGTGGACCATATAGTCTCTCTGGGAACTAACTCTGCTGTCATAGTGTGAAAGCAACCATAGTCAGTACATAAATGAACGAGTGTGGCTGTGTTCCAATAAAACTTTATTTATGGACACTGAAATTTGAATTTCTTAAAATTTTCATATCACAATATTGTTTTAATTATTAAATTTTTCAGTTCTTTAAAAATGTAAAAGTCATGCCTAGATAATGGGCCTTACAGAAACAGGTGGCTAGCCAGATTTGGCCATTGGGCTGTAGTTTGCTGCCCCCTGATTTAGAGCATAATCTATGACTTTGCTCTAATTGTTAGATAATAATCGTAGGGATTGTATATATATATTGGGGTTTGAGTTCTGCTCTTTTCTTTTTCATCCAAGTTTACTTTTATAAACTAAGTGTGTATGAATAATAGAAAACTAATAGGAAAAACATAGGGGTTTTTTTTTTCTTTACTTGTTTTTATTGTGTTTTGCCCAATCCAGTGAAGGGTGCTTTAAAAGGCTGCTTACTCTCAGATTTTTCATCCATCTCAAGTCAAATTCTATAAATGTGAATTTCAAGTAATGTGTACAAGGACTTCTATACTTTAAAATTTACATAGGAAATTTTATCTTTTAAATAAATTGTATATAGGTAACTATACATTTACATCGCATGAGCACTAACAAACAAAATAGTTTTTGTTTTGAAATAAAAATAATTTTTATACTAACTGTAATAATTGTGTATGTAAAACTGTAACTTTAAATTCTGTTAACTTGCTTTCTGTAGACACCAGAGAAGAAACAATCGGAATCATCCAGAGGAAGAAAGAGAAAAGCAGAAAACCAGAATGAAAGTAGTCAGGGTAAGTGAAGCAAAATCCTTCAGAGCCAAATAAGTATTTACAATTAATCTGATTGTTGGTCAATTAATATAGCTTAACTGTAAAAGTCATATTATGTTTTTATCATTTCTATAGCTATTATAAATTTATGCATTAATAATAGTTTATAAATGTACTTCCCAGAAGAAAGAATAATATGAAATTGAAATCTTTTGTACCACAGGTAGTGTATGGTTACTGTTTTTAGGCTTTTTGACATTTCCCGTTTTTTTTTTTACTTGAGAATTAGAAAGGCAAGTGTCCTGTCCAAACCTGGCAAACATTACCTTATCACCTTTCATTTTTCTTTCTTTATCTGAATTACAGTATTGAAATGGCTTCTTGTCTTTGAATAAGAACTTTAGATGTCACTTTAAAGTGCAAGTACCAAAAGCTTGCTTATTCCTTTTATTTAAAAAAGAAAAAGACTGTATAAAAATGATTGAGTTGCTTATTAAAGCATCATCTTTTTCTTTCCATACCTGTTCTTCATTCTTTCTTACATACCTGCCCTTTGTGATATAGGCTAAGAAGATGATTTTCAAGTCATCTACAAAACTCTTATAACGGACAACAAAATAGTATTGTCATTTAATTTGGCCACTCAAAATTAAATACAATAAATTGGCTCTTAAGTCATATATAATGACTTTATACATATGATTACATGTTTTGGAGCTGCTCTTTAGCTGTAAGGACTGGGGCCAGGAACCCATGGCTTACTAGTACTTACATGTGGCACGGGCATCAAGGAATGTATTCGCAGCAACTGTCTGCGTGGAAGGAAGAATTTAAGTCACTCTAGCATCTTTCTATAGATGTGTAGTACTTGTATCTCCGTCTGCTCAGAGCTCAATTTTGGTCTTAGTGTAGTTCTAGCAGGTTGTGGTTAGTGGACTTGGAGCTTTATTTAGTGTAAAGTTATATTAGTTATGATAGTTTCAACTTTAGATTTAAAAACTCACTTAAAAGCAGTCCCAAATTGGGACTTCTGGGTTGGTTGATTCAACCTATGTTTTTAAGAATCCATGTTTATTTCTTTGTGGTCTGCTCTCCACAAGAATTGTCTGATTTTCTTATGTTTTTAGAATGGTTGTCAATTTTGATTGGATTTACTTGAGCTTTCACACTTCTATTTGCTTTAGAGAGAGGTTGGCTTTCTGTGTTTTTTCCCCCTCTTTCTTTGAAGGTAAGCTTCTTCAAGTCCAGAGCAAACCTCTCCGGTAATCTTGTCGGCCAGAATTGGGTCATGAGTCCATTCATTCCTTAGCCAGTTATGTCCAACATACGTCCTATTGCCCTTAGAAAAACCAGATCCATCTCTGAAATTGAAAGTGGGTAAAGTTCCTTTTAGAAATGTGGGCTTTGTGGAGAAGGGATGATTGATACCTGAACAAAATTGGATTTCTGATCAGGAGGGGAGGGGAACTAGGATGGAGGCCAGATAGGAGTTAGCTTCCCCTGATATTACATGTGTTATGTAGGGGGAGGGAATTAACAGAGCCAAGTTTGGGTTCAGTTAGGGAAAAAGAATTAGGGACATAGCTTCTGGATAGGCAACCCAAACCATCTCTGTCGTCTTTAAAGAATAGCACCTTCTTGGGCGCCTGGGTGGCTCAGATGGTTGGGCATCTGCCTTCTGCTCAGGTCATGATCCCGGGGTCCTGGGATCGAGTCCCGCATCGGGCTCCCTGCTAGGCGGGAAGCCTGCTTCTCTCTCTGCCTCTGCCTCTCTCTCTCTCTCTCTCTCTGACTCTCATGAATAAATAAATAAAGAATAGCACCTTCTTCAGAATCTGCAGGAAAGCTCTTATAGGTGGAAGGAAAATTCCTTGGGTATACAGGCATACCTTCGGGATACTGCAGGTTTGGTTCCAGACCATCACAATAAAGCAAGTATCACCGTAAACGAGTCAAATGAATTTCTTGGTTTTCCAGTGTATATAAAAGTATGTTTATACTGTAGTCTTTTGTGTGCTAGTAGCATTGTATCTAAAAAACATCATATATTAATTTACTTAAAAATGCTGTCACCTGAGCTTTCAGTGAGTTGTAATCACTGATAACAAATTCCCATAACAAATACATATAATAATGAAAAAGTTTGAAATATTGTGAGAATTACTAAAATGTGACACAGAGACATGACGTGAACAAATGGTGGCTATTGGAAAAATGATGCCTGTAGACTTGCTCAATGCAAGGTCCTTCAATTTGTGTTTTAAAAAACCCCAAAACCACAGTGTCGGTGAAATTCAGTGAAACAAGGTATACCTGTAAAACCTTTACAATTCTTTCTGACCTCTAAGTAAATCTGTACAAAACTGTTGTTCAAACTTTCTAGGTACCATTTATAGTCCTGGGCACTTACTTAATTTTTCTTGTTCCACAAAAGAATTTAAGGTTGTTGAACTTTTAAATGTAACCTTTGTTCATTTCAGTAATGCCTGGCACATAGTAACCACTCAAATATTCATTGAATAAATAAATATAAGTCAGTATTGATAAATGTGTATGTTTGTATTATCCAAAGCTTTTGATTTCATGGTGTATTGTCAGTTTTTCTTTGTATTGAAGAAATCATGTATTTTATATAGTTCCACTGAAGGTTGGGTGCCTCTCATCCAAAAAAGTATTTCTAACACTGTATTTCTTAGCACCTTCTTAATTCAATATTTATAAAAGTGATGAGTCCGTTTTAGAGCAAAACTTTTAATTAAAGAACTGCGATATATAATGATTTGGACCCACTGTATCAATATGGTCATATAAGAGCAATATTTAAAATCTAGTCTATTAAAAAAATCCTATTAATTTGGGAATACTTTTTAGAAAATCAAAACATTTTACAAAATAACATTCATGTTAAAGCATGTTATTGTCAGTTTGTATGGTTTTGTGTTAATCAAAGCTTTTTTATTTATGGGTATGAATTGGTTTGTCAGTTATGCAGTTGCCACTTTTTTTATTCATTGATTTGCTTTTATGAAATTATAGCCATTAAGCAATATGAATAATGTAGTTGTAAAAACAAGATCCTTTAATGTCATTTATTTATTTGATTCTCCAGTAATTGGAACTTTAACAATTGACATGTTACTATTGAAATGTCATCTGATTTTTGGATTTCTGAAATTGGCATCTTACCCTCTGAGGGCTCTTAATGTAACTTTTTCAGTGTCCCTCACTAACCAACTAAAATACCATGTTCTTTTTATTAAACAGATGATTTTTATGTGTATTAGGGAAATTAAGTTTGACACATTCTTTTTCTGATATAGTATATGATAAGTAGTCATGACTAACTTTAAATCTGTAAAAAATTTTTACTTTTATATTTTAGGAAAAAGTATTGGGGGACGTGGCCACAAAATTAGTGACTATTTTGAAGTAAGTTTATTAACAAATATCTTCAGTTCTTAATATAATTTTACTATGGGTTGAAATAATTTCTTTGAAGCACAAGGTCAACTTTTGATTACTTGATTAGAGCAGTAATGTTCTGTCTTCCTAGGAACTTTAAAATTTACTTTTACATTGGAATGTCACATCGTCATTTTCAAAGTACTTTTTCACATATTTGCTTATGACAACCCAGGAGATAGGTACAGTAGGTATTAATGTTTCTATATTACATGAGAAAACTGAGGACCAGAGATGTAAAGTTGCCTATTTAAAGTCAAATTCTAAATGGAAGAGCAAAGAGGGGCACCCAGGTGGCACAGTTGGATGAGCATCTGACTTGGTTTCAGCTCAGGTCGTGATCTCAGGGTTGTGAGTTCCTGCCCGACGTAGGGCTCCCCACTCAGCATGGAGTCGGCTTAAGATTCTCTTCTTCTCCCTCTGTCCCTCTCTTCTGCGTGCGTGTGTGCACGTATGCTCCCTCATTCTCTCAAATAGATAAATCTTAAAAAAAAAAAAAGGAAGAGCAAAAAGAGAAGTTGAAGTCTAATAGCTTCTAGTTTAGAACTGTTCCTACTGTCATTGCAGCCTTGAGGATAGCACCACGGCAACATTTGAGCCCTATAGATGGAAATTAAATAATGATAGAAGTGTGAACCTAAGAGCCCCTGAAAATAATAAATAGTGGTAAATTTAGATTCTTACCCTGTCTAGAATATTTTCTTACTTCTACACATAAATACTTTTGGCTATCAGTTTCATATTATGGAACGTTAATATGATTGTTAAAACAACAAACATGATCTACTCAGTTGAAAAATATATTACTTGAGTGTGAGAGCAGAATTTGCCAGTCAGGGGAAGGGCTGCATTAAAAATTTTTTTTTTTTTTACCATCCATTGTTTTTCTTAAATGGGTTTACAGAATCTACGCTAAAACTGTTGCTGACCATGGTCTAGTATTGCTGACCTAGGGCCTCTTTAGTTGAGGTCAGTCCCTCAGTGTTAGTTAACAATCTTTGCCAAAGGTTGGATCAATTCAGATAAATAAATCTCAAGTCTCTTGAATGCTGTTCATGTGCCATGAGTTCTGCTAGGCACTGTAGATTAAAAAAAAATTAGACAAAGTCCCTAGGTTACAGGAAAATACACTAGGAGGTCCTCATCTCTTCTCTTAATACCCTGAGAGAAAGCCAGTAGCAGTGAATTGTTTTCTCCTCCTTTTGTTGGTAGAGAAACATGAGAAATTTGAGAGGTAGCTATGGAATACGTTCGGTGGCTTCTCTTCATATGCACCTATGTCATGCACTGTAATGCATGTTGTGCATAAAAGAAAGATTGATTTTTATAAGATTTTGTGCTGTTAAAGGGAAGGGACTTGATCTATGTAATTTTTTATATAGTACTTACAAACATTTGGATTTTTAACAGATCTTGAGAATGATGATTCTGTTTTAAGATGGTTTATTACATTCACTTATATCTACTTGTAAATATGTTAATTTAGGGGCATTAGGGATTATACTGCTTCAACATTTATTTTTCTTTTTTAAGATTTTATTTATTTGACAGAGAGACACAGTGAGAGAGGGAACACAAGCAGGAGGAGTGGGAGTGGGAGAAGCAGGCTTCCCGCTGAGCAGGGAGCCCAATGCGGGGCTCAATCCCAGGACCCTGGGATCATGACCTGAGCCGAAGGCAGATGCTTAACGACTGAGCCACCCAGGCACCCCTTCAACAAACATTTATAACAGAACTGTATTAAAATTTGAAGGAAATATATGTTCATTGTTTGGGGGAAATTAATTTATCTTGAGTCTGCCACAATAACAAATTATAGTCAGAATGTTCAAGAAATAAGGGTCTTTACTAAACAGTCTTTTCACATTCTTGTGATCAGTATTCTCTCTTTAGTCTTTTAGGACTCAGCTGTAACTGACCATAGTTTTGCTTTTTCTTGACCCATTTAAATCACTACCGAATTTAATTTAAAAGAAGATATATTTAAATTAATTCTTAATGTCATGTCAAAAATAACATCTAGCTAAAACTCTTCTAATAAAGAGTGATGTTTCCTTTTTTTTTCTCAGTACCAAGGTGGGAATGGCTCAAGTCCAGTAAGAGGCATACCTCCTGCGATCCGTTCTCCTCAAAATTCACATTCACATTCCACTCCTTCTTCATCTGTAAGTTTTTACATGTGTAGATAATCTTCTGTCTGCTGAACCTATGTATATATGTATACAGATTAACTTTTCATTGAAAACTTCTACATATATTTATTTGTATTTATCTTTTTAGAAAATCATTCTCTGAGGTAAGTTAAATTCTTTTTATTTTTTATTTTTATTTTTTTTTTTAAGATTTTATTTATTTATGAGAGAGGGAGAATGAGAGAGAGAGAGAGCACATGAGAGGGGGAAGGGTCACAGGGAGAAGCAGATTCCCTGCTGAGCAGTCCCAAGCATCCAGGGACTCCAGGATCATGACCTGAGCCGAAGGCAGTCACTTAACCAACTGAGCCACCCAGGTGCCCAGTTAAATTCTTTTTAATGATCTGATGCTGTTAGAACTTTATTTCTTCAAGTGAGATCCTTAAGTTAAAGATTTCCTGAATTAATTATATCCAAGAAGTGAAGTTTCTATAAAAGAATGATGTCGAGCCTATGGGACTAAAACGAATACTCTTGTATCAGTCCATAT
Organism: Mirounga angustirostris; assembly: GCF_029215605.1. Taxonomy (NCBI): domain Eukaryota; kingdom Metazoa; phylum Chordata; class Mammalia; order Carnivora; family Phocidae; genus Mirounga; species Mirounga angustirostris. The sequence continues at coordinate 135,105,397 of NW_026991711.1, read as the reverse complement.
TCAATTACTGATTTCTAATTTCTAACTCTCCTTAAGAGAAAGGTAGGCACCCTTTATCCCTGGATCATTTTAGTTCAACATAGGAGAAGGATCTTGGGTCTAAAAATTATCTTACAACTTTTTGGTTTGTTGCTAGTGTTTTAAGATCTAGTTCTATTTATATGCATTGTTTTGCTTATTGGATTTCATTTTTTCTTTACTTTTATTATATGAAAATTTAATGTCTAACCAGAAAAGCAGCATTGGCTTTCAGTAATTTAAAAATGAATTAAAGATTTTTTAAAATCAGAGTATCTCTTATTTTTTTCAAGTACCCTGTTTTTACTTCCAGTGTCCTCTTCTATGCCTTGCCTGTAGACACACACTTAGTTGTGTCTTACTCCTTTTGTACCTTGGCTACATCATATTGCCATATGCAAAATAAAGTGTCAGACTCAACAATAATTTTGAGTTAAAGTGATGGCATTGATACAGTGATATAGTCTGTTTTCAATGATGTGTTTTAAAACTAGTAACTAGATAAACCATGAAACTCATCAGTAAATTGATATTATACCCTATATGGATGTGCATTATTGTCCTTGGTACTAAGAGTTCTATATTAGGATCTTTTCGGTTTTACTTTTTGAACCATCATCATCTGTTTTTAATATTTTTGTTTTGAAATACTGTATTTCGCCTTGTTATATTTAACAGATTGAAAGCATTAAAAAAATTTTTTATGGTTCTAGAATGAAATCTTCTTGAGGGCAGGGAATATATGGTTGTTTTTTCCACTGTGCCTTATGTAAGGGAGGGTACTCTAAAAATGAGTGCTTCTTGAATAAAATGATGATTAAAAGTTGTGAAAAATCAATTATGTTTTAATTCAGTTGTTATCCTGATAAAAACTTAAAAAGTGTTAAGTAGTTGTTGCTGAGCAAAAGCCTATCTTTTTCTTGCTAATGTAAAAATTTTAATCTTTTTCTAAGGTTCGACCGAATAGCCCTTCTCCTACTGCATTAGCTTTTGGGGACCACCCTATTATACAACCAAAGCAGTTATCCTTTAAAATTACTCAGGTAAATAGTGAATAAAATTTTTTGTATGATTTGTAAGAAACTTAGTACAAATAACTAAGATGTCTTCTCTTTGTTTTAGACACAGTCATAAAGTAAAATTATACATCAGGAAAGCGAATTACTAAACAAAAAAACAATTTGTAGGGGGTAAGGAATTGAAACACCCAGTTTACTATCAGCTTATCCTTTGTTACATGCAGATTAAATATGCAGATGTTATAAGGATATTAAATAAACAGAACAAGCATGACATGTCAGTTTTTGTTTACTGCTTCTTTTTGAACATACCATCCAAATACATATAATCAGTGTTTTCCTGAAGCTATTATATTTGTCATAAGTGAACATTAAAGTAGGTCATTTTGGATGTCTATGTATATTCATATATGCTATACACTTACAGATATCATTTGAAAATTAGATATCTTTTATGCTTATTTGATTTTATGAATTTTGAGTACTAAGTTTTTCATTTTAACTTTTTACATGTGACAGTTTTTGGATTTTACTATATTAGACCACGGGGATTGGAAGAGTAGATCTTTTGCTTAGCCACCTTTATTACTCCAGTTTATTGCCATTAGACTTTTCTGTTAGGTCATGTCCAAGCTGTTGTACATGCATCAACACTTCTTTGGATGATCTTTAGGCTAGGATTACAAGTACATTGCTTTCAGTCAATGAATAGCTCATGAAAGTTTTTGCCATGTTCAAAAATCAACCAGAGGTGATAGCACAAAGCAGTGGTTGTATTGAATTTTAATGAAGAACATAACAATATTCTAAAACTTTTAGTAATCAGTTTTTTAAACGTTTCTTTGTAAGCTTATAGAACTTATATTTCTGAAGATGTTAAAACTTTAAAACTGTGCTAAGACTTTTTGGGATAACTTTTATATACACAAACTCAAATATTTTCTTTGTTTTTAGAAGCACTAAAATCTAGTTTTATATTTGCATGCAATGATATGTATAATGGAGATAATAAAATCGCTTTCTTTCATTTAGACTGATCTCACAATGCTGAAATTAGCAGCATTAGAAAGTAATAAAAACCAGGACCTGGAAAAGAAGGAAGGTCGTATAGATGACTTGCTCAGGGTAAGTAGTCTTGGAGGGTAATAAGGATAATAAATCATGGAGGGGGAGAAAATTGAGTAAATTATTTGGCAGTAATAAAACTTGAGGAAATACTTAGCATTGTAAAATATTCTTTAGCTGGGGAAAAAAATAAGCTTTTTCTGGTAGTTTTAAGTATGTGAAAATCACTATTTTAAAGTGAAAATTATTAGCTCTTTAAATGTGAATTGAGAGGGGCATCTGGGTGGTGCAGTCGGTTAAGTGTCCAACTCTTGGTTTCAGCTCAGGTCTTGATCTCAGAGTCATGGGGTTAAGCCCCAAGATGGGCTCATAGTGGAGTCTGCTTGAGCTTCTTTCTCTCTCCCCCTCTGCTCCTGACACTCATGCTCTTTCTAAAATATATAAAAAAATATATAAAAAAAAATATAAAAATAAATAAATAAATAACTGTAAACTGAGAAACAGTTGGAGAAATACAGGGAAGTTTGTAATTTTATTTTTATTTGATCAGCTATCATAAGACCGATGGCCATTTCATGTTAGTTTTAAAGGTAATTGATTTTGTTATAAACCTGACATTTGATATTATACAAGATGAAGTAACTACTGCAATCCTGTGAGATTTTTAATGGAAACTTTATAAAAGGACATATCAAAAAATACTTACAATGTGAGTAAGGTAAGAAGCAGTGGTTCTCACCCCTTGCTGCTCAGTAGAATCACCAAATGGGAAGGATGGGAGGCACTTTATAAAGGTACCCATGCCTAAACTCCATCCTGAGGGGTTCTGATTAAATTGATGTGATGTGGGCTTGGACATTGGTAGTTTTAAAGCTCCTCCAAAAAACAAAAACCAAAACAAAGCTTCTCCGGATGATTATAATTTAAGCCAGCATTGAGAACTATTGGTATAGAAACTTAATAAAACCAATGTCTTATCTATGATCCTACCACAATTACTGACACCTTTGAAACATCCAGCTTGCCTTTTCTGATCCCATCCCAGTCACTCACATTCTTTTACCATTAACTACTGTTCTAAGTTCTGTATTTATTATGCCTTATTATTATGGTTTTATCACATGTATCTATACATTCTTAACATATTTCGGTTTGTTTATTTTTTAAAATTTTACTTATTTATTTGAGAGAGAAAGTGAGAGAGAGAGAGAGAGTGCACAAGCCAGGGGAGGGTCAGAGAAGCAGACTCCCCGCTGAGCAGGGAGCCCGACATGGGACTTGATCCCAGAACTCTGGGATCATGACCTGAGCTGAAGGCAGACGTTTAACCAACTGAGCCACCCAGGCGCCCTTCAGTTTATTTTTGAACTTTACATAAAATTACGCTGTCTGTACCCTTTTGCTCTGCTTGTTTTCACTAAACATTATATGTGGAATTGTCATGCACTTTGTTCATTTCATGCTATATATATAGTAAGGCATTATATGAATATACCATAATTTATTTTTTCTGCTCTTGGTGGACATTTTATTTCTACTTTTTGCTAATACGAACAGTTCTGCTAAGAGCATTATTGTACATGTCTTCTAGGGCAAATGTGGGAAAATTCATTGTAACATTATATGCTTTAAGAGAGACGTGGCCAGAGTACATGGCATGCACATGTTCAATTTTGCTTTATAATGCCAAATTTTCCCCAAAGCGGTTGGATTAATTTACACTCCTATCAGCAATGGGCAATAAATAATCTTGTTGCTTATTATCTTTGCTAAGGCTTTGTGTAATCAGATATAATAAATTTCTTGGCCAATTTGGTGGATGTAACAGTGTCTTTTATCTTTTATTATGTGTTCTCTATTTTCTAGCATCTTTTAAAATATATATTAACTGTGTTTCTTCTGAGAAATAACCAGTCATGTTTTTTACTCATTTTTCTTAATGGGTTACTGTTTGTTTGTGTGTGGTTTTTTTTTTTTTAACTTTTAAATCATTTTTTATTTAAATTCAGTTAATTAGCATATAATGTATTAATTGCTTTCAAAGGTATAGGCCTGTGATTCCTCAGTCTTATCTAATATCTAGTGCTCATTACATCACATGCCCTCCTTAATGTCTGTCATCCAGTTACCCCATCCCTCCACCCCCTTCCCCTCCAGCAACCCTCGCTTGTTTCCTATGATTAAGAGTCTCTTATGGTTTGTCTCCCTCTCTGGTTTCGTCTTGTTTCATTTTTTCCTCTCTTCCCCTATGATCCTCTGCCTTGTTCTTAAATTCCACATATCAGTGAGATCATATGATAATTCTCTTTCTCTGATTGACTTATTTTGCTTAGCATAATACCCTCTAGTTCCATCCATATCATTGCAAATGGCAAGATTTCAATTTTTTGATGGCTGCGTAATATTCTATTGTATATATATATATACCACATCTTCTTTATTCATCTGTCGATAAATATCTGGGCTCTTTCCATAGTTTGGCTGTGGTAGACATTGCTGCTATAGACATTGGGGTGCAGGTATCCCTTCGGATCGCTTCATTTATGTCTTTGGGGTAAATATCCAGTAGTGCAATTGCTGGGTTGTAGGGTAGCTCTGTTTTCAACTTTTGGAGAAACCTCCATACTGTTTTCCAGAGTGGCTGCACCAATTTGCATTCCCACCAACAGTGTAGGAGGGCTCCCCTTTCTCCGTATCCTCGCCAACATCTATTATTTCCTGCCTTGTTAATTTTAGCCATTCTGACCAGTGTGAGGTAGTATTACATTGTGGTTTTGATTTGTATTTCCCTGATGCTGAGTGATGTTGAGCGTTTTTTCATGTGTCTGTTGGCCATTTGGATATCTTCTTTGGAGAAATGTCTGTTCCTGTCTTCTGCCCATTTCTTGATTGGATTATTTGTTCTCTGGGTTGAGTTTGATAAGTTCTCTATAGATTTTGGATACTAGCCCTTTATCTGATAAGACATTTGCACATATCTTCTCCCATTCTGTAGGTTGTCATTTGTTTCCTGTGCTGTGCAAAAGCTTTTTATCTTGAAGTCCCAGTAGTTCATTTTTGCCTTTGCTTCCCTTGCCTTTGGAGATGTGTCTAGCAAGAAGTCGTGGCCGAGGTGGAAGAGGTTGCTGCCTGTGTTCTCCTCTAGGATTTTGATGGATTCCTGTCTCACATTTAGGTCTTTCATCCATTTTGAGTCTACTTTTGTATATGGTGTAAGAAAATGGTCCAGTTTCATTCTTCTGCATGTGGCTGTCCAATTTTCCCAACACCATTTGTTGAGGAAGACTGTCTCACACATGCAGTTTGTTGGGCTTTTGTTTGAATTGCACCTAATGAAGTGGGTTCATTCTTGCTAAATTCCATCTATGTTCTTCTGAGAGTCTCTTTATTTTACCCTTTTCCTTGAAAAACATTTTGATTAGGTATATAATTTAAATTGGCAGGTATTTTCTCCTAGCATTTGCAATATATTATGCCACTGTCTTTTGCCTTCCACCGTGATTGGCCCAGACCTATGGTTCTCAAAGTTGATTCCCAGACCAGAAGCATCCATTACTGGGGACCTACTTACAAAGAAACTCCTCTGGGAGTGTGTCCCAGCAATCTGTATTACAAGAAGCCCTCCAGGTTATTCTTTTGTCACTGTACTAGACTAATCCAGCTCATCTCCTGAGCTTAGAGAAAGGCCCCTTCCCTGACCAATGTGGCTTCCTACAAAGTCAACAAAATTGGTATCTTGTTGCCAAGAAAGATGGTGGAAATAGTTAGCTGTTGGGTAGGCATCTATAGTGCCATCCACAAGTTTAATGAAGAAAAAGTATCAGTTAAAAAATATGGAAGAGAACTCACATTTATTTTTAAGTGTTAGACATTTTGTATACTATATTTTAGTTATTTTTAACTAAGTAAAGTAGCTGGTATTGCCCCTGTTCTAGAAATACAAAAAAAAAAAAAAAAAATCTTAAGTTTCAGATAACTGACTTAATAACTTAGCCAAGGTTACATACCTTATGGTGTTGTTTTGAACCCATGGAGTATGGATACAAATTCCATGTACTTTATGCTGCACAGTTATGCAGCATTTAACAGTATTACACATGGTTAGTAGATGTTTAAAAAAAATTATTTTAGGGGCGCCCGGGTGGCTCAGTCGTTAAGCAAGTGTCTGCTTTTGGCTCAGGTCATGATCCCAGGGTCCTGGGATTGAGTTCCGCATCAGCCTCCCTGCTCCACAGGAAACCTGCTTCTCCCTCTCCAGCTCCCGCTGATTGTGTTCCCTCTCTCACCCGTCTCTCTCTGTCAAATAAATAAATAAAAATCTTTAAGAAATAAAAAAATTATTTAACATCATACTCAAATACTTAATTATTAATCCTTTCTTTTTATGTAATTTATTCAGAATGTAAGAATATTCCTAAGTGTCTCATATACACAAATTCTAGACCTTTTCTATTTTTACTTATGTTGTAGGCTAACTGTGATCTCAGACGGCAGATAGATGAACAACAAAAATTACTTGAAAAATACAAAGAACGATTAAATAAGTGCATATCAATGAGCAAGAAGCTGCTTATTGAAAAGGTAAGTTAAAAGTTCAGTGAATTTTCCTTTTCATTCCACTGGCCCCTTTTCACCTTGTACAGTTTTAAATTTAAATGAATAAAATTGATGATTTTTCCTTTTTTCAGAGTACACAAGAAAAACTGTCAAGCAGAGAGAAGAGTATGCAAGACCGATTACGCCTTGGGCACTTCACAACAGTTAGACATGGTGCTTCATTTACTGAACAATGGACAGATGGTTTTGCGTTTCAGAATCTTGTGAAGTTAGTCATTATTACATTTTAAAAAATGTAGTGTTCCTTTGAGTTTTTGTTACTTCCAAAGATTATAGATTTGGAATTATGTTCTATTTCTACTCCTTACTGCTCGTTGAAATCACAGAATTTAGTACATTTGAAAGGAACATAAAAGTATTACAATTTCAGCTTTAGCAGTCTTCTTGATTAGTTAGCATTCATCCATACTATATGATATATTATTCTAAGTATGACTTTCCAAAATATAAACTGATCTTCTAGCTATATAGATGATTTGGGAGGAAATTTTAATTTTCACTGGAAGATTTACATATATATGTATCTTGGGATTTTTCTACTTAGTTTTTTCCACATTCTCCAGTCCTTATTTCAGTGTTAATATTCAGCCCTTGCCTGCTTTCTATTCCTGTGGAAAAGACAGGAACTTTTTCTCTTCTGCTTCAGATACAGTAATTCATAAATCAGTTGAGGAATATGTAGCTTTAGCATTTCTGAGGCAAACTTTAAAACAGAAACTGAGTTCAGATGATGGTAGATAGGGATAGATTGACTATGTATTAAGGAGTCAGGACCTGTGCTGCTTTTTTGTTTCCACTGGAAAATTTTTTTAAACCTCAAAAACAGGAGTAGTACCAGCATCTACGTCAGTTTTCCTAGAGTTACATGGAAAATGGAGACAAAACTCTATCTCCATATATAAACATTGCTGTTTCAAACTTAGTTTCCAGGACTTCGCACAGAATGGCCTTCTCTCTCTCACAGTTGATTATTCAGCTTTTGTTCAACACCAGCTGTGCTGGGTGATAGGTGTACCATAATGAAGAACGTAGTTCTTGTGATGCCAGAGAGTTTGGCTTTTAATTCTATGGTGGTACGGAGCTATTAAAGGTTTGTATGTAGTGTATGTGGTCAGAATTGAGTTTTAGAAAGATAACTGGTGGTAATGTGGGCCTAATATTGGAAGGAAGATAAATTATTGACAGCTGAGGTCTCCAGATGTTAAGGTGATTAGGCTTGAGCTAAAATGCTGACAGTGAAAGGTAGAGAATAGGAGATATATTTGGGATAGAAACCATGATTTTTGCATGTTAAATGAGTAAGAGCCTCTGCTACTAAACTCATATCTACAGTTGTCCTGATAATGAATAAAATAGGCTACATAATATAACCTTAAATACAAACTAAAAATAACAAATCTAAAATATAAGCTGTGTTTGTAGTAAAAATTTCTTCATCAAGCTGTCAAGAGCAAAATTGGAGCCTCTGGGTTGGTGAACACATGGAGGTTTGGGGAGAATGGTACAATTAGAGCCTGGAAGCCCTACACCCTTACCCTATACCTTGTTCTATGCATCTCTTCCATCTGGCCGTTCCTAAGTTATATCCTTTTATAATAAGTAATCTAGTTTTTAGAAAGTTACTTGCATTTCTTGTATTGAGGGCCTACTGTGTGTTATTACATATGCAGATTTTAAATAAAGCTGCTTATCAGTGTAAATTAAGTAGTTTATCAGTGACATAACCCAAAGTAGTTGGTGGATGAGAAGAGAAATAAATATTAGTAATATTAAATTAATAATCTCTAAATTGTGTAGTCATTCCTAAATAAACAGATACTAGCTTTATATTCATTCCAGTAACTCTTTACTTTTTAGGATTTTAAACATTAGGATTATTGCCATTTGTTTTCATTTATAACATCTTGATCGTGCTCTAAGCTAGCTTTATAAATTAACTATTTTAATAAAATGAAGTTATTTATTTCTCTTTCCAAAAGAAAACTGGATTAAGCTCCTGTTCTAGCTTTGCTATTCTTGAATTTTCTCCACCCTTTTACTCTTCTGCCTAGGTGGCTATTGATTCTTTCATTCTGGTCATACTCTACTACTGTCTGGCTAGAATCATAGGAACAGGCAATGTATGTAAAGCCAATTTTGGGTCAGCAGAGTAGAAGTTTTGTAGTTCTGCTTTGAGTGGGGTGGGGAGCCAAGGAATTGAAACATTTGTCTTGTTTAAATCTAAGTATCATAACCATGTAGAGTTTTAAAATTTTTTTCTTAGCATGTTGAGGTGACCTAAAAGGGAACATGGTTACTGTGAGAACAAGTTGTGTGATGGAATAGTTTTAAAAAGCTTCACTGTCACCTACTCTTGCTCTGGTCAAATTGCTGAAATCTCTAACCTATATTTTTATAATACACATGATATTTAGTATTTTTTAGAATTAGTAAGCTTCAGATTCTTGAATGGGAAGCAGTAATATTTTTACTTTTATTAATTGCTCATTTTTCATAGCCATGCTAATTTTTCTGGTTTCCCTTATTTTTTTTTCTTGTTTGCTTCAAATTGTCAAAATTCTTTCCTCATAAATTTCTTATATTTAGGTCAGTTTTTGTTTCATTTCAAGGTAGTGCTTGCACATTCCCAAAATCTTTCTGACAAAGACAAATTTAGAAAATAACACTTTATTAAATTGTCTTTTTAAAGTTTTTCTACAAACACAAAGTGATGAGATGCATGTTTAAAATCCACTCCGTGCTTATCTCTATTCTTTAATAGCCTATTTGTTTCATTGAGCAAGTATTTACTGAATTCCCACTATGTGCTGATGATTAAGCTGGGCACTAGGGATACGATAGGATATAAAATAGATGTGGTCTCTGTTCTCATGGACTAATGTACTCTAGAGACATTCTAATCAAGTATCTATAGGAATGTTACTTACTAGGAAGAAGGAGCTGGAGATCTACAAGTACCATGAGATTAAATATAGCAATACATCTTTCCCTAGTTTGGGGGATTTAGGGAATTTAGAAATGAATGCTTCAAATGAGACCTGGACAGTGAATACAAGTAGGTTCAAAAAAATGGAACCATAATATTTGTTCATGTTACATGCTTTTTCATGTTCATTAATATATTCGTGTTTTAACTGTGAAGAGTAATGAAAAGTTAATATGGCTTTTTACATTTATTTTTATACAGGCAGCAAGAATGGGTGAATCAGCAAAGGGAAGACATTGAAAGGCAAAGGAAACTTCTAGCCAAACGCAAACCTCCCACAGCTAATAATTCTCAGGCACCCTCTACCAATTCTGAACCAAAACAAAGGAAGAACAAAGCAGTCAATGGAGCAGAGAATGATCCCTTTGTTAGACCCAATTTACCACAACTGTAAGCCTCCATTTTAATTTGCCTTTTTTTTAAATCGTTGCCAGTGAGCATGAATGTTAGATATTATTTATATTTACACGAATACTTAAATATTAAAAATACTTATGGCCAGGAGGGAAGGCAGTATTAAAATTTACTTCTAAATCTCCGAATACCTGAATTCAGCCTTTGTAAGTGGAGACTTATTAATCCTCTTTTAAAATGAAGATTTAGCAGCTAAGAGGAAACTGGAATCCACTCTTTCTTCATGTCTGAATGATAGAGTCAGTTATTAGTTTTGATTATCTCAATTCTGTGTTTCCATTAATGTTCCTTTTTCTGAGAGAATATTAAAAATATAACTGACATATATTTTCTTAACCTCTGAAAGCAGTACGTTGGAGGTTATAGGTATTGTTTTTTCCCTTTCTGCTTTTATTTATTTTCTAAATTTTCTGCATTAATGATGAACTACTCTTTATAGTTCAATGGGCAAAGAGATTTTTAAATAGTTAAATGCTTATTATACCTAGAAAGTTGGGAAAATATGAAAGAACATAATAAGACAATATAGACCATGATCCCATCCATAGAGAAGACCATTGTTAAAATTTTAATTTACAGATGTGTCCAAACATAATTTTTTTGTTCTGCAAGAACTTAAGTTTTTGTGAGTAGAAAATACATAAAAACACGCACACACACGCACACTGTTTGATATTTTTATGTGGATATATTCTTTTTTTCCTTTGTTGAAAGATAATGTTTCATCTGTGCTTTGATTCCCATACTCTGCTACATGAGGGACTCTTCTATAGATACGTCCTTTATCTTCTGTCGTCAGCTTTTTGTTCTCTACTGGTTCTCCTTTTAGAAGACAAAATGAAACCAAAAACTCTGCTTCAATTATATATCCCTAATTCTGGCCTCCATATCCTGTCATCTTTATAATCAGGTTTTCTTGAAAGACTTGCTTGTACCAGTCTCTTCTGTCTCACCTTCCATTTTCTTCTTTCTTAAATGAAATTGCCTTTTAAAGATTAACTATCTTTTTGATGCTCAGTGCCATAGACATTTGAGTCTTTAACTTGGCAGCATTGAATATTGTTGACTTATTTTTTCCCAAAAGACTATCTTGTCTTTAGTTTTTGAAATACCTTGATCTCCTAATTTTCATTTTAACTCCTCTGGCTCATCTTCTCAGTCTTTTCTATGGACATTATTTACACTACCAATTTGTAAAATGTAAGTAATCTTTAAAAGATCTGTCTTGGTCATCTTACTTCCTACTCTACATATTCTCCTTGAAAATTAGCTACTCTCAGAGTTTCAGTTATCACATATATGCTTCTGACATCCAGGTTTCTGTCTCCAGTCCACTTTCTCTCTTGAGTATTAAATATATCTCAATTTTGAATGTCATCCTTTCTTGGCTGTTATCAGTACTTCTAATGTAGCCTTTTCAAAACTGTATTTACTAGAATTACAGAACAAAACAAAAATTATTTAATATTACCATTCCCATTCCAATCTGTCTCTCTCTACACACACACACACACACACACACACTCATCCACATATACACACCCCTTGTTTTTTCCTGTGTTTTCTGTTAGTAAATGGTACTACCATCCTCTCAGTTCCATATGCCAGATTTTTATCATCCTTAATGTTTTAGATCAAGATTTCATTTATTGGGACGCCTGGGTGGCTCAGTCGGTTAAGCGACTGCCTTCGGCTCAGGTCATGATCCTGGAGTCCCGGGATCGAGTCCCGCATCGGGCTCCCTGCTCGGCGGGGGGGGGGTCTGCTTCTCCCTCTGACCCTCCTCCCTCTCATGTTCTCTGTCTCTCATTCTCTCTCTCAATAGATAAATAAAATCTTTTAAAAAAATAAAATAAAATAAAATAAAATAAAATAAATAAAAAAAAAGATTTCATTTATTTTCCTTAATCCATTTTTATTATTTTCCATTAATAAATAGGTGGTTGTTTGCTTATTTTTCAAAATCTACCTCAAAATCTACTTCCATCTTCAAACCTTTTCTAATCTTGGTGGGCTTTTTAAATTGGAATTAATTCATTTATTGAAATTTTAAGAAAAACTAGCAAATGGTTTACTTTTTGTAAATTAATAAATTTGTTGCTTAATAAAGGGTAGATGGGTAGATGAGTGGTTATATAGAATACAGTGTGTATTAGCTTTAACTCCACTCCTACAAGACACCAATCCTTCTAGTTCTCAAGTGTATCCACTTAAGACCCCACTAACACCATTCTTTCTTTTTTTTTTTTTAAATTTTTTATTTATTTATTTGAGAGAGAGAATGAGACAGAGAGAGCATGAGAGGGGGGAGGGTCAGAGGGAGAAGCAGACTCCCCGCTGAGCAGGGAGCCCGATGTGGGACTCGATCCAGGGACTTCAGGATCATGACCTGAGCCGAAGGCAGTCGCTTAACCAACTGAGCCACCCAGGCGCCCCCATTGACACCATTCTAACTCAAGTTACTGTCCTCTCTTAATTGGGTTATTTTTTTTTCCTACCTCTCCTTTCAGCTTTGGTTTAGCAATCTAGTTCATTTTCATTTTGCAATCAGAATCATTTTTGCAAAATATGATCCTTTTGTTCTTTCCTTATCACCCTAACATAGCTGTTTTTTGAATCACAGAATCCAAAAATCCTAAGATGACTTCATTTAAAGCACTTTTGATCTGGCATCTTCTGACCACTCTAGCCTCTTCTTTTGTCACTAACCAGTGCCTTCCCTTCAGTGCCAACTTTCAAACTCCAACCCATGGTTTTTAATTCCTATCCATCTTTTAAATCCCATACTAGGTATTTCCTCCTAAAAGTTTTTCCTTGATCCCTGAAGGATAGGAGTTAATTATCACTTTAAGGTAATGTGATAGTGTCCTCTGTCTCTTCAGTCATAGCATCACCATTTACTCTGTTAATGACACTATAAACATCCTAGATGTTTCCCTTTCCCTCGTTCTCTGTGTCTGTTTCTGTAGCATCTTGTATTTGTCCATCTTCCTTGTTACTATCTTAGTATAGGACCTCATCTCTTTTTAACCTAGATTCCTGTTTCTTATGTGTCTCTTCATGTCAGTTTCACATTTAACCTCCTTCACTGACCTTCAAGATAAAATTCACCCTCATGAAGGACTCTTTGTAGGCCTTATTTTTCTCTTTCATTTCACTCCCAACATCTGTCCTATGTATCTTATGTTAAACGCTTTCGTTTTCTAAGTGGATTAGGCGTTCTTGTTTCTGTGCCTTTATACATCTTGTTCCTTGCCTTTCTTCACCTTCTCATTGCCTGTTCATCTTTTAAGGCTTGGTTCAAATACCAATTTCAGTAGGAAGCCCTCTCTAACTTTTTTTCTTCCCATTTTCTCCCCCATTTCCCCTCAGGTTAGGTGCCTATAGCCTTTTGTACGTGCCTGTTCTGTATGTAGCTTTTATCTCTATATTCTCAATATGTAGCACAGTTTTCTGACATACGGAAAGTGGTTAGTAAATGCTAAATTCTGGTACATAAGCATTTGATTGAATTTTATTTTCTCCTCATTAGTTTCTCCTTCATTTTTCTAGTTTGTCACAGGTATTTTGCTTACTTGTATTCCAGGATGCTTAACAGCCCTAACTATACTTTAATAGTCATAGACTTGTCTTATTTCACCCCACTTTATTATATATGTTGACTGAGAACTAACCCTAAACTTAAACTGCTATACGTTCTTGGAGTGGCAAATGAAGTGATACTGCATAAAAAAAGTTTTGACTATATCTTTATACAAATGCAGATTTAAATAGGGAAAAAAGCCATAGAAGCACTTTTTAAAAAAAATTGATTTATTAGAGGAGGGAGCGTGCATGAGAGCAGGGAAAGGGAGGGGCAGAGGGAGAGGAGAGAGAAAATCCGCTGCGGGAGTCTTGATCGATGGGGGGATCGATCCCAGGACCCTGAGAACATGACCTGAGCTGAAATCAAGAGTTGGATGTTCAACCAACTGAGCCACCCAGGCACTCCAGAAGCACTTTGATTTATATATTATTATATTTTAGTGGCTGTTCTCTGCAACTGTCTTCTAAAAATTCCTTCTGAATCACTGTTTGGTGGTAACTAGAGCATCTAGTATATGTGCAGAACATCTAGTATAATTAGAAACCGTAAATCTTTAATTTTTTTTCTATCAAGAAATTAACATAGAAAATGAAGTTACTACTATGGAGTGGTTAGGACTTTAAGAGTTGTAGACAGACAGATGTGGAATCCATCCTTGACTCTTTCAGGTTGTTGTTTTTGGTAATCTGTTTTACTTTTTTGAGCCTCCATTTCCTCATTTGTCAAAGTACATATATCATAGTGTTGAAAAGATGATACGAGGTAATGCATGTTAAAGTACTTGCATGGTTCCTGGCTCTTAACTAATTTTTAACTACTAGCAAGATTCGGTCAGGTTTTTTAGGTAGTAGTTTCTAATTTTAGTCACATATACTTCTTTTATTCAGAGTAATTTGCATAGATAATATTACCTATGGATGTCTAAATGACCCTGTGTTAATTGTAATTAATTTTAATCAAGATTTTGACCTCATGTTAAATATATTTTAAATCATGTTTTGATTTTATTTATGTATTTCATGTCTCACAGAGGATGCTTGCAAAGTAAACAGTAATATTTTACCTTCTATTTTGTATTAAGGAAGTTTTAGAGGTCACTGTGTTTTCTCATTAAAGCTTTAATTTTAACTCAGGAGTATATTTTACATACCATAAAGTTATTTAGTGGATTACTTCTCTTGTAAATAATATAATAGACTTTTTAATTAAGAAAATTTATTTTTAGAGCCGTTTTAGTGTATAGCAAAATTGAGCAGAAAGTACAGAGAGTTCACATACACTCCCTGTCCCCACACACAACTTCCACCACTATGAATATCCTGCACCAGAGGGGTATATTTGTTACAATTGATGAATGTGCATTGGCACATCATTATCACCCAGAGTTTATAGTGCACATTAAAATTCACCTTTGGTGTCGTATACATTTTATGGATTTTGACATGTGTAATTGATTTTTTAAAAAATCATGTCTGAAAAATCTTTCATTGGAGCATTTAATCTATTTTCACTTCATGTATTTATTTATTGGGGCTTAAATCTGGTCTTTATGTTGTTGATTTATCCTGCCTCATCTGTCCCTTTTTCTTATTAGGTTGCTCAGTTTTTGTGTATTTGATTCTCTCTCTCTCTGTCAGACACACCCCTATGTAAAGACATCTTTGTCTAGTATAGTCTGTGTTGATCTAAATGTTACTTAACATATTTACCATTTTTTTGCTCTTCATTTATTCTTACAGCTTTGATTTTTTTACATAGTAAGATCTTTCTGCCCAAGAAAACCCTTTAGAAAATTTTTCTTTTTAGTGTCAGTCTATTCGTAGTGACACCTTTCATTTTTTTCTTGGTATGAAACTAACTTTATTTTGCCTTCATTCTCAAAATGGCTTTTACTGGTTTTAGAGTTTTAGGTTGGTGATTATTTGAAGGTATCTTACTATCTTTTGACTTAAAATTATTACTAGACAAGTCGCCTGACCATAGAAGAACCATCTTGAATGGAGCAGAAGCAATATTTGAAGATTAAGTAACTGAGAATATTTTAAGCAGATGAATAAGATCAATATGTAGACTCACAGAGGCGAGAGAATTCCAAGTAGGATGAATAAAAAGAAATACCTAGACACATCATAATGAAATTTCAGAAAAATCAAGGCAAAGAGAAATTTTTGAAAGTAGCCAAAGGAAAAGAAAAAGATAAATTGGGACTATAAGTTAAGAAAAAAATATTCCAGGTAAATGCCAACCAAAGAAAGCTGTATTATATGAGACACAGTAAAATTTAAGGCAAAAAAATTATAAGAAATAAAGTGGTTATTTCATAACTATAAATGGCTCAAATCGCCAGGAACATATAGTAATTCTAAATTTGTGTGCATATAATAATATGGCCTCAGGATAAGTGAAAAATTGACAGTACTTTAATAATAGTCATAATAGATTTCACAAGTCATAATAGATTTCAACACACACATTTCTTGGTAATTGAACATACAGATAAAAATAAAACAATAAAAAAACAGGACACACAATATGGGTATAGAAGATTTCAGTGGGATGGACAAACTTGACACAGAATACCCCTAACATCTATAGAATATGTGTTCTTTTTTAAGCATGGGCTTTTATAAAAATTTATCATGTTAGTCATAAAGCAAGTCTCCACAAATTTCAAAAGATTAAAAGAGTTTGTATAGGACTGGCAGTGTTTCTTAAATATTTGGTTGAACTCATGGGTGAAACTTACAGGATTAGAATCATAGAATATGTTCTCTGACCACAGTGGAATTAGACTAGAAATCACTAAAAATAAAGTAGTAAAAAAATCTGAATGGAAATGAGAAAAATATTTTTAGATGAGTAATAATGAAAGTGCCATGTAGCAAAATTTGTGAGATAAATCTGACCAGTATCCGGGGGAAATGTATAACCTTATGTACATATATATGAAAAGAAGAAAAACTAAAACTTTATAAACTATTTCAGTATGTTAGAAGATGAGCAGTAGAATTAACCAAAAAAGGAAAAGGAAAAAGCAGAAATTAATGATACAGGAAATAAACATATACAATACAGAGAATCAGTCAATCCAAAAAATGTGTTTTATTCCAAAACAAAACAAAACTAATAAAATTGAAAAAGAGAGAAGACAACCATTATTAGGAATGAAAAGTATATTACCACAAAGTCTATAGATACAGGAAAACAAAAGAACATAAATGGCTTAAACTTGAAAAATTTTTGTGAAATGGATAGATTTCTAAAAAAATCTAACTTAACAATTGACACTAGAAGAAACAGAAGTCTAAGTAGTTCTGTAATTATTAAAGAAATTGAATCTGTAATTAAAAAATTACAAATCCAGGGGCCCGTGGATGGTGCAGTTGGTTGAGCATCTGACTCTTGGTTTCTTGATCTCAGGGTTGTGGGATCTAGCCCCACGGTAGGCTCCAAGCTCAGCGAGGAGTCTGCTAAAGTTTCTCTCTCCCTCTTGCTCTTGCTCTCTCTCTAAAATAAATAAATAAATCTTTTTTTTTTTTTTAAGATTTTATTTATTTATTTGAGAGAGAGAGAGAACACATGAGAGGGGGGAGGGTCAGAGGGAGAAGCAGGCTCCCCGCTGAGCAGGGAGCCTGATGCGGGACTCGATCCTGGGACTCCAGGATCATGACCTGAGCCAAAGGCAGTCACTTAACCAACGGAGCCACCCAGGCGCCCCAAATAAATAAATCTTTAAAAAAATTAAAAATCTAGGTATAGATGACCTCATTTATGAAATATACATTTAAGGAAGAAATAGTGCCAATCTTTTTAAAAACTTTTTTTTTTAAAGAATAGCTAAGTCAGAAATACTTCAGCTTATTTCATGAGACTAGCATAATCTAAGTGTCAGAATTTAACCAAGATGATACAAAGAAGGAAAGTTACAGACTAATGTCATTTTATAAATGCAAATATAAAAATCTTAAAATATTAGCAACCAAACATATGTATATAAATGATAATTTATCAAGACCGAGTTCGGTTTATTTTAGGTATGCAGGGTTGGTTTAACATTAAAAAAAATCTGTAATTTTCCATGTAAGGAGAAAGATCATATGATAATATTAATAGATGCCCAAACAAAAAACATGAGGCAAAATTCAGCATAGATTTTTTTTTTTTTTTAAGATTTATTGATTTATTTTGGAGAGGGGTTGGGTGGGGACGGGGGAGAGAGAATTTCAAGCAGCCTCCCTGCTGAGTGCGGAGCCTGATGCGCGGGGCTCAGTCCCACGGCCCTGAGATCATGACCTGAGCCAAAACCAGGATTCAGACACTTAGCCAAGCCACCCAGGCGCTTCCGGCATTGATCTTTGATTAAAACTCTTAGCATTAGTAGAACTTCCTTAATCTATACTGTACATTGATTTTTCTTTTTGCATTCATATCTACATGCTGTGCACTTGAGTCACCATGGTGCCCTGTATGCCCTGGTTCTTCCTGGCTTCCCTCTGCTGCTTCTCTTTAATCAGGCTCAGATGTTATCTCTTCTGTGTCTTTTCCTAGTTTACTTCAGATAAGTTTTTTTCTTTGCTCTGTACTCATAGCTGTATTATCTAGGATAATCACCTTACGTAAAGGTCAGCTAGTTAGCAACCTTAATCCCACTTAATCTTTTGCTGTGTAAGGTAACATATTCATAAATTCCAAAGATTAGGATGTGGTATCTTTGGAAGCTGATATTCTGCCTACCTGTCTCCCCTCTGAGCCAAGATTCACATCCTTCCCACATGTAGAATACATTCATCCTATCCCAACATCCTCAAAAGAATCAACTCAACATCCCAATTACAATTACATTTCAACCCAATTACAGCATCAACTCAACATCCAAAATCTCATCAAAATTTCATCAGCTCAAACTTTCTGCATCTCATCTAAATTAGGTATGGGTGAGAACCTGTATAATTTCACCCCAAAATACAATTCCTCTTAGTCTGTGAACCTCAAGAAACAGCTTCTCTCTTCTCAAAGTATGATGGTGGGGACAGGCATAGGAAAACAACTAAAGACATTTTGTTAAAGCAGGGAAAAAAAAACAACAACAACGAAAGGAGTCACTGATCCCAAGTAGTTTCAAAATCCATCCAGGCAAACTCCCATTTGGTTTCAAGGTCTGGTAATAATTTTCTATGGCTATGACTCCGCCTTCTAGACTCAAAGTTCTTTCCTCTGAGTCTTTTTCACAAAGGTTTCTTTTTCATTAAGGTTAGCATGTATATGTAGCTGAGTAGCTTTGTCGGCCTGTTTCTTGTTTGTGGAATTTTGGGGGTCTGACAGCCTTTCATTTTGTACTCTCTCTGCCATTTTAAATCCCAATCTGGCAGTGTTTCTGTTTAACATTGTCAGAAGATCTCATGGATCTCCCCCCTCTCTCAGAGGCATTCACTCCATTAGATACGAGGGTCCTCCATGTTCTTTTCTAGGTAATCCCATTGCTGTTTCTGGCTTCTTCTGAGAAGGCTGAGGGAGGCTATGAGTTGCACACTTAATCTTTTAAAGACCATTTCGCACCTCTCTGGGGTATTAGCAAAAATGTTGTCCAGCAGGCATCTGGGTGGCTCAGTTGGTTAAGCGACTGCCTTCGGCTCAGGTCATGATCCTGGAGTCCCGGGATCGAGTCCCGCATCGGACTCCCTATTCAGAAGGGAGTCTGCTTCTCCCTCTGACCTTCCCCCCTCTCATGTGCTCTCTCTCTCTCTCTCTCTCTCTCCCTCCCTCACTCTCTCAAATAAATGAATAAATAAAATCTTTAAAAAAAAAAAAAAAATGTTGTCCAGCAATGCCCTCCCTTTTTTAAAAAAATAGAGCAGGGCGCCTGGGTGGCTCAGTCGTTAAGCGTCTGCCTTCAGTTCAGGTCATGATCCCAGGGTCCTGGGATCGAGTCCCACATCGGGCTCTCCCTGCTCAGCGGGAAGCCTGCTTCTCCCTCTCCCACTCCCCCTGCTTGTGTTCCTGTTCTCGCTGTCTCTCTCTGTCAAATAAATAAATAAAATCTTTAAAAAAAAAAATAGAGCAGCTTTTTGTGAATCTCAATCTTACTGTCCTTTACACTCTGGATAGAATGCGACCTATGTTTTCTTTTTTTTTTTGAGTATATACCTAGGAATAGAATTGCAAAGTTATATGGCAATTCTGTGTTCAAATTCTTGCAGAACTGCTAAACTATTTTTCATAGTTGCAATATTTTACATCTCTGCCAGCAATAGACAGGAGTTCCTATTTCTTCACATCTTTGGCAACACTTTTTGTCTTCTGTTTTTTTTTATTATAATCATCCTAGTAGCTTTAAAGTGTCATCTCATTGTGGTTTTGATTTACACTTCTGAATGGCTCATAATGTTGAATGTCTTTTAATGTGCTTGTTGGTCTTTGTATAGATAATTGAAGTCTTTTGCTCAGTTTTTAATTGAGCTGCTTGTCTTTTTGTTGTTGAGTTACAAGAGTCCTTTATATATTCTAGATACTAAACCCTTGTCAGATATATGATATGTAGATATTTGCTCCCATTCTATAAATTGTGTTACTTTCTTGATAATGTCCTTTGATTTGATTTGAATTTTTATGACGTTAACTTTATTGTTTTTTGTTCATACTTTTGGTGTCAAATCTAAGAATCCTTTGTCAAATCTAAGAATCCTTTACCAAATCCATGTTCAAGGACATTTACGCCTGTGCTGTGTTCTAAGAGTTTTCTAGTTTTAGTTCTTATATTTAGATTATTGATCCCTTTGTTAATTTTTTATATAGAGTGAGGTAGGGGTCCAACTTCATTCTTTTGCATGTGGTTATCCATTTGTCCCAGCACTGTTTGTTGAAGAGACTATTCTTTTCCCCATTGAATGGTCTTGGCACCTTGTCAGAAATCACCTGGCCATGGATATCTGTACTCCCTTCTGTTCCTTTGGCCTATATGTCTATCTTTAAGATTTTTTTAAAAAAATGTATTTATTTGACAGAGAGATAGCACAAGTAGGTAGAGTGGCAGGCAGAGGGAAAGGGAGAAGCAGGCTCTCTGCTAAGCAGGGAGCCCGATGCAGGGCTCGATCCCAGGAGCCTGGGATCCTGACCCGAGTCGAAGGCAGCTGCTTAACCGACTGAGCCACCCAGGCGCCCCCTTATATGTCTATCTTTATGGTAGTAACTGTTTTAATGACCATAACTTTGTAGTAAGTTTTGAAATAAGTGAGAGTCCTGTAACTTTGTTTTTTCTTTTTCGATATTGTTTTGTAATTTTTTTCCCCATTTTAGCAAAATGGACCATTTGTATTTTGATCAGGATTATATTGACTATATGGATGACTTTGGAGAGGATTGCCCTATTAACAACATTAAGTCTACTAATCCATGAACATAGAAGTCTTTTCATTTAATTAGTTTTGATTAACTTCCTTAGCACTGTTTTGTAGTTTTTAGTGTACAAGTCATTTCCGGGTTAAATTTATTTGTAGGTATTTTATTCTTTTGGATTCTATTATAAATGGAATTGTATTCTTAATATCCTTTTTAGATTGTTCATTGCTGGTGTATAGAAACACAACTGATTTTTGTGGGTTGAGTTTGTACCCTGCACTTTGCTGATTTATTAGCTCTGGTGGTGGTTTTTTCTTCATTCTTTGAGATTTTTACATCTAGGGTTATGTCATCTGCAAATAGAGATAGTTTTACTTCTTTTCTCATTCTGATGCATGATGTTATGTTTCTTTTTCTTAACCCCTCTGGTAGGACTTCCAGCACAATATTGAATAGTAGTGGTGAAAGCATCATTGTCTTATTTCTCATCTTAAGGGGAAAGGTTTCATTCTTTCACCTTTGAGTATGATGTCATTTGTGGGTTTTTAATAAATGCCCTATATCATGTTGAGGAACTTCTATTCCTAGTTTTTTGAGGGCTTTTCAAAGGTAGACTAGTCTCATGTCCCACCGTCCCTCATGTAAAAAACCTAATCCTCAATGCATAGCTCATAGCTTAATGTTCAGTAAAGGTCTGCTAAATTGTACAAATAAATGGGCTTGCCATTTTTTTTCTTAAGTGCCTGTAATAGTCTTATTTACCATAGATTACATTCCTTAGCTTTGCAACTTCAGGTTAATTTCCTTCTTAAACAGAATGTCTTATTTAAAGAATTGATTATCAGACTTGTTCGAAATGAGTATTCCTTGTTTTGTTATTTGTACTAGTTCTGTTACAGTCATCTCATAGTTCTGTCAAACTACTGTAGAACAGTTCTTTGGATTAAAAATAAAATTCTCATCCATTCAGACTCATTATGGAAGATTATCATGAGTTAATAATAAGTCTTATGTTTGAGGTTTAAATTTCTTGGCTTTTAAAATAAAGTTTTATAGGGACGCTTGGGTGGCTCAGTCGGTTAAGGTGCTGCCTTCAGCTCAGGTCAGGATCCCAGGATTCCAGGGTCCTGGGATTGAGCCCCACATTGGACTCCCTGCTCAGCTGGGAGCCTGCTTCTCCCTCTCTCTCCCTCTGCTCCTCCACCTGCTTGTACTCTCTGACTCTCTATTTCTCTCTGTCAAATAAATAAAATCTTTAAAGTTTTATATAAACCTACTTTAGGAGCTTTAGTATGCCCTTAAATAAGCACACATATGTATATTTGAACACAATAAAATATTAATCATTCAGGCTATAATATCAGGTATAATTCAAATAGGGAGGAATTAGACTTGACCTTCACATTATCTGTGAATAAAAGATTTGCTAAGTAACCTAACCAACTGAGACTTGCTTAAGAGTATGAATTTTTTTAGGGTCTTAAAAACACATCATAAAAGTAATTATGTAGCATTTGAATGCCATTAAAATTAACATAATCCTACCTTAGCTCTTTTCATTCTTTTTTTTTAAGATTTTGTTTATTTATTTGTCAGAGAGAGAGAGAGCGCGCGCGAATGCACAAGCATGGGGAGCGCCAGGCAGAAGGAGAGCAGGCTCCCTGCTGAGAAAGGAGCCCGATGGTGGGACTCGATCCCAGGACCCTGGGATCATGACCTGAGCTGAAGGCAAACGCTTAACTGACTTGAGCCATCCAGGTGTCCCTCTTTTCATTTTTTTTTTTTTAAAGATTTTATTTATTTATTTGACAGAAACACAGCGAGAGAGGGAACACAAGCCGGGGGAGTGGGAGAGGGAGAAGCAGGCTTCCCACGGAGCAGGGAGCCCGATGCGGGGCTCGATCCCAGGACCCTGGGATCGTGACCTGAGCCAAAGGCAGACGCTTAACGACTGAGCCACCCAGGCGCCCCCCTCTTTTCATTTTTTAAGAGGATTGTCCTCGGTTAATTTGATCTAAATTTTTTTTTTTTCCATTTTCAGATATTTTACATTTTATGTAAAAACACTTTTCATTAATGGAAATAGACAACAGAGATATCTTTAAAATCTCTAATATATGTCAGATGCTTCCTGATAGGGAAATGCAGAGAAATGTAAGAAATGTCTCTTTTGCTGTTTTGAGGTTTGCATTCAATTGGTGAGACAAGAACCTGGAATAGGAATTCTTAAACGGAGAGCTGTGAACCCCCAAAGTTATGTATATGTGAAATTTTCCGGAGAGAATGTTTATTATAAATTCCTTTAGATTACTTTTAGATACCCAGGATCATAAAATAGTAATAATCACTGCCCTAGAAATTGAGTATTGTAGTATTTAGTACTTCCTGCAGAATTTGCTTATTAATGCTTCAAAACCAAGCAGAGAGAAAGTGATCAGTATTTATTTTTTACTATTTATTTAAAGCTTAATAGTAGTTATAGTGGTAGTAATCAAAATGCAGGAAGTATAGTTCTGCTGCTGCTGAAAGTTACCATTAGTTTTTAGTGAGAATTGCATGTGTTTAATATCAGGAGTAGTAGATCTATGAAATAATTCTCTGTGGTTAAAGTTTTGCCTTTTGGGGGGGGGGTTTAAAGTTTTTTTAAATCAATAAAGAAGTATCACTCTACTAAGAAAATTTGGGGAGGGAGTATCTATGCATTTGCTTTAGCTATAGGGATGTGGATGATTTGAACCATAACTTAAAACGTATTAACAACTGGAACTAAGTGCTATTAAATAGCAAATATGCATTATATTATGCTATAAGATTAACCAAACAATATTCAACAAACTAAATCATCATGGAATAGATATTAATTCATTTTTAATTGACAGGAATAGTTGCTATTGAAAACTGCACCAACTAAACACAGCAAAATATGCTTACCTCCAAATTGCAGAAATTCCCAGCCATCTGCATATGTAAGGGCTTTGCAAGTTTGCATGAGAGCCAGACTTCTTAGTAGAATGCAATTTCAAAAATTTTAGAAAACTCAAATTGCACCAAATTTTCATTGGTGGTATATATGCCTATCCAGAAGCTATTGCCAAAAATTCCTATAGCTTTTGTTTATTGAATTAGTTGAGATTTTATCCGTTTTAGTTTCCAGACCTTTTAAGATCACCTTTCCCTTTTCCTTTCACTCCATCTACAGTCACACTGTAACACTTCTCTAAGTTTACTTGAAGCATCTGCTGCAACTATCCACTGTTGCTATATTTAGTATAATAAAATCCAGCAGTTGTATTAAGACTGCGTAGACGGGGGGCGCCTGGGTGGCTCAGTTGGTTAAGCAACTGCCTTCGGCTCCGGTCATGATCCTGGAGTCCCGGGATCGAGTCCCACATCGGGCTCCCTGCTCAGCGGGGAGTCTGCTTCTCCCTCTGACCCTCCGCCCTCTCATGCTCTCTCTATCTCATTCTCTCTCTCAAATAAATAAATAAAATCTTTAAAAAAAAAAAAAAAGACTGAGTAGACAGGTTTAATTTTAAATGTTTCACTCTTAAGATGTTTCTAGTGGAATACTAACTAAATTTATTGGAGGTTTTTATTTCCTTTTAATACCCTTTCTTTAGAATTAGTAAATTTAACTAATATCTAGCTAAAGGAGAATAACATTTATACTAAATGTTGCTGAGAGACCTGAATAAACATAAATATATCTTACCTGGTTAGGAGCTTTTCCAAATACCCCTAGAACACATGAGTAAACAAACAGGCTTGATAAAAGCAGTTCTTTCAGTATTGGGGTATGAAATGGAAGTTGTTTTATTGTAGAGTGGTTTTCTTCTTTTATCAGAAAACAATAATTTTTCTCAGGAAATGTTATTAAGTGTTTATGTCTTATTATGGTTCAACATATATTAAGCTAGTTACATTTCAAAGTTATATATGAATATTTGAGAATAATAAAATAACCGTAAAGTACTTTCAAGATTGAAAGTCTTACGTCTGTTTGTATTTATTAAGAATTTGGTGTGTTGACGATAGTTTAGCATTCCTTTTCCTCACTAACACATGGAAGAAGAAAAAAAACTTCCTAGTATTTTTCCTTTTTTTTAAACCAGTACCCAACTGGATGGACTCTCTTTGCAGTACTTTTCTAGTACTCTTAGAGTAAAATGAATTCATTCCTTGGTCTGGAAGTCCATACATAAGCTGGCCCCTGCTTGCCTCTCCTACTACTCACAGCCTCTCTGGCTGTTTTGATGCTGACATTTTTTTCTCTTCTTACAGTATGCCAGCCTGAGTCCTTCGTAGCATCCTTGCACTTGCTGTAGCTTGTGTCTAGAACATAACTCGCCCAGGTTCTCTTGTAGTTGTCTTTTTGATGTTTAGATCAAAACCACCTCCCTAACACTTGGTACAAATTACTGTAATACAATGTCATTATCATGCCACCCATTTTCGTTTTCTTCATAACACTTACTGTTATTTGGGATTATTTTACTTCTTTATTAAATTGTTTGTTTTCTGCCTCAGTGGGGATTATAGAGTATAAGTTCGAACTAAAATGAAAGGAGAAAATGTCTTTTTCATTGTACCCTGAGTATTGAAATTCTGGAACATCACTTGATACATAGCACTCATTAAATAGTTGCTGAATTTATGAATTAGTTGTTCCACCTGTAAGTATTAGGTATATTCTGAAAAACATTGTAAAGGACTTTTGGCTTATTTTGGGATAAATGTTGTCAGCATTGTAGTATTTCCACTTATTTATCTTCTTTTGCTGGTTGTTAATAAGAAATAATAACTATTAATCTTAATATCTAGAATTACATCTCATTTTTGACAGGTTGACTTTGGCAGAATATCATGAACAGGAAGAAATTTTCAAACTTAGACTAGGACATCTCAAAAAGGTATGTGAAGCATATGCTCAATTTTTAGTTTGTTACCAGAGGTTGTGGAGAGATTGTATTATAAGTCTCTTATTGGAGAGGTCATCTTAAGAGAGAAAGTACCCAGAGTTTAGACAAAAAAAGACGGGTATTTTTAAGTTGAATATATTAAAATAACATTCCTTTACCTTGTGGCAGCGTACAAACATTGAGATGCTGATAATACCATGTCCCTATAGTGGAGAAGTGACTCCTGGCCAGATATTCAGGGTCTTGGGATTACTCTGTTTAAATACTGTTTTTGTAAAAATGCTTCATTTTTAAGATGAAATGTAAATTTCCATATTGTTTGTATCCATTTATAATAAACTGAAATAAGGATAAATTAATAACAAACTTGTTTCTTTGGCTTAACTTTTAAGCTATCAAATGCTTGATTAAATGTTTCAATTAATGTATGTACATGGGCAAATTTAGAAGAGCCTAATCATCAGTAATAGTATGAAGTGATATAGTTTATCAAAATGTTGCTATGTGTTGTTATAGTCAATTTTTATAATGTATAGCTTTGTACTGATTTGTAAACTATGAAATTGTAATCAGTTCATTGTTTTTACAGTTCATATTTTTAGTTCAAACCATTTCAAATTAATGATAGAGTAGATTTTCCCACTCAAAATGAAGTTCCTGACAGATGTAAAATTCTTTTTCTTTGGCCCAATTTTTTATTCTGCTTTTTGTCACATTACATATTTTTTTAATAGGCTGAATAATCGCTAAAATTGGGATAGTGAACTAATCAAAGATCACTTCAGTGAAGTTGTCTTCCTGGGGTGGGGTGAGGAGGACAGAAAAGCCCATTCTGGCAGCAGCTGCTATCATACTGTGTACTGTTTTGTTTTTTGGAATAGTATCAAGGTGCCTCAGACCCCTGCCATTCAGTTACAGGGATAAATATAAATATATATATATATACACACACACACACATATATATATATATATATGTAATTTGCATTAGTGTGTTTTAACTGTGTCATATCTGTCTTTGCCCCTGCTCAGAAAAGTTTCAACCCCAAACTACTTTTAACACTAAATTCTAACATGATTTACTCTGTTCTTTTTTTAAAGTGTATTTTGTTTTGTTACAGTTTTTCCTGTTCTTTGAGATACAGTAGACAATTTCCATCTATCCTCTGTAACAGATGGAGTTGTAATGGGACTCTTGAAGGATTTTGTAGTACAGAATTAGTACTGGTATTTGTGTGTCCACCTAAGCTATTTTGATAATCAACTCCTCTAGACCTATGTTTGATGTCCTCTGTAAAGATTTATGAATTATTTTCTAACCAGCCTTTCATGATAATGGGACACTTTAACTGGAGGGTTATTATTTTCACATATAATAGTTAATTTTAAATTACTCTCTTTAGTGATGAGATTTTACATGTGTGCATCGTATTTTATGAAAGCCTGTTATATAAAATCTGAAATTATAAAGCAGTTAAATTAGGAATTGATTTGTATTACAAAAAATACTTCACTTTTTGAAAAGCTTCAGAGAAGGGTTTGCTTTTGGTTTTAGTTGGTTGTGCTTGGTTGATTTTAAAGCTTTCCTGGTACTTTGAAAATACTCGGTTTCTTTGAAACACTTCTTTGTAGGTGTTCTAAAGTGAGGTATACTTAAATGTCTAGATACTATATAAACAGTTGTAAGCTGTTGTAGAACACTACGCTTTGACTTCTAACCTCCATATTAGCCTCTTTCCCTGTGTTTGACTTCTCCATTTTTTTGTACTTACTCATTCTTTCTAATAACTGTCCCCGCCATAATCTTTTTCCTGTTTTATTTTTTTCAGCTTTTATCAAGATTTACTGAGCAGCTCTAGATTTCTAACTTTATCTTCTTAACGAGTTTACAATATTACTTTTCTTTGACCAACATCATGGAATATTTTGGGAGAGTGGATAAACTACTAACGCTGAAATATGCTCTCATGTCTTGAATTCTCACATTTTCCTCTAAGAGGCTATTTTGGGTGAGAAGAATGAATGCATCATAAAGAAAGTTGTTGGTAGTACCACCAGGGAACAAAATTGAGTTAAGTGGTGTCATCTTAGAGCACAAACAAATAGCAGTTGCCTGCTTACCACTGAATATTAATTTTTGAGTGGCAAAATTAAGTAATAAGCATTAAGTCGCATGTTTTAAAAATACGTTATTTGGCATTCTAAAGCACACCTGGAAAATAGGCCATTAAAATAGGTTATTCTGTTTTCTAAAAAAGTAGATTGGACACTTTTAACAACATAGAGAACAAGCTTCAGTTAAGAGAAGAGATGTTATCACCTCTGTCTTATCAGCTCCCTATGCTCCTGGGTTTATTAAGCTGACATGAACTGTACCCAACTTGTAACTATATAGTTTCTCCCATTCGCTGGTTCTGATACATGAATATTTGAGGTCCTTGTACCTGCACAGGAGTTAACCTGTACTGTGTCAGCTTAGGGTTTAGATTTGGAGCCCAGAATACTCTTGCTCTCTCTCTGTCTTTAATAAAAACGCTTAAAGTTCAGTAGAATTATTAGGTTAAATTTGTGGGCACCAAAAGAGAAAACTTATTTCATTGAGGAAGCCCATGCTGTTTGGACATATGAGACTAGAAGGCCTATTTACTTTCTTGAAATGAATAATTTATGATGTGCTTTGTATTTTATAAAGATCATCATAATAATTGAATAGGTAAACTGAAGTATGAAAAAGTGTATTTACCTTTGAATAAATCATAAAGTTCAGTTCACATTCTGCACTATTCTGCAGGGTTAGAAATATAATAAATCCAGAGCTTATTAGTGTGATAGAGTAAGGAATGAAAGTTAAGCAAAAGCCTCCAAAAGTAAGTCCGTGGCTAACATAAATAGATGTTTCTGGGGCTTAAGGGCTTATTAGTTTTCTCTTCTGAGGTTAGGAAAATCACTGTGCAGCATCACTTTTTTTTTAATATATCAAAAATTCTTTAATATTTTCAGTTACTCTGTTTATGAACTCATTGCTTACTCGTTCACTAAGTGATTGATTTATTTCCATAGTCTGCCTGACAGAGGCATGATTCAAATTCCCATTTCAGGAGAATTACATAATACTACATTTTATGGACTTCGAAATTTTAACCATTCTGGAGTGAATATTAATGTTAACTTTTTGAATGCCAAGATCTCCCTATGTGTTGTCAAAATTAATAAAGCTAGGAGCCGGCAAAGCCAAGCATGAACCTTTTTCCACTCCCATTTCAGTGGCGGTACCTGTACACTTATTCCTACAGTTCTTCTGTTGTACAGAGATAGCAAGTTGATTCACTGTATTCAGAAGAATTAATTCACTTACAGCATTCTTTGCATCTGTCTTAGAATAGTGGCGGTGTTTGCTTTTTGTTTTTTCAGAAACGTGCTTCATTTTCATTGCAGTTAAAGGAGAGCAGTTAAGTTTGTCTCTTTCCCTCCCGTATTATTTTCCTTGAGTTTTTTTTTTTTAAGATTTTATTTATTTATTTATTTGAGAGAGAGCGCACATGAGAGGGGGGAGGGTCGGGAGGGTCAGAGGGAGAAGCAGACTCCCTGCCCAGCAGGGAGCCCGATGCGGGACTCGATCCAGGGACTCCAGGATCATGACCTGAGCCGAAGGCAGTCGCTTAACCAACTGAGCCACCCAGGTGCCCTTCCTTGAGTATTGTTAGTGACTATTATATCAGCTAGAATATTTCCTATTAGCTGGTATATTGTTTTCTCTCTAAATTTATTTTTAAAGGTCAACAGAGAAAAACATTTTTAATAAAAACTATACTCTCTAACATAATCTTGCCTTTTATGTAGCTTAAGGATTTAAAAGAATAGAACAGAGAAGAGCTATATAATAAAATATGTGGAGACTATACAAATTATTCCCGAAGCAGTTTTTAAAAAATAACCTTGGTAGTAATTATGTACAAACTGACCCAGTTACCCCTTACTAAAAGCTTGTAGTTGCAGCGAGAGTAAATTTCTGTCTTTAAAAAGTTAGTTCTTTGAGGCAAGGCTACTAACTACCCCATTTTATGTACTTGTGCCACATGTGGAATCTGTGGATTTAAGGAAACTAACAAATTCTATGCCTTTTAGCTCTTACGGATGATCTTTTTTTTTTTTTTTTTTTTAAAGATTTTATTTATTTATTTGACAGAGAGAGAGAAACAGCATGAGAGGGGATAGGGTCAGAGGGAGAAGCAGGCTCCCCGCTAAGCCGGAGTCCAATGTGGGACTCGATCCCAGGACTCCGGGATTGTGACCTGAGCTGAAGGCAGTCGCTTGACCAACTGAGCCACCCAGGCGCCCACGGATGATCATATTTTGATATACCAGTCTTTGATACATTCTAGATGGGAATTTATCTTTTTGATGTGAGGAGTTCTGCTAGGTGGTTGTTTGTATAGTCAGATCATTATTCTGCAATTGAAGGAAACTACATGGATATGCTTTTCTAGGATTATTACTAAATTAACACAAATAACTTTTTAAAATAAATCCCTGAAAAACCATTGTCCTTGTAATATATTCTCTCTGTAGCTAATATTTAAATGATATAAGTTACCCATCATAGTACCCCAAAATGATGAGGAAATAAGAATTTTGGAAGTTATTAGGACTATTAACTATGTCTTGCCACTGCGATTACTCAAGTGTGTGATGTGAACAGCATGCAGATGTGTGTTGCCCTTTATTTAGTCTTCAAGTTTTGTCATCTTCTAGACTTAAAATATTTGATTAGCAGTATGGAATATTAAATAGTATTAGTAGGGATTGGCCTTAATGTATGTGTTTTGGGTTGTGTGTGTGCATGAGAGGGAGGGAGGGAGAGAGACAGAGAGAGAGAGAGAGATTTATAAGTCCTGAATATAAGTGCTGGAAGTTTTTTTGGAAAAACATAACCAATTTATAACTGAAACAGGATTAGTCAAGAATCATCAGCACCAACACAAATGTATCTTTGCAGCAGACCAAAGGAATCAGCTAAACAATTTGCAGTCATCTCAATCTCTACTAAAACAAAAATCACATCCAACATGCCACCTGACACCATTTCTTTCTCTCTCTCTCCTTTGCTCCTTGCGATGTGGCATTCATCTCTCCTTGTGCCTCCGTTCTGAAGAGATAACAGTATAGCAACAACTCTGCCACTGAAATCCTGTTCTCTGACCGATATTGGCACCTGCAAAGAGAAACAACCAGTAACAGGCAGCAGCAGCATCAGTATTAATCTTCCATGATGAAATCTTTACAGGTCAAGAACAAGCACACAGCTCTTTTCTCACTCCTTCACAGTGGACCATGCAACTAGTTGAAATGGAAGACAATGGATTGTCTACAAGCCTTTTGAACAGTGGAGAATACAGGGCATTGGTTTTAGGTGAATTGACCCCCAAGTAACTCTTGAAATTTGATATCTCCTTTGGTCTTTCTTTCTAGAATACCACTGTCATCTGATATATCAGATCCTTAGTATAACCACAAAGAATAAGTTTGCATATGTGACATTTATTGTCACTTGTTTGAATAAAAATATGAAAATAATGAACAGTATAATTCTAGAGGACTTAATCTCTAAATCTGTGTGTTCACCTTTATATTCATGGCCATGACTAGAAGAAATCTCTTGGGAATTCTTCTCTCAATTAAAGCCAACCACATTGTACATTATATTTCTCTAGAACATAGGAAAAGATGCTACTTGTATAAGGCAGTAGTTTTCAGTAGAAGTCTGGTGAAAATACACTGTAGTAGAAAAGGTCATGATTAAGCCCACGAAGAATGTTACAAGGTTTGGGCAAGAAAAGTGCCAAGAATAGTGTTAGAATTCTAAACTTGACATTCTGTCCTTACTACTGTTTCCCTTTTAAAAGTGAGTAGTAGTCTATAAAGATGACTTTGCTGAGACAACATGGGACTGGCTGTAGATAGGAAAACTCCCAGTGTTCCTATTTTACCTCCTACTCTTATTATGAATCCATAAACATTACTACTCTGTGTTTCCCCAGTTGCAGTCATACATCTTAACTTGGTGTAGTAGATTTTCAATTACCAAAATGAAAATTTAGAAGTAAAATGTGTTTTGCCCCTGTAATGTTTAATATTAATCCAGTTTTATAGGGAATGGAATTTTTTTTAATTTTGGAAAGAATTTTAGAAGTCGTGTTAGCCATTGGTTAGAGCAGAGTTCAATTCATGTTTGTAAATTCAGTCTAGAGATCACTATTTTACAAAAAAAGAAAACAATTGCTTATCCACTGGTCCTTCCCAATCAGAACTATAACTGCATGCCATTTACAGTTGACCCTTGTACAATCAGGGGTTAGGAGCACCAACCCTCCTCCACCCCCATGTGCACAAAACTCTGCATATAACTTTTGTCTCCCCCAAAACTTAACTACTAATAGCCTACTGTTAACCAGAAGACTTAACCAATAACATAAGCTGTCAGTTAACACAAATTTTCTATATTATATGTATTATATACTGTATTTTTACAGTAAGCTAGAGGAAAATGTTATTAAGAAAATTATGAGGAAAATACATTTACAGTGCTTTATTTGTTGAAAAAAATTTGCCTATTAGTGGACCTCTGCAGCTTAAACCCATGTTGTTCAAGGGTCACCTGTATATTCATGTGTGTCAAGAGAGTCTCGAATACTAGGCTCTTTCCGTCATTGCGTAGAAAGTTAAATGTCTTCATACTTAAATAAAAAATCTGTGAATCCAGCCAAATCCTGAGAAAGGTTCAGAGGAACCCAGGCAGTGCGGAGGACTACGATACGCTGTAAGGCATGAGGCCTGGATGTGCTACGGTGTGGTGTCAGCACCTTCCTTCGCGTTTAACATCAAGGAATTTCCAATACAGCAGCTATAATTTCTTTTTCAGGAAGTATACTAAATATTTAAATTTTGCCAGTCAGTTGAATTGTTACATTTATTTGCTGCTGGGAAGGGTTTTATTTTGTCTTGTTTAAATAGAATGGAGGAACTGACAGAATCAAAACCTGCCTATTTTAACAGTTATTCCCAGGAGTTTTAATGTAGATATTTATGCATTTGAATAATGCATAAACTCCACCTCCACATCCCACACCCTCCCCCTAAAAAAGGAAGAAATGAAGTGTAGAGAAAACATTAAGGTTCTAAAATAATTAAGCCAGTGCAATACATCTGAGGGAGATACAGTATGCTCCCATCAGTAATAACCAGCTCAGTGATTGGGGAGGGGAGTGGAGGGAGCATTTATGTAGTTAGGAATAAACCCCCCTCCGCCCGCCCCAGGAATTTCATAATTTTTGTCCCCTCTCCTCCTCCTACCCAATTTTCAATCTTACATAATCATACTCAAGCAAAAACAGGGTTATGGGCAGTAGTTTCAAAACTGATCTCTGGAAGTTCAGACTTGGTTTATCTATGTGGTTTTTTTGGTTTGTTGGTTGGTTCATATTTCCAATGGTTCATATCTCTCATATCCATATTTAAAGTATTTGAAAGCATATAATAGAAATAATCTGGGGGCATACAACAGGGTTAAAGATGAAGTAAATTGTTAATGATTTTCTTCTTCCTAATTCTTTTTTTCTGCACTGCCCTTTCTTTCCATTAGCTTTTAATAGTGCCTTCGTTAATTTCACCTTTCATTTTCCTGGTGATAAACTTTTAGAATGACATTATAGTTTATGAAATTAAAAAATTTGAGGACCTGCGGATACCGGCTTTTGAGGGATTAATATTGTTCATATTACTAAAATGAATTTGGAGTTAAACTTTTTGAAACCTCATTCTGAACTAGTTTTCCTAGACCAAGTAATGTTATAGTGCTATTGAATAGGCTCTTCAAAGTGATATGCTTTTCTCTTCTTCTTCCATCTTCATAATATACAGAATTTCTTTTTTACCAACTCTCATTGGTTATAGGCAAGCTGAGAATGATATATCAAAATACTTTGTCTTATCTTGGCTTTATAGAAAAGCAGCTCTTCGAAATTGAGGGTTTTTTGTGGATATAACATGTAACATACTCAAGATTTGTTAAAGAAATTTAAACTAGTATGTTTAATTTTTTCAGGATATGTATCATTTTTACATGTGAAAATGCATTTTGTAACTCTTTAAGCTTTTATAGCTTTAATGCCTACACACCCCACCTTTCTTTTAGTAATTGCTGTTTTAAAAATCGCCATTTTGGGAAATGCACAAAAATCGACCTAGCGGTTTTTACCTGGCATTTTAGAGATTCTGTATTACTGTTACTGACTTTTGGCTTAGAAAGTCGAGCCAAGGGGATATTAAGTTGCCAGAAAAACTTTGCTTACAAACAGAAAGCATTTCTATGTCAAACTTCTGCTGAAGGACAAATTGTTTTGGTTAAGTTGCTGTGGAATTTGCCTTCCATATAAATTTTTTAAAGTTATAAGTTTTGGAAGGTGGTATGTTTTGCAGGTTTAACAGTGAGGCAGTATTGAGATCTGTTGTTGTATATTTATATGACTTGGGTTTTAAATGAGAATATTAAGAGCTTATTATAAAATACTGTTAGAATAGCTGTAGTATATACTATTAAATTGTCCATTGCTGTATCTTTGTTTGAACAGAAAAGAACTGTGTCCTTTTACTGTGTTGGGATCACCAAACCTACCTCTCTCTCTAAAAGTCTATTCTTAACTTGTGTTTCTTCTAGACCTCTGCTTTAACTGCTCAGCTGGTGGATGACTCGAGGACTGAAAGTTGATATTATTCTAGTTGGATTATCTCTTGTGTTTTAGTAATCTGGCCTAGTTTTGCCATGGGTTTGAGGGTTCCATTCTATAATGAACTCAGGTCGGTTGTGAGCCTGGGTCATACTTGCTTCTCCTGAGCCCTCTGAAAATGATTAATTCTGAGGACAGCCCAGAGATTAATGTTGATCTCAAGCCAAGGAGAGGATAGTCTACAGGATAGATCTTTGGAAATGACTGCACTAAATATAAATCAGTTGATGAAACTACTGTATTCTAGACTATTGTACCCTGGGGCCATACCAAAACTGGGCTTTGCCCCTTTATATAAAGAAAGGGTACTAGGCCATATCGTCCTAACATTTGCCTGAAAGTATGTGTATTAATCTGCTTGGGCTGCCATAACAAAATACCGTAGACTAGGTGTTTTTTTTTTTTTTTTTTTAAAGATTTTATTTATTTATTTGAGAGAGAGAGAATGAGAGAGAGCACATGAGAGGGGGGAGGGCCAGAGGGAGAAGCAGACTCCCTGCTGAGCAGGGAGCCCGATGCGGGACTCGATCCAGGGACTCCAGGATCATGACCTGAGCCGAAGGCAGTCGCTTAACCAACTGAGCCACCCAGGCGCCCGACTAGGTGTCTTTAACAGAAATTTTCTCACAGTCTGGAAGGTGGAAATCTAAGATCAGGGTCCATCCAGCAGGGTTCAGTTTCTTGTGAGGATCTGTTTCTTCCTGGTTTTAGATGGCTGCCTTCTCACATGTCCTATTCTCTGTGCTCCCACAAAGAGGGGACAGGGTGGGCAGGATCTCTGTCTCTCTTCCTCCAGATAAAGCCACTCATCCCATCATGAGGGCCCCACCTTCATAACCTAATCTAATTCCCAAAGGCCCCATCTCCAAATACCATCACATTGAGGTTTAGGGCTTAAACATACGAATTTTGGGGAAACACAAACCTTCAGTCCATAAGAGTATGTATACTGCCCCCCCCAAGTGGGGTTTAAGAGTTGCAGAATTATCTTTCCCCCAGAAGTGTGTCACTTTGGTTTAAAGTCCAAGATGTGTGAAGTAAATAATAAATTACAGTATGTTAGATGTAAATATGTTTCACTATGAAAGAGTTATATCTATCAGTATATAAGACTTGGTTATTAAAAAAAGAGAGAGACTTGGTTATAGTTCCTTTACTTGACATTTCCTCTTACATACAGAGGATCCAATTTTTTCTTTTTTTTTTCCTAGTGCTTCTGACTTTTTTTTCCTGTAAACTTTATAATTCAAACCAAATGCAGCTTGCCTGTGCTTTTAGATTGTAAGATTTTATGGGCCATATCTGCCATGTTTTATAGAGGGCAAAAAAAGTTTGCTTAACTGACACAGACCTACATTTTACTTTCTTTAAATAATAAGTATTTATTTTGCAATATTGGTTATTGCCATTGTATAGACCTCTGAAGATTACCAAAAAATATTAAGCAAATGTAACTGTATCAACAATCTAGTTGAATCTCATAAAATTTATTTATTGACTCAGTAAAATTTAATTTCTATAAATACTCTTTTGAAATAGTATCCCCATACTACAATTTCAAATAAAAGTTAAAACAGTTATTTCAGTAGGTATGCTAATAGACATTTCACGGTTTTATCGGATATTTAGAATTTCACTAGCCTACCAAGTGTTCAGTAGCTTCCTACATGTGTAAGAATCACAAGTTTTAAGACCACAAATGTTAGTAATATGGAAAGAAGAGGTTACCACTTTCTATGTTCTGTGATGTAAATGAATTTGAATTTTTTTCATACTCATGGACATACCTGTATAGCCAGTTTCTTATTCTACTTTATGTGTCTTTATAAATTAAGACAAACTAAACTGTAATTTGAGTCTCATTCCAAAAGGTTTTTAATCTATTTCCTGTCCTTATAATGAATCTTCAGTTATTTAATCCCCTGGAGTATTTATTACCTTTACTTTTTTCATTAAAATAAATATTTGTGACTGAAGCTGTATAAAGAAATTTCAGTTCAATTAAGACAGTTTGTTTAGTTTATGTATTTAAAAAAAAAAAAACTCCCCAAAATTTTAGAAAGGTTTATCTTCATTTAAATTTACTGTGAAAGTTTCTGTTTATCATCTAATGCCTATTCCATATTAAATATCTCTGCAACAAGTAGTGGTTTTCATTTTAAAATAATAAAAATAACCTTAAGGGTCAAGTGGAATGCAAACAACACACTTAGATTTAGTTTTTTTTAATATGTGAACATTTGTTTTTCTTTATCATACTTAGAATATTCCTTTCGGTTTAAGCTTTAGATAAAGGTGTTATACCCTTTATACCTCATATTATCTGCTTTGGAGTGAAATGATATTTATATCTTCAAAGTAAACTTCAGAATTATTTTTTAGATAAAGGATTTTTTAAATCAAAGATAAATCATTAAAAGGAGCTAATATACAGATATGTTTAAGTGTAATATAGATTTATAATGGTAGTAGATACACATTTAGGCCAAGGCAATTTGTATTTGTTTATTTACTCAACAAATATTCAGAAATATAATGGGCATTTCTAGAATTTTCCACCGAAATTTGATATATCCTATCTGTCCCTTATGTAGTATTCAAATTTATATTGACAAATCAAAGAGATGTATAAGATGGGTGGTTGTTTATTTGGGGTCTGATTCTAAAATGTTCTCAAAATTGTGTATTTTGAGACCTGAAAAATATTTATCAAAATTTTTATATAAAATGTTAAATTTCTTTAGATTTGCCTAGAGCTGCTCTGATAACTGAGGATCTACCACAGCTATCCATATAGTTTTTGTTTTAGAGTCTCTAAGATTGCAGTGGGATTTATCCTGAGTGGTCAGATTGTGTGTGTGTGTGTGTGTGTGTGTGTATTTCAGACATTGTAAGGTCTAGAAATAATCAGTGGTTCTGTCTTCTTCCTTTCTTCCTTTTTTGACTATTGTAAAATACCTTCATTTGTTTTGTATTATTAAATTATTCCCTCTTAAATTAAAATTGGGATGTACCAGAAATAAAACTTTCATCTCGTTTTGTATTATAAGTCAACCTCAACTACCTTGCAGTCATTTTCAGTTTAAATATTCTAAAAATAGATTTCTTGTAGTACAGAATAAAACTCAGCATCTCATTAGGTATAGATTTTTATGTGGAGGATGGTTTCTTGAAATAGGCTTTTGCCTTATCTCTTTCCATCTTTCAGGCATTGAAAAGTGCACTTTGGTCTTTTAACTCAGTGGTACTTTATAATATACTATTCTTCCCGTCACTGTATAAAATTGATGCATGGGTAAAAATATCTCTTTTTATATTGCAAATAAATTGAGCTTGTTATAGTCCCCTCTCTTCATTTTCAGGAAGAGGCAGAAATCCAGGCAGAACTTGAACGTTTGGAAAGAGTCAGAAATCTTCACATTCGAGAGCTCAAAAGAATAAATAATGAAGATAATTCGCAGTAAGTCATTATTCATATTTTACAGTTTTTTCTCTCCGTGGAGAGTATAAACACAATATTTCCGTGTTGGGGGGCCTTCTCAGAACACTTAGAAAAAGATCCAAAGTCCTTCCCATATTTTCAGAAGGCCTTATATGATCTGGTCTCTGGCCACCTCACCAACCCCATCTCTGTCATCCTCCCCTCATTTATATCTTGTACACAAGCCGGCCTCCTCGAACATGTTTATTTAGCACATTCCCATCTCTGGACTTCCGTGCTTGCCATTTCCTCTACCTGAAGTGTTCTTCCTCTAAATATCTGCATGGCTTATTCCTTATTTCACTCCAAATGATCGAGAGAGGCTGTCCTTAGGCCACCCTGTATAAGATAGCAGTTTTTGCCTCACTCCATCCCTTCTCTCAGTATCCTTGCCTTGCTTTATTTTTTCATAGCATTTATCACTACCTGGAATTACAGATTTATGTTTCAGTTATTATTGTCTGTCTTCTCACATTAGAATGTAAGCTACATGAGAGCACAGACTTAGTTTTATTTTTGCTATATCCTCAGAGCCTAGACCAGCGCCTGGCACATGCTAGGCCCAAAATAAATATTTGTTGACTGAATACCAAAGTTAATATTACAATAGTGAAGGAGAAATTATTTCAGCTAGCAGTAGTTCAGTAAGCCATAGTTGAAATTATTTCAACTAACAAGATTTATGCAAAAACTGTAGAAGAAATAGAAGTTTAAGTTATAGCCTCTGTCCTTATCACTTGCTTATCAAAATGAATGCTATAGATATTAAATGCTAAAGGAACTCAAAAGAGGAGAAAATAACTGAGGACTGGTGGGAGCTTTATGAAGAAGACAGAAATTAAGCAGCAAGGCACTACTTGGATTTAATTGACGTAAAGGAGAGGAAGAGTGTCTTTTTATACTTTATAAGACTTGTGTCATTTAAAGCTTCATGACCTAATACGAATGTCGCAATTGGAAATGGCCAGTTTCTCTTATGAACTATAAATACCTTGCTTAAAAGAAGGCCTATTCATGATCATTTGTTTATGTATAATTCATAAATATACAGATCTTTCCTGTGCATAAGGTGAATGAAATAATATATTTATGGAATAACCCAAAATGTACCAGATGAAAATTCTAATTAAGCGGATAGGACAAAACTAATTTAACAGTTGTCTCTTCTGAAAATTATGTTCAAACTTATTTGTGGATCTGACTTAGTCCACTTGATGAAAATTAAGTGAACTGTTATAGCTTTACATTTCACTTTAAAAGTAAACAGAGGAGTGCCTGGCTGGCTCAGTCAGTAGAGCTTGAGACTCTTGATCTTGGGTCGTGAGTTCGAACCTCACGTTGGGGGTAGAGTTTACTTTAAAAAAAGCAAAAACAAAAACTTAGCAGAAACCTCTTTTATTAACAAGTTCTTTAAGAAAAGAAATTGTCAAAGCTATATTCAATTGATTTTGAATGAAATAATAAAATATATTTATACCTGGAATTAATAAAGCTATCATCGTTTTTGTTTTTGTTTTATTTCAAGAGTGCACATTTTGGAATCACATTTTTCCGCTAAGCCCTGTCATGTATTAACTGTTGACCTGAGCAAGTGACTTAACTTTTCTGTGCAGTGGTGCCCTCATCTGTAAAATAAGAGCTAGTAGCAACGCCTACTTCATATGGTTGGCTGAGAAATAAATGAGTTAATACATGTGAATGCTTAATATATAGCAGGAGCAATAAATGTTACATAGTAATGAGTATTATCTGTGAGAGATTTTCTAAGTTTCTTTTTAAAGCTTTCATTTTTTCATTGGGAATTGAAATTTTATTTATAGAAGTTCAAAGAGTAAAATTTAATCATGCATGAAGGCCAGTTTATACAAATAATTATTTTTAATCATATGTACTACTGTAAAATCTTGATTCACCATACTCCCAATATAAAAGTATATTTTTCCATGGGAAATAATTCCTACTGAGTAGTGGGATTTCATAAAGCTCTTAGAAATACAATAGTTGGTAAGTCTTTATCAGAGTGCTATTGGTTATTGAACCTGAATGTTCAGCTAAATGTTAAGTTTAATGAACACCAGAGAGTTCAGATTGAAAATAGTCATGCAGGTGGAGAGCGAAGAGCAGTATAGGATGGAACTCAAAATTAGCAGAAGAGTAACTGAGAAAGAAATAGCTCAAAGTAGAAGACAGAATGGAACTTTACTGTGGAAGGAACCTTTTTTATGTGTTTTTATGTGCCTAAGTATCTTTTTCTCCCACCTTAAGGTTCAAAGATCACCCAACGTTAAATGAAAGATACTTGTTACTTCATCTGCTTGGTAGAGGTGGCTTTAGTGAAGTGTATAAGGTAATATAGACTTTTTTTCTGTTCTTACACTAAAATAGCAAAGATATAGGAGTACATGGTTAAGAAGTACTTGTGTTTTATTGATTCATTTTATGATTTTTTGACTGATTTTTATGTCCCAACTCTCATTACAAAAGAGCCTGATGGCTTATGTTGTCTTATCTCAAGTGGAGAATCTCCTTGCATCACACTGATATCTGGTACCTCATTACTAGCAGCCAGTCCGATACAAATAACGCTCATTAGAATCAAGAGAGGCAGGGCACCTGGGTGGCTCAAATGGTTAAGCATCTGCCTTCGGCTCAGGTCATGATCTCAGGGTCCTGGGATCGAGTCCCGCATCGGGCTCCCTGCTCCTTGGGAGCCTGTTTCTCCCTCTGCCTTTCTCTCTCGCTCTGTCTTTCATGAATAAAAAAAAAAAAAAATCTTAAAAAAAAAAGAATCAAGAGAGGCAAGTAGCCATTTAATATAGTACATCTATGGAAAGATTGTACCCCTTAATTCAAACGTGTCACAAGTCTTACATGTCTTGAATTTACCCAAATCTCTACCTATTTTAAGGCCAGTGTTTCTTAAATGCACCTGTATAAATGTAGAAAAGTTTTTAGTCACCATGTTCAGTGTTTTGTATCTTCTCTTTTTTCACTTTACATTGTATCTTTCTGCCCAGCCTTTAAATTGTGTAGTTCTGGGGTGCCTGAGTGGCTTAGCCCATTAAGTGTTGGACTCTTGATTTCTGCTCAAGGTCATAATCTCAGGATCATGGGGTTGGGCTTAATGCTCAGCGGGGAGTCTGCTTGTCCCTCTCTCTCTGCTCCTCTCCCCCCTCCAACTCACACACTCTCTCTCTCAAGTAAATAAATAAATCTTTAAAAAAAAATTGTAGTTCCTAAAGTCTTTTATCATTCTATATATTCTCCTTTTCAAATACAGGTTTCTCCAGCTATCCAAAAGTAGAGCATTCCAGTGAGACCATTCATAAGCCAAAACGGTATAAAGGGAAGTGTATCCCCTGCTTTACGAAGTTTGTGGGAGGCCTCTTCACTTTTTTACGAAAGACCTACATTAGTGCCTGTTTTTCCTAACTGAAAGAAATCCAGAGGGTTTTCACTCTTAAAAAAAAAAGCCATTATTGTAGCTGTGTACATAATATCCATCCTACACTTTCCTTCTGAGCTCCATACCTCCTTTTGGTATACATGACTTAGTCTTTTTACCTCACATGGATGCTTCATATGCAGTACAAACTCAGGTCTGACACAGAAGTTATCTTCCTCTTCTCCAAAACTTTTTCTTCTAACACTGCGGCCTCCCACAGCAATACATCCATCTGTCCATTCCCTCAAGTGAAAAACCTAAGGCCATCCTTTGCTCCACCTTTTCCGTAACTTCCTTTCCTCAACATAAAACCAGTCCCTGGTGCCCACTGCTAACTTATATCATTAAGCTCTCAAGTCCAGCAGTGACCCTTCCCTCTCTCTCTTAGCTTAAGGCCTCCTTGTCTCTTTATTTGCATTGCTCCCTGAGCCTCCTAGCTAATCTTAGGGCTCATTGAGTTTCTCCAGTTTATTGATGTATGCTGCGGCTGGAGTGGCCTTTTTATAAAATGCAGTCTGATCATCTCACTCACCTACTTATAAGCCCCAGGGGCTTCCCATTTGCTCTTAGTTAGGATGAAGTCTTATTAAGGGTTGTACCCTCACCTTAAATTTAATTCCTGTAGAAGACTTCCCTGTTGGTCTCCCTTTTATAGCTCCTTGTTGACAC
This sequence comes from Mirounga angustirostris, assembly GCF_029215605.1. Classification (NCBI taxonomy): domain Eukaryota; kingdom Metazoa; phylum Chordata; class Mammalia; order Carnivora; family Phocidae; genus Mirounga; species Mirounga angustirostris. The sequence goes on along the minus strand of NW_026991711.1, from coordinate 135,063,061 downwards.
TTTGTGCTTTGTTTTGTTATGTATTAGTATAGTTAGTGGTTAAGAGCTTGGGTTCTAAAGCCAGATAGGCTAGGTTTGAATACTAACTAGTACTGATTACTGTTTACTAACTGTATATACTCGGGCTTAGGACTTACCATCCTCTGCCTCAGTCTTCCATCTGGAAATACTAACAGTGCCTACATCATAGGATTGTTGTAATGATTTTTTTTTTTTTTTAAGATTTATTTACTTATTTTTGAGAGAGAGAGAGAGCGAGCAGCGGGGAGGGACAGAGGGAGAGAGAAACTCCATGCTGAGCACAGAGCCCTTCGCAGGGCTCAATCCCAGGACCCTGAGATCTTGACCTGAGCTGAATCCAAGAGTCAGACACTCAACCAACTGAGCCACCCAGGCGCCGCGGGTTGCTCTAATGATTAGATGAGCTATATCACAGGAACATTGGTGCTTAGCAAATGTAAGCTCATCAGACTATTCTTAGAAATCCTGACAGTGAGGCAAGGACTGTGCCTTCTTAGTTTACTGAAGACAAACCTGGATTCTAATTCTGAGTCTGGGAAAAAATAATGGGATTTGTACTCAGAAAACTTCAGTTCTGATCTTTGTTCAACTGTGAACCATTCTGTTTTTGTTAAGTTGGACAAGCATTAAACATCATGGGTCTAACCTTCCTCACCCATCAGGAGTGATCTGTGAGCTCTCTTCCAATTCCTGGTTCTCTGATTCGAGTAGTAGTTCCTTCTCAAGCACTTAATGGTTCAAGGAGGCTTACTCAGTCCACAAAGTAGAAAAGATCATAATGGCATGGCTCACTGTGGATCTAAAAATCACCAAAAGTACAGTTAGCACTCACTTGGCCTTAAAGTTAGTTGCCCAGCTTCTGAGCTTTTTGTCATGACCTTTCCTGACAGCCTTCTGCCACTGCCCTATAGTATTTGCACTGTTTCTAATACCACAGATAGCTGCTAAGAGGGGCATTTCTTTTTGAAGAAAGGGCTTATATAGGAAATAAAAAATGCAGATTGGGGCCTAATAACTGTTCAGTACTGACCTAAATACTAAAGACCACTTTCTCCAACCCCTTCAAAGCCTTTTCATGGTTGCCAGGTCCACTGGGAAACAAAGCAGATTGTGAGTCAAAAAAAATACAGATTTTATCTATACCAAGGTGGAAAATACTGAATCAATTGCTCAGTAATTGACCATATTAGCCTTATGGGAAGGGTATACTTTACTCACCTAATCTTGGGAGAAAGATGTGTCATATATAAGTCAATATATATTGATAATTTTTATGAGTGCACTTAAAATTTTATTTTCTATTATCCTTTATGCTTTTTTGCATTCTCACATGAACTTTTTAATCTTTTCTCTTTAAGCTTTTAATAATGTAATTAGCTAATGTTTAACACTTTATGTGTTTTACCCCATTTAATCCTCTCAACAACCCAAACTTTATAAATGAGACTGAGGCTAAGAGAGGGTATTATTAGCACAGAGTTCTGTAACTAATAAGTTTATCTGACTCCAAAATGAATATTCTTAACTACTGCATCCTATATTATTTCTGATCTTAGGCTTTTATAATTTTATGACAGTTTACCTTTCTTCTTTTTTTTTTTAATAAGGATTTTATTTATTTATTTGAGAGAGAGAGAATGAGAGACAGAGAGCATGAGAGGGAGGAGGGTCAGAGGGAGAAGCAGACTCCCTGCCGAGCAGGGAGCCCGATGCGGGACTTGATCCCGGGACTCCAGGATCATGACCTGAGCCGAAGGCAGTCGCTTAACCAACTGAGCCACCCAGGCGCCTGTGACAGTTTACCTTTCTTGTTTATTTTTAGGTTACCAGTTGATGGGGGGGAGTAGAGACTGGGGACCTTCTTTCTAATATGTAAATTTTCAGTGTTGTTTTTGTTTTGTTTTTTTTTTTAAAGGGGCTCCTTTGTCTGTAAATCACAGAACCAAAATTACTAGATCTCTCTTAAATGACATTCAAGTGGTTTTTTTTTAGATTTGTAAATTACCTGACACCTTAGAAGAATACTGATCATTCTTAATTTTTTTATGTAAGAAATAGGCTGATGATTCAGACAAACTAGTATAAAACCTCTGTTTTTGAGACAGCCAGTAAAAATTGAAGACAAGTTGGATATTAGAAGAGATTTTAAGGAATTATTATTGATGTAGATAGGTGTGATAATGATGTATGGTTATGTTTGAACAGTTTCATAATCAAAGTTTAGAGTTTAGAATTTTTTAAACAGTTGGAAATCATTACGAACTTGTTTAAAGAAGTGGGGAGTTGCTAGGAAAGGTAGAGGAAAAAGTTTTGCTTTATCCAGCCCATAAAAAACACACTAAAGCCCTCTCTTTGTTGGCTGCTTACTGCTTTTGCCACTGTAGAGGAGCCAGATCCATATTAAAAAAAACAAATAACAGCATTATTGTTTTATCTTGATTCAGTATATTGGCATTTATGAAACCTGAATGTGAAAATTCACCTTAAAGTTTTCTCTGATGTATACGATGGAATTTGTATCTTGTTCCCAATAATAAATGTGTTGTTAAACTATATATAATCATAGCAAAGATGATCACCAAAAACTGTAGTGTATATTCTAATTTCATATTGCTATAAAAATGATCACCAAATTTGTTTTTTAAATCTCTTTAGCTATTCAGTTGGTCTTTGGTCCTAACTCTTCTATGCCTTGAATCCTAGGCTTTTGACCTCTATGAACAAAGATACGCTGCTGTGAAGATCCACCAGCTTAATAAAAGCTGGAGGGATGAGAAGAAGGAAAACTACCACAAGTAAATAGTAATACTTTCTGGTTTTTATCAAGTGAAAATACATTTAATAGTCATGGAGAATAAATATACTCTCTCTTCCTGTAGACATGCCTGCAGAGAGTATAGAATACACAAAGAACTGGATCACCCTAGGATAGTTAAACTCTATGATTATTTCTCCTTGGATACAGATACGTAAGTGAATATAAGGATTTATATTTAACAAAAATTTGTTTGCTTTTGTTTTCCTTATTCTGTAATGATGATATATTCTTCATTTCATCCTGTGATTAGGAATTATTGGATAATGTTTTAGGTCTAATTTTTTCTCTTCTTCATTGTAGGTTTTGTACAGTATTAGAGTACTGTGAAGGCAATGACTTGGATTTCTATCTGAAGCAACATAAATTAATGTCAGAGAAGGAAGCTAGGTCTATTGTAATGCAAATTGTAAATGCACTAAGATATCTCAATGAAATCAAACCCCCTATTATACATTATGATCTTAAGCCAGGTAATTAATAAAATTTGTCTAAATTTTTTAAGCTCTAAAGACTGTAGTTTTTAAAAGTCATATTAAGTTATCTGAAAACCTGCTTTTTGGTGCAGTTTATTAAAGTCAGTGGAATACTAGAAGAATTTAAAATGCCCATTGAATCACATTTTAAAATTATATTTTAAATTTACATTTTTTAAATATATATCTGTTCCCCCAATGTCAGCTAAAGTAGTAAATATAATGTTTTTCATCTATGTATCATTAAAAAAAAACTTTATATTTTATTCTTAGGAAACATCCTTCTGGTAGATGGCACAGCATGTGGAGAAATCAAAATCACTGATTTTGGTCTATCCAAGATCATGGATGATGATAGCTATGGTGTAGATGGAATGGATCTAACTTCTCAAGGGGCAGGCACTTACTGGTAAATGTATAATTTAAAATATTGAAATTGTCTAGATTACTTTTTATGAGTTTAGTTTTTATTTTCATATATCTTTGAGATTACAGTGGTGAGGATACTAATATGAAGTTTGAGTCAAGAGGGAGATTACTGTTGTCAGTCTTCTTTTCTCGTCGGATCTTAACTGTAAATATCAGCAAAGTGAAGGGAGAAGAACTTGGCATTGGCAAGTGACTTAAGTGTCTGTTAGCCAGGAACTCCTCACATGGAGAATCATGGATTTTCTTCTGTATGTTCAAGTGATGTTTATCATCACTAAAAATACTTGTATGAAGATCACATCCTGACTATTACAAGCAGTAGCCATAAGCATGAAGTCCTCTCTGTAGAGGTTCTGTGGTGGCAGTTTATATTGGAGATGGAGGTTTTGTTGATCATGCATGGGAAAGAAGTTTGGAATATTCTTAGTCTTTGGACTTGGCTCTCAGAAATCCCTTTTCATAACTTCATACATATAAACTCTAGATAGAACTGTAGATTCACAGGTCTAAGTCTGAATGAATGTCATTCCCTTCAGAGTACCTAGGTTTTGACAAAAATCACCTGCAGTGTGAATTTTCAAACTTACTGTCAAATTCACTTGAAGTAGAGAATATAGACTATAAAATTTCAAAACAAACTTAGTTTAGCAAAAGGAGTAAGATTGTAATTGGAGAGATAACTGTACTCAACTTTATTGAACAAGATGGAGACTACAAACATAAATGTGACATTAGGGTTTCTGGAACAGTCTTCGCACAGCTTAGGCACATAATAACCAGTTCCACAAGATGCCCTTGGTCTGTATGAACTTTTCATGAACAGGGATTAGTCATGTTCATGTGTTCTTTTAAAGCCATTTTACTTTCAAATTCTGCTTGTAGCATTTTCTAGGAATATGAGTAAGATAATAGATCATGGATTTTTCAGCCCATATTTAAAGAAAATTGTCATTCAAACTAGTAACCCCCTAAAAGTTGGTATCCTCAATCAGTAGTCCTCAGACTTGTAGCAACAAGTCTCCTTCATAGAGCTCTGGATTCCATGGAAGATAGCTTAAAATAATAGGTCATCCTTCCTCTGCAGAGACTCCCACTATATTGTTTCCCTCGCACTCTGGTTTTGCTTGTGGAGGGCTGGGCAAGATTAACCTCTGACAGGTGGGCTGGAGCATTTCCATGTAGTAACCTGGAATGTACTTCCCATAGAAACATGTTTTGAAAAATGGTTCATTTCCTACAGTCATAGTAGCTTTTTTAGCTTTATATTTGGTAAAGTGGGATGTCCTGTACAGTCTTGCAGGAATACATGTAAACTATTTGTCAGTATCACTTAGAAGAAAATCAGTTTTGTCCCTCATTCCGTCTCAGGTCTCAAATGCAGTCAATTCACTAAATCCTGGTGGTCATTTCTTCCCAAATAGCTCTGGTGTCTTTCTTAAAATTCCTCTCCTTGCTTACAGCTTTTTGTCTCAAGAGACAGTGTAGCATAGTGTTTAAGAGCCATTCTTGTTTCATAAATCTACACAAAATATATACTTTTATTCATAAAACAAATCTGGCTTTTTACTTGATTTGGGGGGTAGGAAAGGATTTACATTACAAATGAGTTATTGGTCATCTTTGGTGGTTCTATTTCAAGAAGTTTTTTTTTAAAGAAATCTGTGCATATCTTGCTGAAATTTAAATGATTTAAGCATAGTATAAAACTAAAGGAAAAGAATTAGATTCCCATTTAGCTGTATTATTCCTTTTCAGGATTTTATAGTTTATCTAAATTTTAGAGGTGGGAGATGCTTGCATCTCTGCTGGATCTTTTTATTTAAAACCTAAGGTGTGACAAATTTATTTTTACCTATCCCTTATATAGAATTATGAACTTACAAATAGCACTTAAAAGTAGAAAATGGTATTTTTGAATACTTAATATATTTCAGATGCTGCTAGGGTTCAAAAACTGCACAGTGAATGATAAGAGCTCCTTGAGCTGCTCACAGTTTAGAGTGATTTTAGTTTAGTACCGTAATAGAGGTACCATAATATCTGCTGGTTACATGGGGAAGAAGCAAAACTCAGCCTAGAGGGAACAGAGGTCCAGTCAGTCTTAATGAAGAAAAAAGGTACTCACCAAATGAATTAGAGTGGTTAAGGAAGGCATTAGAGATGATCATATTAAGCAGCATGTGGGGGCAGGGAGGTAGTGTGGGGAACCAAGTGAATGGTCTTTGCTGAGCCAGTTGCTTCTAGATTAGAATGGGTCTGTGTTACAAACAAGAGCTATGAGGGCTTACCTTGGCAGTGCATGATGTTGCAGTTTTCTAAGCAGAAGAACCAGCTGGTCAGATATGTGTTTTAGGAAGAGAATTGCTTACACTTTGAACACAGGTGAAGGGGCATGGGAGATCATTTAGAATTGCTTGCTTAAATTAGAACATTATAATTTCTACTGATAATATATTACCTACAGAAATGAAAATGTTAGTATATGTAATACATACTTTATCACGAAGTTGTATGTTTTGGCTCTAGTGTCAAATGATACAAGGATGGAAATGCTGCCAAAGTTTGATTTTCATTCATGAAAGTCCTAAGGTTTTATGTATGAGTATTCTGAGTGTTCTGAAAGTATGTTTAGGAGGCTTAAATTACAGATTGTTAATAGTATCCTTTCCTCTTTTCTCCCCAAAAAACTGTAGGTATTTACCTCCCGAGTGTTTTGTAGTTGGAAAAGAACCACCAAAGATTTCCAACAAGGTTGATGTGTGGTCAGTCGGCGTCATTTTCTTTCAGTGTCTTTATGGTAGAAAGGTAAGTTAAAGTGTGCAAGATTCTGTTCTATGGAGAGAAGTTGAATTTTCCCTCTTAAATGTAAAGTTTAATTAACTTGAAGTCAGTGTAGAGCCTTCTAAGGAAAGCCAGGCCTTTGTTCCTTGCTAAAATTTTCATGGATCAGATTATTTTAATGTCACAGCAGCTTTCTTGATCTGCTTTTTGCCCCCCCCCCCTTAAATAAAAGAAGAAACTATCAATTGTGCTAACATTTTCTGCTCTTAGGGATACTCAAGCCAAAACACTTTACCTCCCCCACTCCTACCACCCCCCCCAACATACTCAGGCCTGGGTATAGCATCCCCTTGTGCTTCCTCAGGGAAATTCCATCAAATTTAGTCTTAATTCTTCCCAAACCTCTTCCCACACCTCTCTTTATTTTGAAGTCAGAGCTACAAGCTGCCATAGATACCTTCCAACCCCTTCATCAGTGTGGAGAGAGGGGTTAAGGGACTTCTCTGGGAAGTAGCTTCAAGTTAGGAACAAACCCAGAGCTGTCAGTGAAGGAGTGTACCATGTTCAAAGTATTTTATTCTTTGGAATTTTCACAGATGTTTCCACTGCTTCTTACTTTTTAAATCATATTTCCATTTTTTAAACAGTCGTAATAAATTTTTAGATTTTTTTTAAATTTTTATTTTATCTTAAATATGTTGCAACAGCATTATTTTCTGTGCTATTTGCTATGTTGAGGATTGGTTAGATGGGCTTACTCAGCCTTCTATCAGTTATAACCTTATTTCCATGAGAATGCATCCCAAGTTACAAATAACTAAGATTTTTTAGAACACAAATCATTTATATTTTGGATTCACTGATAATTACTCTGTTTTCTAAACTTTTTTTTTTTTTAAGCCATTTGGTCACAATCAATCACAACAAGACATTCTTCAAGAAAATACAATATTAAAAGCCACAGAAGTCCAGTTCCCTGTAAAACCAGTTGTAAGCAGTGAAGCAAAGGTATTACATTTATGTAAATAGGTTTTGTGAAGTAATTTCGTAAATTGTGCTTAAAGTAAGTACAGTTGACTTTTGAACCACATGGGTTTGAACTGTACAGGCATTATTGTGAATTTTTTTTTTTTAACAGTACAATACTGTAAATGTATTTTCAAGATTTTCTTAACATTTTCCTTTCTCTAGTTTACTTTATTAAAAGAATACAGCATATAATACATATACAAGATATGTATTACTCGAATGTTTATGTTATCGGTAAGTCTTCCAGTCAACACTAGGCCATTTGTAGAGTTGTATTTGGATTTTCAACTGCGCCTCTAACCCCCCACATTGTTCACGGGTCAGCTGTACTTATTAATAAGTAAAGTAAAAGGGATTGCTGCCACAGTAAAATCTGCCCATTAGGTCTTTGGTTTTCATCTTTTAAAGACCCAAATACACATCAGTTTGCTTTGAAAATTAGGGGAAAATCACAAGACCTTTATGTTTTATATATCAGCTTATGTTAATATTGAGATATTTAAGTATACAAGAAGTAAGAAAGTAGTAATAACTACTATTTAGTGATTATGTGCCAAGCATTGTGTTGATACTTTAACAGCCTTATGAGGTATAGATCAGTATCTTCATTATTCCCATTTTATAAGGAAGCCAGTTAATCATATGAGCTAGTAAACAGCAGAGCTGTGGCCCAGTTTTCACTCTGGTAGACTCCAGAATTCACTGTTGACCTTATGCTGCCCTACAGTAGCTCTTGAGAAAGCCTGACCTCTTCATCCCCTCTGCTTCCATGTAGCAGTCTATGAATCAATGACAAATGGCTTCCTGTAGTTCTAATCCATCTGTTTAGTAACATGGAATAGCATTTGTAATTAATAGCAAAATGTTTATGGTACTTATTATCTTTCCACTTTCATCCTCTTGGCCTTTTACATTTGTATTTTCACTCCTGCTTTGTTACACTCATCACAAAGCTCATTTCTCTGTGATCCCTGTTGGAATCTTCTCCTTTTTAAACCCTATGAAATTCCTAAGAAAAACACATGAAGTTCCCATTTTTTTCTGGTATGAATAGCCTAGGCCATAAAGATAATTCATAAGCAGGCATTATATAGTTTCTGTATTTTTAGAATGTAGATAAGCACTGCAAGATATTGCCAGTGATTGAGGTCATAGTGACCTTCAGAATTGAAAATATACTGGTTTTTGTGAATCGCAAATGGTCTTGTATTTCATTTTGTCTGTTATATCTTAATTGGCTTTAGCAAGTTATTTGGATGACTTTTAGAAGATATAAGAACATCACATATTTTTCGTAAGGTAAATATGGCTCCTTAAAAAGAACTTGACAATGCTACCATCTAAATTTTGTCTTCCTTTTCTATCTGCAGCATCGGTGGTAACAGAAACTAAGTAACTTAACTAACAGATATGACCAGGAATGAGTATATAGTGCCAAAAAGAAGTCCCATTTAGGCCTCTCTGGCTCTAGCCTTCTTCATAGGCACCACAATCACAGATCTGGGAGGCAGAGGGGCACATTGTTTTTTGTGGGGTTTTGTATGTGTTGTGTGTGTTGTTGTTTTTTCCCCCAGACCTCGTCCTTACAGAATACACCTTTACCAAGTACCTCCACTGACCTGGTGGTGTGAGCATCTTAAGTACATTTACTCCTTGTAGGCTTCCTCATCTCGCTGTCAGCAGGTTTTCATCTTCTCAGACTCTGCCTTTAACAAAATCAGTCACTCTTGATTTTTTTTCCCCCTCCATCTTAAATTTCAAAGACCACTCTGAAAATGATTAAGACCTAAGGATTCAGAAAGATTTTTGATAAATATTAGTAAGCTAACCAAGGAGAAGGATAAGAAGAGCTAGGTTTGTTTTTAGAGAAAAACTTACTTATAATGAATTTCAAACGAAGAAGGTATAAAATACTTTTTAATGTGATTAAGCTTTGATTTTAAAGTTATGTATCTTAGTTGTAGTTTTCCTGCAGTGCTTTTAATTGATGAATATATGTGGAAGTTAGGAATTTCAAGACAAGCTAAAGTTATTTCTACTGTAAATAAAGGAAATGATCAGTTAGCCCTTGCAAAAATTCGATATTATATATATTATTTATATAGAGAGAGAGAGTGAAAGAAGCCAGGCAAAAGAACATAAGCTGTAATTCCACTTAAGTAAAGTTCACTCAACTACAGTAGATGTCAGGGTAGTGAGGATCCGGCTAGGTTGGGGGCAGAGCCAAAGCCTAGACAGGGGTGGGCAGGGCATGAAGAGATTTAGGAGGTTCTCATTCTGGTTGCCAGCTACATAGAGTTGCTTTGTGTGCTGTTAAGTACACTTACGATTTGTGTACCGTCTGTTAGATTTTTATTTTTTAATATAGAGTGAAGGGCAATATATCAGAACCAGTTTGAGAAGGAAAAAAGATACTGATTATATTCCATTATTTAGTTTTTCCAGTAGTTGCACACAATATCAACCTAAAAAACCTCAGTAGAAGATCACTTCAGTGTTCCCTTCATCTTAAGAAATTCATTATGCTAAAAAGGAAAAAAAAAAATACGGCAAAAAAAAAAATGGCATCATACCCTCTAGCCAAAGTACACAGACAGTAAAATGGAATGAGTGTGGGAGGGTTGTTTTAGCAGAAGAAAAATTCTGGAAGTCTGGAATTATATAAGGAGAACTGCAGCTTTCTGTAGTCACATAGTATTTGGAAGTTCTTGCCAGAGCAGTTAGGCAAGAAACAGAAATAAAAGGCATCCAAGTTGGAAAGGAAGAAGTAAAAAGGTCACTATTTGCAAATGACATTATATATAGAAAACCCTAAAGACTGTGCCCAAAACTGATAGAACTAGTCAACAAATTGAGTAAAGTTGCAGGATACAAAAATCTGTTGCATTTCTATACACTAATAAACTATCAGAAATTAAAGCAGTCCTATTTACAGTTGCATCAAAAAAAAAAAAATACCTAGGAATAAATTAACCAAGGAGGTGAAAGATGTGTACTCTGAAAACTAAAACATTGTGAAAGGTCTTGAAGATAATGCAAATAAATGGAAAGATATTCCTTGCTCATGAATTAGAAGAATATTAAAAAGTCTATACTACCCAAAAATTGAATGCACTCCCTATCAAAATTCCAGTGGCATTTTTCACAAAAATGGATCACCCAATCCTAAAATTTGTATGAAACCACAAAAGACTCTGAATAGCAAAAGCAGTCTTGAGAAAGAATAAAGCTGGAAGCATCAAACTCCTTGATTTTGAACTATATTTCAAAGCTGTAGCAATCAAAACAGTATGATATTGGCATAAAAACAGACAAATGAGTAGAACAGAATAGAGAGCCCAGAAACAAACCCATGCATAGATGGTTGATTACGACAAAAGAGCCAAGATTATAGAGTGGAAAAAGGACAGTCTCTTCAATAAATGATGTTGAGAAAACTGGACCACTGTCTTAAACCATACACGAAAATAAACTAAAATGGATGAAAGTCTTGAATGTAAGACCTGAAGCCAGTAAAGTGGAAGAAAATGTAGCCATTAAGCTCCTTGACATCAGTCTTGGTGAGGATTTGTGGATCTGACACCAAAAGCAAAAATAGACAAGTGGGACTACATCAAATGAAAAACCACCTGCCCAGCAAAAGTAACCATCAAAAAAATGAAAGGGCAACCTACCAAATGGGAGAAAATATTTGCAAATCATAGCTGTTAAGGGGTTAATATTTAAAATATATAAAGAGCTTGTACAACTCCATCACAGAAAAACAATCAAGGGGCACCTGGGTGGCTCAGTTGGTTAAGTTTCTGACTCTTCATCTCAGCTCAGGTCCTCATCCTCAGGGTCATTGGTTCAAGCCTCACGTTGGGCTCCACACTGGGCATGGAGCCTACTTTAAAAAAGAAAGAAAAGAAAATCTGACTTAAAAATGAGCAGAGTATCTGAATAGACACTTCTCCAAAGACAAATATGGCCAACAGGTACATGAAAAGGTGCTCATCGTCACTAATTAGGGAAATGCAAATCAAAATCATAGTGAGGGGGCACCTGGCTGGCTCAGTTGGTAGAGCACACAACTCTAAATCTCAGGGCTGCGAGTTTAAGCCCCATGTTAGGTGTGGAGCCTACTTTAAAAAAATAAAAACCACAGTGAGATACCACTTCATACCTGTTAGAATGACTATTTAAAATAATAATAATAGGGGCGCCTGGGTGGCTCAGTTGTTAAGCATCTGCCTTTGGCTCAGGTCATGATCCCGGGGTATTGGGATCGAACCCCGCATCGGGCTCCCTGCTCCGCTGGAAGCCTGCTTCTCCTCCCACTCCCCCTGCTTGTGTTCCCTCTCTCGCTGTGTCTGTCAAATAAATAAAATCTTTTAAAAAATAATAAAAAATAAAAAACAAAATAAAGATAAGAAATAAGTGTTGGCAAGGATGTGGAGAACAGGGAACCCTGTGCACTGTTGGTAGGAATGTGAATTGGTATGGCCACGGTGGAAAACAATATGGAGGTTCCTCAAAAAATTAAAAATTTAACTACCCTATGATCAGTAATTCTGCTTCTGTGTATTTATCCAAGAAAAGGAAAACACTAATTGGAAAACATACCTGTACCACCAGGTTCATTGCAGCATTATTTACAATAGCCAAGTCTACGGCCATACCACCCTCAACGCGCCCGATCTCATCTGATCTCGGAAGCTAAGCAGGGTTGGGCCTGGTTAGTACCTGGATGGGAGACAATAACCAAGACATGGCAACAACTAAGTGTCCATCAGAGGATGAATAGCTCAAGAAAATGTGTATATATACGATGGAATATTATTCAGCCATGAGAAAGAAGGGTATCTTGCCAGTTGCAACAACATGGATAGACCTTGAGCACATTACGCTAAGTGAGATAAGTCAGAGAAAGATACCATATGATCTCACCTGTATGTAGAATCTTATTAAAAAAGAAAAAAAAAAAAAACCCAGGTTCATGAATACAGAGAACAGACTAGTGGGCGTCAGGGGGTGGGAGATGAGCGAAATGGACAAAGAGGGTAAAAGGTACAAGCTTCCAGTTATAAAATAAATCATAGGGATGTAATGTACAGTATGGTGACTATAATTGGTAATACTATATATTTGAAAGTTGCTATGAATAGATCTTAAAATTTATCAAAAGAAAAAATTTTTTGTAACAGTGGTGATATTAACTTATAAATAATAAGATATCAGTACAAATATCTAAGTTGTACACCTAAAACTAACAATGTTCTATGTCAGTTATACTTCAGTTTTTTAAAAATAATTACCATGTCATCCAGCAAGTCCAGGGATCAAACAGGTATTTATATGCCATTGCTCACAGCAGCATTATTCATAGTAGCCAAAAGGTAGAAGCAATGCAAAAATGTCCATCAACAGATAAATGGATAAACAAAATGTGGTATATACATGAAATGGAGTATTATTCAGCCTTAAAAAGAAACGAAATTCTGATGCATGCGACTACATGGATGGCTCTTAAACATTATGCTAAGTGAAATAAGCTATACACAAAAGGACAAATATTGTATGATTCCACTTACAGAATAGTGGTTACCAAGTGCTGGTTGAAGGACGAGTGAGGAGTTGTTTAATGGGTACAGAATTTCAGCTTTTGTTTTGGGTATTGGATAAGCTTTGGATGATGAAAATGATGTGGAGATGGATAATCTTGATGTTTCACAACAAGGTGAATGTACTTAAAATGTCACTGAATTGTACACTCAAAAAGAAGTAAAATGCTAATTTTTATTCTTGGAATAAAATTTTTAAAAAGTGAGATGCACCTTTCCTTAATGCACCTTAAATGGTAGCAGTAATCATTTAGACTATAAAGTGAAAAACTAAGGGCTGTGAGTTGAGTTGAATTTGGAGTAAGAACTTTATTGCTACAGAATTTTAAAAGATTTGAATGCTAATGAAATGAAATATACTTATTATCTTAAATGTATTCATCCTTCTACGGGAGTCAGCTGACTGATGTTTAGAAGGGGCAAAAATTTTAATTTCTGAACTTTTCCTTTTTAAGGCCTTTATAAGACGCTGTCTGGCCTACCGAAAAGAAGATCGGTTTGATGTGCACCAACTGGCAAATGACCCATACCTTCTCCCGCATATGAGAAGATCAAATTCTTCAGGAAACTTACACATGGCTGGGCTTACAGCATCCCCTACACCCCCTTCTTCAAGCATAATTACTTACTGATTTTCCTCCAAAATTGGCATGATATCTTTGAATTGCTTCCAGATACACACTTGAGTTTGAGAGCATTTGATTGTTTTCTGTTGTTTCCTTTTTCACACAGGACATGGTTGAAAACTATTTGTGAACTGAAGTTCTTCATAGCGTCATTTGTATGAGAGTGGATCATGGACAATGAATAAAATGTACACTTTTGACTATGACCTTGAACAGTGAAGGATGACTGCCTGTTGCACAGAAACAGGAATACCATGTTAAGAAAAATTGTTTGGGGGAACACTGTAAATAACGTTTATAATACTTAAATACATTTGGTTGTTTAACTAGAGAGTTCTAATATGAAGGGTAGTTTTTCATTATTTAAAAACACATGGAAAAAATATTTCTAACACAAGAACTATAGTGCCTGGATACATTCTTCAGCATTCAGCAGTTAATCTGCTGAAACCAAAGTAAGAACTGAATGACATTTGTGTTTTATAGAATGTGAGAGTTAGAATCTTTGGACTTTGGACAGTTAGATTTTGTCACTTGCCTATTCTGGCTTTTACCAAGTTGTACCTCAAAACCGCGTGTCCGTTTTTGTTTTTGTTTTTTTTTCCCACTAGTCATATTAACAGGAGAGCTGTTATTTCTAGATACTTTACACCTTTGACAAATGAGCTGCTTGTTTTAAAAATCAGTTGAATTCACTAAATATCTCTGGTGTTTTCAACATGTTTGAATTAAGATATTTTCCCTTTGTTACCAGGCCTTGTTCATAAACAAGTGACAGTACGTAACCAAATGCAGATCAGACCAGTTCTATGCAGGATAATGATAAATTCCCTTCTAGCTCTATTGTAAATTGTTGTACAGATGTTGTATTACAGTTACCAGTTTCAGCAGCTTATTCTTGTACAAATGTTTAAAAATATGGCTTTTCTAATTGGATATTGTATTTTTTTTAAGTCTTCTTGAAGGCGCTTTAATTGCTGCTAAATGATGTTGCTTCTTTGCTAAAAAAAATCTAATGACCTCCTTAAAGGTGCAAGTTGACTGTACATATGTCATAGAGAGATATTAAAGGCTGGCATTCATTAACAATCAAGGCATGTAAAAATGATCCATCTTGGACATATAGGGTTCACTAAATCAGATTCTTGGGTTCTAGGGCTGGGGAGCACATAGATAACTAGATTTATAAATTGTTCATGTTTATCCTACGTTTCTAGAAGGTTCTTACCAGAACGGTGAGACGGTCCCCATAAATAAGTTTCTTGTGGTTTGTACAGATTTGTTAAAATGTGAACATTTTCTAACTGCCTTGTATGGTAGAAACCATTATTTTTCAGGATGTTCTATTTTACTCCTGTAAGAATTATTTGTCACATTCATAATGCTGATACTTACATGTAAGTTGTCCATGTTGCCGAAAAAGGAGGTGATAACCACAGATTCTCCTTAATATTGTACAGTTAAACTGTGGCTCTTATTTCTCATGTTGCAAGCCATTTTGTTTCATTGTACATATAGACACATTGTCTCTTTAAGTAAGATGCTGCTGAAATTGTAGAGAATGTAGCCAAAACAGTAATAAACAATGACAATTAAAATTTAAGGACTATGAAAATTACATTTCAAGGGAGCTTTGAAGATTTAGGATATTGACTGACTAGGCTCCTTAAGAATCAGCTCCATAAATTCTGTAAGTATACTTCAAGACACAGGTGTCAAGAGCTTCAAGCTGTTAAAGTAAACCTAATAATCATGATCACTGGGTAAGTAACACACAGCGCTGTGAGGAGTGAGTGGCCTCAGGGCTATACCTGCTCTTCTGTAGATTAAGATAGAAATCCTGTTTTTCAAAAATATTGATATGGTAATGAAATGTTAGCATTAATTGAGTGCTTTAGGTGCTGCCTACAAATTTTTCAGTTTTGTTTGAGTTTTCATCTTTACAAATCATTAAGTACTGTGTTCATATAGTACTTGTCATTTAAAGTCCTGCATTAAAAGAAAATGCTCGGTTTTTAAAAATTTCAGTGAGATACACAGTGGACATGTACATCTGACACTAGGTGGAATAAGTGGTGTAGACTAAGTCACTGCGTTACCATATTCTTTTCAAATGAATGAAAATGACTGCTAGTGTGGAAATGCAGGAAAACAAGCCACAGCAGGAAACTGCTTCCCTGGTTTCCAAAGATGTATACGAGGTAAATCAACTTAGACACCTACGTTTTCCCCAGTAAATGCTATAGACTTTGGGTCATAGGCCACTAACCCAACAGGTACAAGATGACTAACGGAGCCAAACTGAATTATTTACTGCTCCCTTCACATGGGAAATGGGGGTCTATTGCTGAATAATTTCAGTCACTGGCTATCTTTGGCTCTAGTATCTTCTGAAGCTTACATTGGTTTTGGTCTCCTGAATTCTGTCCTCAGAATTAAAGCATGTCTTCTTTCCCTAAGACATGAGCCACCGGTCTCCCTTTAGGAATCAGCATGGATGCAAGGTAAAATACACAGTTTTTGCATATAATTTAAACATCTTTCTTTAAGGTGATTTAGCTGTAGTGTATGCATGTTGAGAGGACGTGTAGAAACCACTCTAGTAATTTATAAGTCGGGAGTTGAGTAGATTTTTGGGTTTTGTTTTTCAAAAGTAGAGTCAGGTTTATTTTCTTACTGTCATCCTCTTCTGCTAACAGAACTCTTTCAGTTTAAATGGTACATAAAATGTGAACACATATTCTACAAATACTTTATAACATGAAGCCAAAATGATGGAGAGTTTCAGCGAAACATTTAAAGACTATATTGTTCGTTTTGCTGTTCATTAACTTATTAAATACAATGTTGATTGACATGAGATGTTATTAGCTATGTTTTAGTGCTAATTGTAGACAGCAGTCCTTTTAGCTTAAGAATTTAATTATGTTGCTGTTTGAAATGTGAAAAATTTAGCCTTATACCTTGATACCGACAGGTCTTTCTCCAATCCCACTTTAAATTTTGACATGTTATCTGATCATTAAGTACAACTGAACTTAATGTTCTGAAGGCTTAATATAATTCAAAAAGTGCTTTAGCAGCTAATTTTTAAGATTCAGCTGGGAAGATGGTGTTATACAAAGATCCTGAATTCATCCCCTCCCATGAGCATTCCAAGTCTACTGCTACATATGGACCATTTCCCTCTGAAAAAGGTCTGAAAACTAGATGAACTGCTCTCTACAACAAAAAATATAAAGGACCACATTGTGACGGGTAGGAGAGGCAGAGACAGTCTCAAAATAAAACAAAAAAACCCAGTGTGGCAACACATTAGGGAGAGATCGCACTAGAGTGGTGCTTCTTCAGGAGGAGCAAAGGCTTGGTGTCCTACATTGGGCACTCCAGACCCTGGGGTCTGCATCTGAGAGACAAGCCACCAGAACATTTGGCCCGGAAAACCAACAGGGCTGACCTGTAGGAGGTGCCAAAGTGCTACAGGAAACAAAAATCACTGCTTAGAGGGCTTGCATGTAATTTGGCTCACCCTGAAACCCAGTGGAAAAAAGCAGCTTGAAAAGCACTTAGCAGTAACCCACAAGCAGAAAAGGATATCGCAGGTGCAGAGGTCTTCCCTGAGGAACAAGTGGTTCAAGCCCATTGGGCATGCCCTCCCTGTCCTTGGAATCTGCACCAGGAAGATAATCCCCCATAACATCTGGCTTTGCAAATCAGCTGGATTTAACTGGGGGAGAGAGAGGAAACCAAGTCCCTGCTCTTAAAGGGCCAGTGCGCTGTAACAGTCCAAGACCCAGCACAGAAGCAGCATATTGAAAGCGCCTGGGTTAAGAGGGGTTCTCTGGTCTAATGGCTAGTAGTCTGGACTCTGAAAAGCACCTAGGTTATTCTACATGAAGGAGATTTACTGACTAATTTTAAGGCAAGTGACGGACACAGATCCGTAGGAACTTTCTCCTGAAAGGGCAGCACTGATGGGCACAGTTTTTCTTGCCCAATCGTGGCATTCCCCTGTAGATCGGACCCACCCCACCCACCTCTCAGTAGGCGCCCCTCCAAAGTAGCTATCACCTCACCACAGCTGGTAGAAAGCCTTGGTCAGGACTGGCTCCCTTGTAAAGTACCTCTGGCCCCAGAGATGGAGGCAGCCCTGCCTATCAGCACATCTACAAAAATCACTGCAGGGCCTTGCAACCACCCTCACTGGGAGTTAGCCGCACCCCTCAGCATGCCCACGGAGGTCCGTGTAGTCACACCTGAAGGGTACATGCAGCCCCTCCCACGGGGGAGACCTCTAAAGCCACTCATTCTGGTAACCATGGGGGAATTGTGTTTCCGGAGCTGACCGGACACCAACATGCGGATACCTCCCAAACCAGAACATGGAGCAGACCTATGGTAGTATATAGAAACAAACACGGCCAGAAAAAAGGAGACTGACAGGTACGGTCCAAATGTAAGAACAAGACAAAAACCTCAAAAAGTTAAAATGGAGATAAGCAACCTACCTGCTAAAGTAATGGTCATAAAGGCGCTCACAGAACTTGGAAGAGTAGATGAACTCAGAACTTCAACAAAGGGGTAAAAAATTCTTTAAAAGAATGAGCTGAAGAATACAATAACTGAAATGAAAAACACTAGGGGCAATCAACAATAACAATAACCTGGCAAGGTTATCATTCAGAATTGAGGTGAATTTGAGTCTTGAGACAAGACTCAAAAGAGTTTAACACCACTAATTGGCCTTCAAAGAAATGCTAAATGGAAAGAAAATGCAGTAAGAAGAAAATTATGAAAAATTTCACTAGTAAAAGCAAACTCCTAGTAAAGGTAGTAGATCACTTATAAACCTAGGATAAAGCTTAAAAGACAAAAGTAGTAAAATCAACTATATCTAAAACAGTTAAGAGACAAAGGATGTAAAATGTCAAATTATGGGGGTGGGGGGAGTAAAAAAGACACTTTTAAAATGTGTCCAATCTTGAACATCTATCAACTTTAAATAGACTGCTATATACATAGGATGCTATATAGGAACCCCATGGTACCACAAACCAAAATCTGATTAAAAAAAAAAAAATCCAAGCATAAGAAAAAATCAGCAAATAACAAGAGAAAGGAACAAAGAACTACAAAAACCAGAAAGCAATTAGCAAAAATGGTAATAAGTACATAACTACGAATAATTACTTTAAATGTAAATGGACTAAATGCTCCAAAGACGTGAGACTGCATGGATTAAAAAAAGAAAAAAAAACAAGACCCATTTATATGCTGCCTACAAGAGATGTACTTCAGGGCGCCTGGGTGGCTCAGTTGGTTAAGTGACTGCCTTCAGCTCAGGTCATGATCCCGGAGTCCCGGGATGGAGTCCCACATCGGGCTCCCTGCTCAGCAGGAAGCCTGCTTCTCCCTCTGACCCTCCCCCCTCTCATGTGCTCTCTCTCATTCTCTCTCTCAAATAAATAAAATCTTAAAAAAAAAAAAAAAAAAAAAGATGTACTTCAAATCCTAAAGGCAGAAACCAAAAGTAAAGGGGTGGAGAAAGATATTTCATGCAAATGGAAGCAAAAAAAAAAAGGCCAGGATAGCAAAACTTACATCACATGAAGTAGATTTTAAAGTAGAGACTGTAATAACAGGCAAGGGCATTACATGATGATAAAGGAGTCAATCCAATAAAGATGACATAAACAAGTATATGTATCTGCACCCAACATTAGAGCACCTAAATATATATAAGACAAATATTAAAAGACATAAAAGGAGAAACTGATAGTAATATAATAGTAAGGGACTCTGATACCCCCCTCACATCAACGGATAGATCATCCAGACAGACAAATCAATAAGGAAAGAGTAAATGATAAATTAGATCAGATGGACTTTACAGACATTACAGAACATTCAATTTGAAAACAGCAGACTACATTCTTTTCAAGTGCATATGAAACATTCTCCAGGATAGATCACATGTTAGGTTACAAAACAAGTCTCAATAAATGTAAGAAGTTGAAATATCCAGCATCTCCAACCATAATGGTATGAAAATAGAAATCAAAGAAAAACTGGGGGAAAAAAAAACAACCTCATGGAGGCTAAAAATGCTACTAAACAACCAGTGGGTCAATGAAGATACCAAAGACTAAATTTAAAAAAACTGAGACAAAATACAAATTCCAAAATATTTGGGACACAATAAATGCTGTTCTAGGAGGGAAGTTTATAGTGATAGACCTATCTCAAGAAACAAGATTCTCAAATGATCTAACCTTATCCCAAAAGGAACAGAAAACAAGCCTATAGTTGAAGGCAGGAAGTAATAAAAACCAGAAAGAGTTTGAGAATCTCCTTCTGCTCCCAGAACGTGCCTGAGATTGACACTCAGATCAATCAGGGTTTCAGTCTCCTGCTTGGCACCGTAGCTTAACCTGTGGTCTCTTCAGAATGCCCAAAGCCTTGTTTCCTATCACCTTAGACTGCAGACCAGTCTAGAAAAGCCTATGAGAGAGTAGCATTTAAATAAAGGGGGGAAAAGTATTTGTTTCACTGTTGGAAGATTTTTGTTGTTATTCTCCCTTGTTCCTGAATCCTATTCTGATCCTCAACCACATTTACAGCAATATAATTAGTGTTGAAGTAAGGTGTTACCCATCAAGAAATTGCCACAGTCTTTATAGTTGAATAAATAACAACTGTGTAATGTTAAAAAAATAAAAATAAAATAAAAATCAATGTGGAAATAAGTGAAATAGAGAAGAAAAGGACAATATAAAAGATGAAACTAAGAGTTCTTAAAAAAATAGGACATAAATGTTTAGGCAGATTTATCAAGAAAATGGATTCAAAATCAGATGAAAGAGCGGTTATAACCAACTCCACAGAAAGGATTATAAGAGACTACTATAAACAATTATAGGCCGACAATTTTACAACCTAGAAGACATGGATAAATTCCTAGAACATACCATCTTCCAAGACTGAAATCAGGAAGACAAAATGATAACTGGCTAATTACTAGGATATTGAATCAGCAGTCAAAAACCTCCCAACAAACAAAAGTCCGGGACCAGACAGCTTCAGAGGTGAATTCTACCAAACATTTGAGAAACAGTTAATACCTATCCTCAAACTATTCCAAAAATTAGAAGAGGAAGAAAACAGATTCTATGAGCCAAGCATTACCATGATATCAAAAGAAGACGAACTACAAAAAAGAAAATTATAGACCAGTATTCCTGATAAACACAATTGCAAAATTCTCAACAAAATACTAGTAAATTAGACTCAACAACAAAAAAAGGATCATTCACCACGATCAAGTGGCATTTATTCCATGGATGCAAGGATGATTCAATGTCTGCCAATCAATCAGTGTGATACACCACATTAACAAAGTGAAGGATAAAAATCATTTGATTATCTCAATAGATGCAGGAAAACCATTTGACAAAATTCAACATCCATTCGTGATAAAACCTCTCAGCAAAGTGGGTACAGATGGAACATACCTTAATATAATAAAGGCCATATATATAAAAACCCATAGCTAACATCATACACGATAGTGAAAAGTGGGAAGACCAGGAAGAAGACAAGGAAGCCCACTCTCACCACATTCATTCAACATAGTATTGGAAGTCCTAGTCAAAACAATCAGACAAGAAAAATAAGACATCCAAATTGGTAAGGAAGAAGTTAAACTGTCACTATTTGTAGATGACATGATAGTATATATACAAAACTCTCAATACTCCACCAAAAACTACTAGAACTAATAAATGAATTCAGTAAAGTTGCAGGATACAAAATTAATACACAGAAATTGCTTGTGTTTCTATACACTAATAACTAGCAAAAAGAAATTAAGAAAAAAATTTCACTTACAATTGCATCAAAAATAATAAAATGCATAGGAATAAATTTAACCAAGGAAGGGAAACGTACTCTGAAAACTAACACACACTGATAACACAAATGGAAAAATAGCCCTTGCCCACGGATTGGAAGATTTAATATTGTTAAAATGTCCACACTACACAAAGCAACCCACAGATTCAGTGCAATCCCTATCAAAATACAAATAGCTTTTTTAACAGGACTAGAACAAACAATCCTAAAATTTGTAAGGAACCACAAAAGATCCCAAATAACCAAAGCAATCTTGAGGGGAAAAAAAAGAAAAAAAGCTGAAGATATCACATTCCCAGATTCCAAACTATACTACAAAGCAATTCAAATCAAAAGTGTGTGGTACTGGCCCCCAAATAGCACACAGATCAGAGGGACAGAGTAGAGAGCCCAGAAATAAAGCCACACTTACATGTTTGATTCATCGACAACAAAAGAGGCAAGAATATAAAACGGGGAAAAGATACTCTCTCCAATGAATGGTATTGGGAAAACTGGCTAGCTACATGCAAAAGAATGAAACTCTACCACTTTCTCACACCATATGTAAAAATAATCTCGGGACGCCTGGGTGGCTCAGTTGGTTGAGCGTCTGCCTTCGGCTCAGGTCACGATCCCGGTGTCCTGGGATCGAGCCCCCGCATCGGGCTCCCTGCTCAGCGGGGAACCTGCTTCTCCCTCTGCCTGCCACTCCCCCTGCTTGTGTTCCCTCTCTCGCGCTCGCTCTCTCAAATAAATAAATAAAATGGTTTTAAAAAATTTTTTTTTAATTTTAAAAAGGAATTTTATTAGTGCCAGGGAAACCCATTTATTTAAAGAGTTTCATTTTCAGGGGTGCCCAGGTGGCTCAGTTGGTTGAGCGTCTGCCTTCGGCTCAGGTCACGATCCCGGGGTCCTGGGATCGAGCCCCGCATTGGGCTCCCTGCTCCGCGGGAGGCCTGCTTCTCCCTCTGCCTGCCGCCCCCACCCCACTTGTGCTCTCTCTCTCTCTCTCTCTCTGAAAAATAATCTTTAAAAAAGTCTCAAGATGGATTAAAGACCTGGAATTATTGTCCAAGAAGGCAATGTAGGAAGACTCTGAATTTACCTCCTCCATGGACACACCAAATCTGTATGTATTTACATGCAGTTTCTCCTGGATCAGAACTGAGGGCTGACTGGGCCACAGCTGCACAACAAAAGACAGCATGGAGAAGAGCAGGAGAGATGGAGACCTGGTAGCAAAGAGAACCCCCGCATCCCGTGCTGCCAGCTCTAGTGGGGAGGGACGGTACTGAGGGACTAAGCAGATTCACTGAAAAAAAAAAAAAAAGAAAGGCAGTGGTTTAAAAGAGCAACTAGCATATAAAAGATCCAGCCCGAAACTCCACAAAATAGTGCAAGAGCCACTGGGACTTTCTCCAGGCCAGAGACACTGGCAAGGGCCACGGTTTACATCCCCCCTCCACTCGCTAGCACAGAGGGGAGCAGGGTCCACAACCATAGCCGGGCCCCTAGCCCACACAGCGCCAGATGGCCTTGGGGCTCAGGAAAAAACCCGTGGCTTAAAACAGGAAATAGGGTAGCTAGGAACTAACCCTAGGACACTGCCAAATGGCAGGGGATCTGCCGGAGCACTCTCTGGGTCTCGGGCTGGTGAGCACCGCTGTTTACACTGTCACCTTGAGAACACGGACAAGAGCAGGTTCCTGGTGCCCAACCATCCTAATGCTTCAGTAAGCCCTGGGCCCCGAGCCCACACCAGTACTAGCCATCACACCAAGGCGGCCCAGCGCAGCACACAGCAGGCCACCCCTGGTCAGTGCCCACCACGCTCCCACCCACTGTGCCGAGGTGACGCAGGAGCGAGGCACTCTGAAATACTCCTAGCTTGCACCGCGTTGGCCTCAGAGGCCTTGCTAGGCACCCCCTATTCAGAGCCCTGGGGGGACTCCTGACTCACAGCTGCTTTGGCTCGAGCCCCCCTGCCAGGACACCCTCTGTGCACAGTATCCTGGAACCCTCCTGACCCATGCCCACCTCAGGTATGGCTGTCCTACTAGGCACCCTCTGTGCAGAGAGCCCAGGACTCCCCTGGCCCACAGCCATGTCAGCTCCAGCCATCCCATCAGGGCAACCCCAGTGTAGAGCACCCCAGGACCCCGACCCCTGCCAGCCAGAGCTCCAACCAGCCAGCCTAAAATGTCACCAGGCACACAGCTTACACAGGGGACAGCCACACGCAAGACCATTCCTTCAAGTTTAGGAGAAGTAGCTGTTCTACATGATTCAAGGAGACAAACACAAAGTGAAGCAAACCCGGGAGACAGAGGAATGAGCTCCAAGTGAAAAAAGACAAAACTTCAGAAAATAACAAAATGAAATTAAGATAAGCAATAGGTCTGATAGCAAATTTAAAGAAATGATTATAAAGGGGGCGCCTGGGTGGCTCAGTCGTTAAGCGTCTGCCTTCGGCTCAGGTCATGGTCCCAGGGTCCTGGGATCGAGCCCCACATCGGGCTCCCTGCTCGGCGGGGAGTCTGCTTCTCCCTCTCCCACTCCCCATGCTTGTGTTTCCGCTCTCTGTGTCAAATAAATAAAATCTTAAAAGAAATCATAAAGATGCTCAGTGGACTGGAGAGAAGAATGGAAAAACTCAACTTCAACAAAGAGATAGAAAATATAAAAAGAACCAATCAATTAAAGAATATAATAACTGAAAGGAACACGCTATAAGGAATCAACAGATTAGTGGATGCAGAAGAACCATCAGTGATCTGGAAAACGGGGTAATGGAAAGCCTCCAAGCTGAAGAACAAAAAGAATAATTTTTATTTTTAAAAATTTTTTAGAAGATTTTATTTTAGAGAAGGCATGAGCAGGGGGAGGGGCAGAGAGAAGGGGAGAGGGAGAGAATCTCAAGGAGACTCTGTGCTGACTGCGAAGGTGATGAATGTTATCATGATAGTAATCATTTCACAAAATATATGTACATCAAATCACCACACTATACACTTGAAATATATACAATTTTATTTGTCAGTTATACCTCAGTAAAGCTGGAGAGGGGTGCCTGGGTGGCTCAGTGAGTTAAGCATCTGCCTTTGGCTCAGGTCATGATCCCAGGGTCCTGGGATCAAGCCCCATGTCGGGCTCCCTGCTCAGCGGGGAGCCTGTTTCTCCCTCTCTGCACCTCCCCCGCCCCCGCTCTTGCTCTCGCTAGCTCTCTCTCTCTCTTAAATAAATAAAACAAAAAAATAAAACTGGAGAAAAAATTTATCCTTCTCTTACACTTTTGTGTTCAAGAGACTTTAAAATCCCCAGCACACTATTCACTAACCTTTCAAGTGACAAAAGTAATAGCAAGGCAAAGTCTTCAATTAATTTACAGTGGAATAGCTAAGAAAAATTACAGTTGACTTCCACAGGTTTTGCTATAACCTTTTCAGATTTATAAAGTTATTTAGTAAGATACTTAATTACCGTAACAGAAAAGCAACTGTATTATATTGGGGTATTTGAAAGGTTTTGCTTTACCACTAGGGATCCATGACCCACTTGAGTAAAAATACAGGTAGTGCTCTCCAGTTCTGAATGGAGGCTGTTAAATGCCATTGGAAATCCCTATTTCTTTACTGGGTATCAAATTCCAGTTTAAAACAACATCGTTCTGGGGCCGCTGGCTGGCTCAGTTGTTAGAGCACGGGACTCTTGATCTTGGGGTCCTGATTCAAGCCCCACAGTGGGTGTTACTACTTATTTGAATTAATGAAGGAATTAATGAATAAATAAATGTTTAAAAACAAAAAAACCCAATAAAACATTGTTCTTCCTTTCAGGACCTGGCAGCGTGGCTCCTGCAAAGGAGGGTGGCGAGAAGAAGGGCCAGTCTGGGGGCGCCTGGGTGGCTCAGTCGTTAAGCGTCTGCCTTCGGCTCAGGTCATGATCCCAGGGTCCTGGGATCGAGCCCCACATCAGGCTCCCTGCTCCGCGGGAAGCCTGCTTCTCCCTCTCCCACTCCCCCTGCTTGTGTTCCCTCTCCCACTGTGTCTCTGTCAAATAAATAAATAAAATCTTTAAAAAAAAGAAAAGAAGGGCCAGTCTGCCATCAACGAGGTAGTAACCGGAGAAGACGCCATCAGCAGTGACAAGCGCATCCACGGGGTGGATTTCAAAAAGCGTGCCCCTCGGGCGCTCAAAGAAATCGCAAATTTGCCATGAAAGAGCCGGGAACTCCACACGTGTGCACGGACACCCAGATCAACAACGCTTTCTGGGCCAAAGGAATAAGGAACGCGCCATACCGTGCCCACCTGTGGTTGTCCAGGAAACGTCCCCAGAGCCCCTGCCTCCAGTGGCCGGGGTCCTGCAGGACTGTAACCAATGGAGAGCGCTCTTAAATGGCTGTCACCCTGAGGGCACAGAGCAAGAGGCAAGAGTCCAGGGATCCCAGTCTTGCTGTGAACAGGCCATTGGCTCACGGCCCCTGCTGCAGGCTGCGGGACAGGCTTCTAGTTGAGCAGACATCTAAGGGCTGCAGTCCCTTCTGGAGACCTGGGAGGGGGGTGCCAGGATGTCGCCCTCTGCTGCACTGTAGAGTGCCACTGTCTCCTGGGGAGGAGTTCATACTTGTCTGTGACCCAGTTTTTGCGGCTGCTACCCAGGGGAGAACACTTGATCCCCTGGCTTCGGGGGCCAGGAGGGCTGCGGTCGCAGGCCCCATGGGACTCGAACATTTGGAGAGACCGTTCCCGGCGGGCTAGCACCGTCAGGGCACCGCGCGGATAGCAACTGAAACACACCCCAGGCCTCCTGCGAAAAAGGTCGGTTTGCTCTCCCAAGAGCTTCAGTGGGAGGCTGGGCCTGAGGTCTGGCCCACAGGGGGAGGCCGGAGCGAGCAATCCCCGTGCTCGCCCTCGCCTCGCTCCAGCTTCCTGGTAGCTCCCTAAAAGGAGCTCATACCCTTCTCCGGCACCCCAATTGTTGCAGCGGCTGCTAGGGGACCCCTCGAAACCACCCGGCCCTGGTGGCCAGCGGGGCTTGCACCTGTTGGTCCCACAGAGAAAGGGTTCTTAAGTGGGCACTCCCTCCAGGGCACAACGAGAGGCGATACATCCGGGAGCCCCATCTTTCTGTGAAAGAGGCTGATTAGTCTAGGATCCCAGCTGCAGTCTGGAGCGGGTTTCTCATTAAACACACATCGAAGGGCTGACCGTAATCCTTTCCAGAGACCTCCCAAAAAGGAGCCCACATTTGGGTGACTGGTGACCAGTGGGACCTCTGCCTGTGGTCCTACAGGACTGTATATATTTGCATAATTTAATGGCTCCTGCCTCAGATTGTGGCTTCCAATCAGCCTGAATCTGGGTGCTGAGATCCTCCCCTTTTGGGACACTGACTGGTCCTGGCATACCCTCACCCGCTCCGAGCCATTAAAAATAAAATAGGCTGCTTGGAAAATCAGAAGGGTTTGAGAGACGATGAGCGAGGGCAGAGTGGAATGCGGCTCATCAACTACACGAAGCCACTCCTTCAACACTGGGAGAGGTGGCTGTTTTATCCAATGCATAGAAACCGACCCAGCAGTGGGGCATTTGCGTGGCTCAGTTGGTGAAGCATCTGACTCTTGGTTTTGGCTCGGGTCATGACCTCAGGGGCCTGAGACAGAACCCCATGTCAGGCTCCACACTCAGCACCGAGTCTGCCTGAGATTCTTTCTACCTCCCCACTCTGCTCCTCCCCCTGCCTGGACTCGTTCTTTCTTTCTCAAATAAATATAAATAAAATCTAAAAAAAAAAAAGAAAGAACCTGACACAGCATGTCAAGAAAAGTGAAGAAACCGAGGACTACAGAACAAGAAAAATCTTAATGAAATGGAGATAAGTGATTTACCTGACAAAGAGTTCAAAATAAGAGTATAAAGAAGCTCACTGAACTTGGGAGAAGAATAGACGAACACAGTGAAAAGCCTCGACAAAGAGAGAAAACAAGAAATTACCAAACAGAAGTTTTATCTAGAGCAATTAGTCAGGACAAATAAAAAGCATCTATATCAGAAAGGAGGAAGTAAAACTGTCACTATTTGCAGATGACATGATATTATATGTTAAAACCCTAAAGACGTCACTAATAACTAGTGAAGTCAGAACTAATCAACAAATTCAATAAAGTTGCAAGATTCAAAATCAATATACAAAAAACCCTGTTGCATTCCTATTCAGTAATAATGAACTATCAGGGGGAAAAAATCCCATTTATAATGACAATAAAAAGAATAAAATATCTAGAAATAAATTTAGTCAAGGAAGTGAAAGACTTGTCCAGTGAGAACTAGAAGACTTTGATGTAAGAAAATGACGAAGACACGAATAATAGAAGCATATTCTATGCTCACAGATTGGAAGAATATCATCAAATTGTCCATACCACCCAAAGTAGTGTACAGATTCAGTGCAATCCTTATCAAAATTCCAGTGGCATTTTTCACAAAAATAGACCACATAATCCTAAAATTTGTATGGAACTGAAGACCCTGAATTGCCAAAACAATCTTGAGTGAAAAAGAGCTGGTGGCACCACACTTCCGGATGTCAAACTCCATTACCAACTATAGAAATCAACGCCCTATGGTATTGGCATAAATACAGACACATAGGTCAATAGAACAGAAGAGAGAGCCCAGAAATAGACTCACACATAGATGGTCAGTTCATTTATGACAAAGAGCCATATATACAATGGGGAAAGGACAGTCTCTTCAATAAATGGTGCTGGGAAAATTAGACAGCCACATGCCAAAGAATGAAACTGGACCACTGTTATACCAAAGAGAAAAATAAACTGGACAAAAGTCTTGAACATAAGACCTAATACCAGAAAACTCGTAGTAGGAAACATAGCTGGTAATCCCCAATACAGGTCTAGAAGAGGATTTTTGTGGATCTGACCCCAAAAACAAAGGCAATAAAAGCAAATATATATGGGGCGCCTGGGTGGCTCAGTCAGTTAAAGGTCTGCCTTCGGCTCAGGTCATGAGCCCCACGTCGGGCTCCCTACTTAGCGGAAAGCCTGCTTCTCTCACTCCCTCTGCTGCTCCCCCTGCTTGTGCTCGGTCAAATAAATAAATAAAATCTTAAAAAAAAAAATACAGACAAGTGGGACTACCTCAAATGAAAAACCTGCACAGCAAAGGAAACAATCAGCAAAATTCAAAGGCATCCTATCACCTAGGAGAAAATACTTGCAAATCATATCTGATGAGGGGTTAATATCCAAAACGTATCAAGAACTCAAACAACTCGATAGCAAAAAAAACACAAATGATCTAATTTTAAAGTGAGCAGAGGATCTGAATAGACATTTTTCCAAGGAAGACATTCAGATGGCTAACAGATCCACAAAAAGGTGGTCAACATCACTCATCAGGGAAAGGAAAATCAAAACCACAATGAGATATCACCTCATACACAAATAAATGTGAAATTACATTGTGGTAAGACCATAACCTGCTAAGTGCTACTAAAAAACTAAAAGTAAACAGAGGTCCATAGAAAAAGCCAAAGGTGGGGCGCCTGGGTGGCTCAGTCGGTTAAGCGACTGCCTTCGGCTCAGGTCATGATCCCGGAGTCCCGGGATCGAGTCCCGCATCGGGCTCCCTGCTTGGCAGGGAGTCTGCTTCTCCTTCTCCCACTCCCCATTTGTGTTCCCTCTCTCGCTGTGTCTTTCTCTGTCAAATAAATAAATAAAATCTTTTAAAAAAGAAAAAGCCAAAGGTGTATGTGACTCTAGCATAAAATAACTAAGATCATTTCACTATAAAAACCCTTCACTTTGGAGAGGAAATAATAGGACTAGTCAACTTTTCAGAAGCACAAAAGTACACCCTCTGCTGCAGACTGAGAACATCTGCACTAGAAGCTGGCAACACTCCAGGTATTTAGGGCATTCTCATCTGAAGAAGCTGATAGAAACACTTTAATCCTGTCCATTCTCCTTGACTTTTTTTTTTTTTAAGATTTTATTTGACAGAGAGAGAGAGACAGCGAGAGAGGGAACACAAGCAGGGGGAGTGGGAGAGGGAGAAGCAGGCTTCCCGCTGAACAGAGAGCCCAATGCGGGGCTCGATCCCAGGACCCTGGGATCATAACCTGAGCCGAAGGCAGACGCCTAACGACTGAGCCACCCAGGTGCCCCCTCCTTGACTCTTCAAAAGAGAGACTTCTGGACAAAATGTTAGCCTTGAAAAATAGGAAATCACTTAAGCTAAAAATCTTTCTTTGGTAATTCTGTAACAAGGTTCTCAAATAAATTGTGTCATTTTTATTACACATATGAACGTCTTAAATTTCTAGATTGACAGTACCATAGTATTCTTTTAACACTTTTGTCAATATTTTATCAAATGCAGTGCTCTCCAGACCCCGCTCTGTTCTAAGATAAAGCAAAGAGTTGCTAGTTTCTGATATGCTCAGATATTACAAGTATCTTATTTTCCCCCCTCAGTGTTGAGAATTTTTATATTTCTCCAAACTTGTAAGTAAAAAAATAAAGCTCTGAAAATGAAAGTGAATATCCCGTCAAATAAAGGACTCTTCAATACCTGCCCATAACTTACTGTTTACTCTTGAGCAGGACAGCTAAGCCCCAATCCTGAAACAAACAAAATCCCATTTTTTCTATCCCCCCACCCCCTTAGACAGGATGTAGTGAGCCTAGAGCCTCTGTTAGAAGCAGAGTGGTGGGTGTGAAGAGTCCACGCCTTTGGTCACCCTGGCTCCCACGCCCAGCACACCTCCTGCTGGACACAGCAGTCACCCGCAGATAGCTCTCCCCTTGGGAGGGAGGATGTGCTCACCCCTCTGGGTACTCCCCCTAGGAAGGCATGCTCCTCCCTCCTCACTGTTGAGAGTCTCTGGCCCAGCGCTGGACACAGTGCGGTGGGGGCAGGAGCTTTGCATTTACCACACAGACTCACTCTCATCTCGGTCCCACCGCCAGACTCTGACCTGGATGAGGACAGATCCTGATGGTCACTCATTCAGTAGACATGAGGTGCTTGCTGGGTCAGGGATGCTCTAGATGCCAGTTAAACCAGACATAGTCCCTGCTACCAAGGTAAGAAGACAGATGGGTGTAACCCCAGGGGCCTCCCCTCGAGGGTCGCAGGGTAGCACATTCTCACCTGCATCGTCTCTTCATTCACTTCCCTGCCAGTTTGTGGGGACAGAAAGCCACCAGTACCCAAAGAGAGCTGCAGCCCAGGCACATGGCTCCCCTCCAACTGCAGAGATTCCCCCCAGGAGCCTGCCTTTGAATGGTCCCTGTTTGACTAGGCTGGTTTGGATTCTTCTCACAACTAAGCATCCCGGTGACTGCAGGGTCATTGTTGAAAAAAAGGAAAATCACTGGCATTTTAAGTTCTGGTAAATGAGGAGGGTAGTTAGCTCTGGTTTGCCTTAAGAACATCCCCTATGTCTCCCTCTCCCACTCCCCCTGCTTGTGTTCCCTCTCTCGCTGTGGCTCTGTCAAATAAAATTAAAAAAAAAAAGAACATGAGCGTGCACAGAACCCCACACCGAGCTCCCCAGCCCCGTCCCTCCAGCGGCGTCATGCTGTGTCCTGTGTGTGTCTCCACCAGGCTGGGAGCTGCCCCCCATTCTCCAGTGGCCCAAGTTGTGGTCCCGCTGAAAGAACAAATGAGTGGTTCTTATTTCCACCTGGACGCCAGGCCCGGAGCAGGGAGCCTGAGGGAGAGTCACTCAACCTCTCTGGATTTCACCGTCTTCAGCTATAAAACGAGGAATTGAGGGAGAAGACCTCCAAGGTCCCCCAAGCTGCTTTACCTGATCTAGAGGCATCGGGTTTTTTGTTTGTTTTTGTTTTTTAAAGCAACCAGAGTTGAGAAGCATTGGAGGGTGAGTTGCTTTTCCCAGTCCAGGCAGAAAGGACGCCTTGGCTGGAGAAAAGGAGAAGGGCTCAGCCCACGGGCTTCTGGCTCTTTCCAGGCCTCTCCAAGACCAGGAGAAGCTGAAGGTGCTCCCCAGCCACAGCTAAAAGCAGGGTCCTAGGGGTACGAAATGGAGTGGATCGGGAGGGGCATCACTGCCCTTCTCCGGGCTTAAGTTTCTTTGGCGATAAGATGAGATCCTAAAGTTTCCCTGGCGCACCCCCTGTTCTGGGGTGACTGTGGCCGCCTTCCGCAGGGGTGCCAGGCCTCTTCCTCCTGCTCAGAGGTAGCCGGCAGCTACACCTTGATCTGGTTTTTAAGTCTATGTTCCATAGGCTATTTCATTTTCAAAAGGCTATCTGCTTGCTAAAAACGATCTTCAAAACCACTGATCTTTATAAAGGGCAAGCTCTTTACTTCCCTGCCAAACCCGAAATAAAACAAAAGACCCTTTATCAACTCGCCATTACGGCACGGTCTAAGCTCCTTGGCATGGCATCCAGGGCCGTTCATGATCTGGCCCCGAACGCCCCCGGCTGCAGCTGCTGCCACGGCTGCGCCCTGCGCATTCCGGCCGCCCGAGCAATCGGTAGTTCAGAACACGCCCGTCGCTGCGGACGCCGCGCCCCCGCCCGCAGGGCCGCCCCGGGGAGCTCCAGCCGTCTCCCAGAGCCCGCCCTGACCTCCCCAGATGGGCCGTTCCTGCTTCCGCGCTCGCCGTCCCTTACACACATCACCCTCGGTACTGAATGGCTAACTTACAAGCGGTGTGGTGGGATGCCTTCGGCCCCGGAGACACCTGGGTCCAAACCCAGCTGCCCCACTTAGCTGCGCTGGGGCCTGCCCGGGAAGCGGGAGCGCTCGCCTCGCGCAGCTGTGGGGGTGATCAGGCCGGGCTGGAAGCACCCGGCCCGGGGCGAGGCCTCGAGCCCGCCTGCCCGCCGAGGCGCAGGCGGGCCTGCCGCAGCCGGGCTCTATCAACCTGCGCTGGGGGAGCTAAGGGGAAGGGGGGTAGGGCGAGCGGAGGTGGGAATGGTGGGCAGCAAGGCCCCCCGCACCCTCCTCCCGCACCAGGCACTCAAGACTCCCGATGTTTCTTGAAGTATCTGAGGGGTTCACAGACATCTGAAGGGCTTTTCATTTTTGTCCTAACAATCCTGAGGTTGACAGTTTTTACTTTAAAATTGTTTTGAAGGCTCCTTTTGGAGAATGCACCCAGGCTTTTCTGCAACTCCACGCAGATAAACGTCTGCGCTCTAAGGGAAGCGCAGGACTCTGTCCCAGAACCCTTTTCCAACGAGTAACAAGCGCCCCCACCCTTGGGGCCGCTCCGCCATGCCCCAGCCCCGCCCAGGAGCCCTGCGAGGCCGGCCCGGAGACCCCGCGGCCTCCGACGCTGCGCGGCTCTCCCAGGCTCGCGGCGCCACCTGGTGGCCGCGGCGCGCACTGCGGGCCGGGCTCCGTCTCCACGTGGGTGGTGGAGCGAACAAGAGTCCCAGGGCCAAAGTCGATGGTGGGCACCGCCGTCTCCTGCCGTGTGGGGACAAAACAGGCTTGGGAGCGGACAGACCTACCGGGAGTCAGCGCCTACCCCATAGCTTTCCGGCTGTGCGAACTGGAGGAGGCTTCTGAACTGTTAAGTGGAGATACCAGTGCCACTTGCTGGGATGCCCGGGAAGAATAAGGAAACTCGCCCAACGTGGCGCCTGGCACCTGCGGTCAAGTTAATACTTCTCTTTAAATTGATTCCTTTGTCTACCTAAAGTTTATTTGTAAAGGAAGCTACTTTAGCCTTATCCAAAGCAACTCTATTTTTTCAAAATATGTTAGATATATAGGTATTAAAATTAGAAAATAAAAATTTCCTTCATGTGTCACACTCTGCAACACGGGTCCATGTGATCAAGTCCAGAATCTGTGCTTGCCCAAGGCCCCCTCCTCTTTTCCCTCTCTTCTGCCAGTTTCCATGTTCCGAGTACAATCAACCCTCACTTATCCTCTCCTGGAACACAGCAACATCAGGGTGCCAAAGACCCCTGTGGGTTGTGTTTTTCCCCTTAGGTTATATATACTATTTGCCTAGTAGAGATCTGAATTTGGAAAAATGAATTTCATTGCCTATTGAGTTTTCATGCCCTTATTTCTGGTCATCCCAGGAAAACAAAGACAAAAACTTGTCAGAGATCAAGGTGGGTAAATGCCTTGTTTACTAAATGAACTCTGAGCCCCTGGACTCATGCAACAGAAGACTGTTTCAGCTCCCTAACAAAACAGAGCATGCTCTCACATTTATGATCTCCACTGCCCGCAGGCACACAGGTTGTTCAGCTGCTGATCTCAAATGAAACAATGTTAGAAGGGTGTACGCTTCATGTATCTGACAGCTAACATTATTTTCAGAGATCTAAATGCCAAAATAATGTGGACTCTTGCCCAGTCTTTGGGACTCTCTGCTCAACACAGCTGTCTGAACATTTAGAATATAGGAACATGTCTTGCCAAACTGATTTACAAACACAACATTGTACATCAGTCACAGTGCAAGTCTATTAAGGCCAATGTAGCTGATAATTCTAACCTAGGTCCAGTGTTAGAGATTTCTTAATAGAGAGCCCCCTGTGTATATGACCAGCCATACAGTCCTTTTAAATGCTGTTGGAGATCACCAGCCCCTCACCGTCCAGAATAGGCAGCCCGGGTTCCCTAAGTCTTCCATTTCTCCCCTACCTGGAAATGATCCTATTGTTTTTGTTGACTAAAAAGTAATTCAAATGTGTTTTTAAAGATTCTGGCAATACTCACGTGTAAGAGAAGAAATGAAAAGTTCCCATAACCCCACCACCAGACACCCTAATTCAAATGCTTCTCCAAGATGCTTCCCCCACAACCTCAGGCAGACTTACTAGTTTCAGTCTCAAGCCAGGCCAGCCTGGTCAGAGCTGGGCAGATGTGAGCCACTTCATAGAGAGTAGACGTTAAGAAAGCCATTCAGGAACTCAGGACCTCTTAGAAGCCACTCTTTGGTACCTAAAAAAGAGAACTGAGGGGCGCCTAGGTG
Source organism: Mirounga angustirostris (assembly GCF_029215605.1). NCBI lineage: Eukaryota > Metazoa > Chordata > Mammalia > Carnivora > Phocidae > Mirounga > Mirounga angustirostris. The sequence goes on along the minus strand of NW_026991711.1, from coordinate 135,028,386 downwards.
GCTCAGCCGGTTGAGGGTCTGCCTTCCACTTGGGTCATGATCCCAGGGTCCTGGGATGGAGCCCTGTGTCGGGCTCCCAGCTCAGTGGAGAGCCTGCTTCTCCCTCTCCCTCTGCCTCTCCCCACTGCTTGTGCTCTCTCGCTCGCTCACTCTCGCTCTATCTCAAATAAATAAATTTTTTTTTTTTTTTAAGAGAACCGACCATGAATTCCAAGAGTTGGTTGTTAAGGTAAATGATAGGCTTGGGGTTCCAAAATTAGCTTCAGGAAGAGGCTGGTGAAACCCAAATTCCTGTCACTGTCCCAGTCACTGTCCAGGCCCATTTCTCCCTCAAGCTTATTATAGTTTACAGGACAGCTTCAAATTTCCTAAACCTTAGCGTCCATTCCACCAGGACTCATGGACCCAAAATAATGAAGTCCATGAAGAATCTTGTTCTTTCTTTTATTTTATTTTTTTGACAGCGAGGGAGAGAGAGAGGGCAGGAAGGGGCAAAGGAAGAGAATCTCAAGCAGATTCCACACCAGCGCGAGCCTGACATGGGACTCGATCTCACAAACCCGAGATCATGACCTGAGCCAAAATCAAGAGTCAGAGGCTCAACCAACTGAGCCACCCAGGTGCCCCAGAAGCATCTTGTTTTCTGGTCCTGGATCCCCTGGGCTCCGGACCATCTAACTTTTTGAGGCCTCCAGTTTTTTACCCATCCCTTCCAAGATAATACTTGAGACACTGCAAAATTCAGGCACCTGTGGGTCAGGCAGGTGGCAGAGACCAGCGGGCTGGGGAGGACCATGGCCAACTGAAGGGTTTAGTCTCATGGGGGCCCGTTTCCTTGTGGGACTGAGGATTTACTCAGTGTTCCCAGATCTTGGGACTTGAGAAACCAGAAGTCTGGATTTATGTGAAATGTTATTTTTAATGTTGGCAATTAATTCACATTTTAAAATATATATAGGCCGGTTCAAAGGATCCATGTCTGGGAGGGAAACCAGTTTGCTACCTCTTGTTCACCTAACAGATTGTCCTGGCTGACTCAGCAACTTGCTTTTTTTTTTTTTATCTTAATTTTTAAAGATATTTTATTTGACACAGAGAGAGAAAGCACAAGCAGGGGGAGTGGCAGAGGGAGAGGGAGAAGCAGGTTCCCCACTGAGCAGGGAGCCCCACGTGGTGCTCAATCCCAGGACCCTGGGATCATGACCTGAGCTGAAGGCAGACGCCCCACCAACTGAGCCACCCAGGTGCCCCATTTGTTTTTTCAAGAAAACCAAGAGTTCATTTTTTTAAGTAATCTCTACACCCAATGTGGAATTCGATCTCAAGACCCCAAGATCAAGAGTTGCATACTTTACCCACTGAGCCGGCCAAGCACCCATCTTTGCTTCTTTATTCACCCCACCAGCAGTGAGCACATACTGTTATCTTGAGTCCCAGTGGCCTTTGTGGAACAGGGGCCTGTTTTTATCTATTGCCAGAAAATACTGTGCAACCTCAACTCTGAGAACACTGAAAGTCCCTGGGGGCCCACCTCCACCAGTGGATGGTTTCCAGTACCCAGGATGCTACCAGCCTGAGAGCGGGCCCACCTGCTCTTCCACTAGCCTGTGGTTCTGCTGCTTGAGTAACTGGCCTTGGCGTTAATCCCCCATTCTTCTATTTAATCAAACTGGCTCATATGCAAGAAGGCTATATAAAGGAACATGTTGGTGAGCAATATGGGAAGCTGTCCTTCCTAGATCTCATGCAAAAAGTCAGCAATAAAATAAACAAAAGCAATAAATAGTCTCTTAACATGTAGTCTTTGCTAAGTGGTAAAATGTCTTAGTAGACAATGACCTTTGTGTTGTCTTCTTACCTCCCCCAATTCTGGAACAGTCTGATTCAATGACCACCTAGGAGGAGGTATGGGTAGGTGCTGCTAATGGAAGCCAAGGAGGGGACATGTTCAGTGTGGAAGAGAAAGGTCAGTGTTTAGTGGTTCCCATCCCCTGCGAAGCTTCTTAAAACTCCAAGGTCCCAGGAATCATGTTCTAATTGAGGTGACTGCAGTTGCAGCAGGAGTGGTTAGATAATTAAAGGGAAGGCCTTCACCTTCAGGCCAAGGCAGAGCCCGTCCCTGAACATTAGCTGGTGTCTCACAAATAAGGAAGGCCTTTTTCATTTCCTTTCCTTTTTCAATTGTCAGGAAATAAGCTAAACTTCGCTGTTCTTGGTAAGTGTGCTTAATAATGGACTAAGGATAAAACAGGAACAAACACCAAAGGGGAAGGGTGAATCATCATCACACTCAGTCTTAGCTGCCGAAGGGGCCTCTGGGTGGCTCAGTCAGTTAAGCGTTAAGACTCCTGGTTTCAGCTCAGGTCATGATCTCAGGGTCATGAGATGGAGTCCCACGTTGGGCTCCGGGCTGAGCGCAGAGCCTGCTTAAGACCCTCTCTCTCTCTCTTCCCCCCCACCTCTGTTCCCTTCAACCCCCTGGCTCTTTCTCTCTCAATAAATCAATCTTTAAAAAGATCCTTAAAAAAAAAAGTGACCTCTGGATGACAGCTGCAAGTCTATTTCTTCTGTCTGCCCTGAAGCTCTTCCCTTCTTTTCGCTCATTTCTGGGTCTGTGACCCCTGTTGGGACTGTGCAGCCCCTTCCAGCCTCCCCGCTGCTAGACAGGCTTTCTCACATGCAGATCTGAGCCCGTCCCCCACAGAGTTCCTTCAGTGACTCCCGTTTTTAGGACAAAGCCCCCACTCCCCGGCCTGGCCCTCAGGGCCCTGTGCATTCTACTCCTCGCCATTCCTAACCTAAAAGGTCTCTGCCCCCTCTCCCGCTTTGCCTAAGTAATTCTTCATGTCAGATGTTGTCTCTCTGAAACCTCCCCGTCCAACTCTCCAGCACCCTCACCACATTGCCTCTTCTGGCTCCACCAAATCTTGGTGCAAACAGTGGTGCCGCACGTGGACCGGGCCGAGGGCTCCGTCCAGCTGCACGGCTTGCGGCAGGGCTGCTCACTGGGCCTCACTGGTTGCTCTCCCTCCTCCTCAGTGATGGCGGAGCACGCGGCCGGATGAAGACTTCACTTCTCTGCCTCGCTCTAGCTGGAAGTGGCCACGTAGCTCCGCACTGGCCAGAAGGATGTAAGCCACGGTACTGGGTGTGACACGAAACTGCTCTGAACTGTCCCCAAAGGGAAGGGGAATATACCTTGCTCTTCTTCTGGCTGGAACCAGATGGCCTGGCTGGGACTGCAGCTGCCACCTTGGTCCGTGGGATGACCATGGAAATGGAAAGCGGACCCTGTAGAACTCCAGACAGGAGCTGGTCTCGGACGCTGCCACGGACCAGTCCTGCCTCTGCCCGACTACCTTCAACGGGCTGTCTGAACATGGGAGAAATAAACTCTATTTAAATCACCATTATTTTTGCAATATTTGTGATAATGGAGTTTATTCCAAACTAATGTCCTCCCCTATCACTGCCTCATGTCCCCCATGTGTGCACTTCGGGACAGAGTGAGAGAGGGGGTTCAAAGGTCATTCTGACTGCACGTGATCCTCCCCGCACAGGCTTGCCAGAAAGCCCTCACAGTGGTTAGAGCACTTTTCTGGAGGGCCCTGAGAACTGATCGCCCCAGGCTCCCTCCCTGACACGGCCAGAGTAAGTGGCCTCCTGGCAGGGACGCTATCTTTTACATCCGTGTTTCTGGCCCCAGGGCAGGATCTACTCCTGTCTATATAACACTGAGACTGGTTTTCCTGAAGAAAGCAGAGAGTATCTAAAATAAGTGTTTTGCGCCTCAGGAAGATCCAGTGAGCCAACACAGGCCACGTGTGTGCCCATCTTCCAAATGAGTGCCAAGAATCCCTCCCTCCCCAGAGCTTAGTGTTTTAGATATCCTTATGGACATTTTCCTGGGAAGATGGCCCAGGACTGTCATCATTCTCAAATGAGAACTGTGACCTCACAAGAGTTAAATAATCACTGCATTGGAAGAACTGTTTTTGTTTTTAAATCATTTTTAAAGCTTAAAACATATTTACTTGCTTTCCACTAAGGTATCTCCTTGACATTTTTTAAAAAATATGAGCATCTTTTAGAATGCAATAACAACTTGCTCAACCCCCTCCTATCCTGGAAAGTAAAAAATTATAATATGTAAATATGCTTGTGAATATTCTCCCTACCTGTTATTAGCTCTTTTTCAAAAAATAGGATTGTTAGCTGAGAGAAATATTCTAGAAGTGTCTACAGTGCAAACAGAAGAAGCGAGGCTCAGAGCTGGAGCCTTCTTTTACCATTTGGCTTTAAGTACAAACCTGGCTCCAGAAATGGATATGACCTGAACATCGGCTGGTGCGGGGCCCTCTATTAGAGGCACTAGGTCGGTGCTGCTAAGTCTAGTTTCTGGCTGAGGAGGTGAAGGTCAAGCACACGTGCTGCTCCCCTAGTAACAGTCATGCTACTACCAGGTCAAGAATCAATGAACCTCTTTTGCCTTATTTAAAAAACAAGATATAATATGCATTTAATTTCATTCAATAAATCAATTCCACTTAACTTACCATCTCTTAGAAAACTTAAGAAAAAGCAAACATAAGACATGAAAAATTACATTAAAGATGTGCGACATACTGGAGAGGAACGAGTGCATACATGGTAATTAGTTCTCATTTAAACGCACCACAAGAAGAAAAATAAAATTACTGTAATTTATTGCTGTATCTATGCTTTTCCAGTAGAGCTATAATAAGTAGCCACAAAGTGCCACCTTCCAGCTTAAAACTGTGCAACACCTCCTTTCCCTCTTTCTAAATGCCTTTTTATGGTGGGTGTATAAAGCAACGGCAGCAGCTACAAAACGCTGTCTCAGTAGCGCTGAGCGCTCTGAGCGAAGATCTGGGTGCAGGCTGAGTAAAAAGATGCTCAATTAATAGCGCACACTGTGTAACTTCACCAAACATCTTTAGTTGGAATTTTCGTGTAAACCTTGAGAGCTGTGACTCACAGACACCAAAAGTAAAACAGCTTTTCCTTTCACGATTTAGTGAGGTGGTCTGCATTCTCAAAACCGATTTACAAAATACAAGAAATGTTGCGTGTGAGTACCAGGCATAAAGTATTTCATTTACTTACAGAAGGAGCAGCAGGGCGACAGGGAGCCTAGTGGACGCCCTGTCACCACCTTTCCCGAAGATGTATACCCCCCAAGAATGGCAGTGGAAACCTGGCAGCAAGCCACTCTTACAATTCTTTTTGGTTGCTTTAAAATACAAGCACTCTCCGACATTTCCCTCCCCAGCCTGTGAGCCCCACCCTGACTTGGCAGGATACAAGCCCACGTCCTCTTCCTTAGTTTTCCCCTTAGAATTATTTACAGGATGCCTACAGATACAGTACAAACTAGTATGAAATTAACGATAGTTTGCATTTCCAGACACGCTTCCGTGGGTAAATAAGCCCACCACGCTGACTCCGAAGACAGGTTCAAAGCTAGGGTGACTCGGGGACACTTGCATCCGTAACCGCAGAGACAGGCTTCTCGTTGGCTGGGGTGGATTCGCAGGCTCTGTCCTCAACAGTGCTGGGGGCCTTGGGGGTGGGGGGCGTCACATCCACAGCGGGTGCGGAGGCAGCGTCGGCCCTTGCAGTGGTCGTGACAGGGTCGGAAGGTGGGCTGCCGGCGGGCGTGAGGGAGGAGAGCAGCTCCCCTGGGCTTGCTGCAGAAGACACCTCTGGAACCAAAGGGAATGACGGGAGGAACTCGGATGGCATGGGGAGAGGTGCAATGCCAGATAAGTTTCGGGGAGGCAAAGAAGGAAGAGGTGGCAAACCTAGGACAAAAATGGCAGAGATCACACATCCTCCCAGCACTAGAGAGGCAGCGGTCATCCTCACATGCCCGTATTTGCATTTCACTAGGGCAGTGAAGCTGAGGAAGGGCAACACACAGCACAAACCCCGCTTACCCTCAGGTGGAAGCAGGACGGAGTTAAGTACCCACGCCAGACCAGCTGGCCAGAAGGAAAGGTTCTGGGCTTCTAGACTCCAAAACCTCCATGTGACTCAGCCAGTTCAGAGAAGAGAGGATTCTCCCGCTCAGGACACGCAGCTACACTAGCACTGGAGGGGGAAAGGGGGGGTGCTCCCTTTCCCCCAACAAGCTGCAAGCCCGAGTCAGAGCTGCCCTCCGGACAGACAACAGAAAGAGGAGAGGGTGCCAGCCCTCTGGTGAAGGCTTGTCGTGTCGCCCCCGCCCCGCATTAGCCTCACCAGAAGTACCCAGCCTCTGTTCAAGCCCTGTGACAGGGAACCATTACACTTGGCGGGTTTATTGTGATGATTTCAAAATGCAGACTGAAGAAAGAGTATTACTTCTTTAAAAACAAGGAAAGGTAGAATGTACAACATGTTCAGAGCAACCACTGGGCTGGTGAAACCCTCAATGCTCTTTGAGTCTGTTAATTTGGGAAAAGGGCGGAAGAAGCCAAGAAATACAGGGCATAGAAAAAAAAACAAAGGAAGCGCTAAGATAGGTAAACCGTTAGAGTTCACAGTCTTCCTTTGTTTTTTAAACCACTGTGCTGAAAAGCGAATGGGTTAATGAGGACCGGTGATGAATACATCCAGAGGGGCGTGTACAGCCGGGCCGTCATGACCTAGACAGAAACATGACAGCGTACACTCATGCGCCTCAGTACGCAAATCAGAAATTAATAGCCCTGACCTGTGGCCATCTCAGAGGTAAAGGTGATGTGGGTAATCATTAACTAGAAGAGGTTTGTGGGACACTCTGCTGCTTCATTCCCATCAGCACATAAAATCGGAGCGAAGTGCTTTGAATATCGGCTAGCTTAACTATCTGTAGCTAAAATCCCAACAGTTTTTATTATAAAAACATCTGTTAATAACAGAATATTTATCAAATAACAAATGCGGCCAGCTGAGCAAGGATGAGGGTTTCACAGCCCAAGGTCCTGGGCCTGGCTACTCAAAACAAGCACCGCCGGCGGCAGTCGCCTGCACCAGGAGAACGGCGGGGAGTCCATTCACCTCCACCGGGGGGCCTGTACCCCTTCCATCCAAGTCCGTTACGGCAGCGCCGCGACACTGTTCTCTATTTCTGCAACTGGCCCTTATGGTACTCGGGCTGTCGGCGTGCAAGGAGAGGAAAATGGAGGAGAGGTGGCCAAGCAGAGAAGAATCACAAAAATCTTCTTCTTCCTCTTCGTTTTTAAGCTTTTTAAGTAAAAAAGATTAATATTTATTTGAAGCAGCTGGAATTTGTTCAACTGATCTGCCCTTTCTGGAAAAAACTGCAATAGAGGATCTGCTTTCCTGGATAAAAGCTTTTTATTAGCCAGAGTCCTAGGAAGGCAGGATGGGCAACATACCCGGGTTCACGAGTTCCGGTAAGCTGACGCCTGCCATGACATGCGGTGCGGGGAGGTTGAGGTTGGGGAGGGCAGGCAGGTTAGGTAGTCCCGCTGGTAAAGGCATCAGACCTAGAGAGAAGGCAGAGAACAAAAGGTAAACCACTTCCTCCGGGGAAAACATTCCATCTTTGTGTTCTGAAACAACTACTACCAGCTTCAAAGCGAGAACACCAGAAGTCCACGTACTGGGTGGCAGCTGTGTGTCCTAGCATTAACAACAAGAGTGAAACAGCTCACTTCAGCGAACCGTCTTTCTGTACCTACACGATCAGGTGGCTGAGCAGATAAGGGTTAAAACCCATCCGAGTACTTCCAGACCTGCGAGCCAGAATGACAACGGCCTGAGTGCTGTGGGGAAAGGGCTGATGTGGCTCAGCAAGTGCAGGAGTAAATGAAACTCAACTTCTCTTTGATGGCTGAGGTTTACAGTCCCTCCCGCTTTTGAATTTTTTTTTCCTGAAATAACTTCACACTTAGAGTTGCAAAAGTAGTTTATATAAAGAAACCCCATATATCCCTTTCACTCAAATTCCCCACACGTCAACGTTTTACCACACTTCACCATTGTGTGTGTGTGTGTGTGTGTACATACAAATTTGGTTAATGGCTTAGTATGTCTGTGCATGACCTCTGGAGTCATACAATTAAAGGTTCTCACAATGCAAGTACATTTGATCCCTGAAATAATATTTGATTGTTATTTGATGGATAAAGACATTTGGTCTTCATTAGGAACACTAAGAGAAATAAACAAACATCTAACTTAATGTTAGAGCTTCTGAAGAACCTGCTATGGAATGCTCTCTGTCAGGACACAATGTCTCTTCACAGAAACCGCTACTAGAAAGCCCTGACGAAGGAAGCCCCAAAGGACAGAACTTTTACACACTGCTGCTTCCTGCCTCACGCTGCATCGCAGGGGTGGCCGGCTGAGGATAAGGAGCCTGAGGCTCAGCACCTAACAGCTGGTAACTGACAGCTCTTTGACATTTGCTCTCATTTATCACAAAGTTATGGCAAAGATAAAAGGAAATTAAAAGACACCACAAAGGTGTAAGATTTTTTTCTTTTTTTTTTAAGACGCACAACATTAGTCATGCTATTATTACTAACTCCACACATCTCTCCTCCCCTGCCGCCTGCCACTTACCTGGTAAGGTAGGAGCTGGGTTCAGTGGCGCCACAGAAGTGAGGGACTGGTTTACTTGTGGCAATAATGGTACTGTTGGGACACCTGAAACAAAACACGATCTTTTAAAAAAACTTCTACCGAATTCTTGACAAAGAATGGACAGACTTTATTAGGAGTCTTTAGCCGCCTTCCCTCCCCACCATGGTAAGGCCTTCACCCCGTCCTGGTTTCTGGCTGCCTCGCCGCCTTAGCTCATGTACACACTCTGCCTGTGGCCTTTAATGAGGACTGTTAGCAGAGTCTGGCCTAACAGGGTAGGAGGCTCTGCAAACCCACCCCAGCTAAGTTCTCTGGACAAGAGTTTTACATCTGACCTAAGCAGGGCTAGATTAGAAAACTGTTTTAGAAATTCAGAAATGGGACTCAAGGATTCCAGTCAATCTCTACTGGACTCCTGAACTAGACACCACATAAACCTAGAACTGCTGGGGGCAGTGGGGGCAGATGCCCTGTGAAACCATGAATGCTGATCTGTGAGAGGGGAGAGGGAGGCAGACGGCATGAAAGAGACAAGAGTACCTGGGCCTCCAGGGATGGAGAGAATGACCTGGCTTCCCGAATTTCCATTTCCTTTTGATAGGAAATGGGTAGGTTCTGTGACTCTCCTCTGAAGGGTTTTTACTGATGCTAGCTTGAGGAGGTTATGTACTTCAAATGCAAGTAACTCTTAGGATACTACATAATAAAGGTTTTCTGTTAATGTTTACCACCTACTCGCGCGAGAGGTTTTGCTGTCCAAACAGTAACAATGTACATGGATTCCAGACTGTCTTACAGAAATCTGCTTAAATATGGTAGCAGGAATGAATTGTGCCTAAAAAGCATGAAACAACCCTTTTCAGATAGTTACTTATTTTTTTCATGTATTTACTTTTCTGCAGAAATTAGAGGCATGTAAAAGTAGAAGAGGGGCCATCACTTTCATCAGATTCTCAAAAAAGTTGGGTAACTGATATGTTCATTCACTCAAGGTTTTCGGGGGCACCTACCATATGCTGGACACTATTCTAGGCACTGATGCACTCTACAGCATAAAGAAATGACAAATCACTACCTGTAGGATATATTCTAATGAGGGGCAGGAAAAGGGAGACTGATATTGAACAAGTAAAATACACAGCCTGTAAAATGGTGTCAGTTCTCTGCAGAAAAATCAAGCAGGGAAGAGGACAGGAAGCATAAGGGAGTGTATCGAAAAGGTCATACTGATTAATGTCATTTCAAAAGGATATATTCATTTTCTAAAATTTTATAATCCCCAAATTTTCAAATCCATACATATATACATTTTTAAGACACTTTTAACGTTTCTACAGTTACCGACTGCGCTACTTTGCAGCAACTTAATTAAAAATAAAGATAGGTAAATAACAAAAAAAAAGTGGGTTCTCACATGTCATGTTGCTAGAATACTCAATTTTTAAACTGATTTTCTCAAAGTGAAAATGTTGATTTCACTCTTTTCTGAGCATTTCTGTCTTTTAATATTCAAGAAGCCATTTCTCTACTGTATAACAAGGCCAGGGATCTCACTTCATGTGCTTCTAAGACAAGTGTAACTATAATGTAATGAGGGAAGATTTAAAATGTCAAAAAGAAACTGAGATTTGAAGACAGCAGTCAGAAGAGCTCTGATACGGCACTGGAACACTTACTCTCAAAGAGGAGAGAGCTACTCAGACACTGAGCGGTCTGCTGCCGTGGGTGTTACACCAGCCGACCTGTACTAAGCCTAGCCAGGAATAAACTAGAAGACCATCTGATGGAATCTAAGAAAAAAATCACAATATAAAAAAGGATTCTGCTCAAATGAAATAAACTTTAAATGCCCTCCCAACTGTATCTATGACTTAATACTAATGATATTAGTATTTCATTTCATCTAGGAAAAACCTGGATTGTGGTGATGACTGCACAACCCCATAAATTCATTAGACATCATGGAGTTGTATACATACAGTGACTAAATTTTATGGTATGCAAACTGTATTTTAAAAAAGTCAGGAAAAAAAACCCAGCAAAGAGTAGGGGATAGAGAAGCAGGTCACCATAGTGCAAACTGGTGGGGCTGGGTGTGTGTGTGGGGGGGTTTATAATACCATGCCGTCTACTTTAGGCTATGTTTGAAATTTTTAATTCTAAAAAATTGAAGTTTTAAATTTTATCTAGAAGACGACATCTTTGGGAATGAAAATGAAGACTCTGAAAAGGGCTGGGATTTGAACTGAGGAGACCAAGTGCAAAAATCATACTGTTGACCTTAACTGCATCTTGATGAATCCATCTATTTTAAGTCCATTCCAGGACAAAGTGAAATGTGAACAAATTGTAAACACAAATACTAAAAGGAGCTCAAGAATAAAAGGTTTTAATGAAATAAAACTAAACTATGTGAGTATTTCTTTCACTTACTCAACATATTGAGTAATAATATACTCTTGGTATTATGAAGAAACAAAATCAGAAAAAAGGTGGTTTTTAAAAAGGCAAGGGAAAAATAAACTCTACCAACATACCAAGTTAAGATCTATATCATGTGACCAAGCAATCCCAGGCCTAGGAATATAACCAAAAAAATGAAGACACGGGTTCATGCAAAAACTTGTACACAAACGTTCATAGCAGCATTATTCCTAACAGCCAAAAAGTAGACACAACCTAAATGTCCAACTGATAAATGGATGAATAAAATGTGGCATGTCCATATGATGGAACATTACTTAGCCATAGAAAGGAAGTATTACTATATGCTACCACATGAATGAAACCTTGAAAACATTATTCTAAGTGAAAGAAGTCAGTCACAGAAACCATGCATATTGCATGAAATGTCTAGATTAGGCAAATCCACAGAAAAAGAAAGAAGATTAGGAATGATCTAGGCCTGAGGGGTTGGGGAAAAACAGTGAGCGACAGGGCATAGGGTTTCTTTTGGGGTAATGAAATGTTCTGAAATTGACTGACGTGATGGTTGCACAACTCTGCAAATACACGGAAAAAAATCCCACTGAATTATCTATTTTAAATGGGTGACTTGCATGGTATGTGAATTATATATCAATAAAGCTGTTGGAAAAAAACTAAAACAAAAAAGGACTGTACTGGGTAGAACAAGAATTAAGAAAAGGGAGGAAGACATGCACGTGTCCCCTGAGCAAGACTGAACCCCCAGAAAGAGAACGATGTCTTGCTCAATTTTGTATCTCCAGTGTTTACTACCTAGGGGATACTGCAAACATTCGTTGAGTAAATAGAGCAATTGAACAGAATTTAAAGGTACAGTCCTGACTCTACAACTTGTCCAAGCTAAGAGAAGCCCAGACTCTAAAATACACCAAGAGGTTTAAATGCAAAACATATTTATAGTTTTCAAAGTACACCGGCATTACTTTTTAAATTTCTATAGCTTGAGACAGAAAAGAGTATCATGTAAAACAAAGTAGGTTGAAAAGAGAATAGATTTTTCTGCACACCTGTACTGAGAACATTACTGACAGCTGGTGGAGTTGAGCTAATAGAAAGTCCAGACAGACCCTGTTCAATTTCTGTAGTTCCTGGTGGTGACAAAGATGGGGGATTAACAGAGGACAGCTGGACCTGCCAAAAAAAGAAGGAAAGAAAATACTCAAGTTTACTTAAAGAACAGATATTGTCTCTCACTGGTCCTACAGATACCTTTTTTTAAAAAACATTTTTATTTAAATTCCAGTTAGTTAACATATAGTGTAATATTAGTTTCCGTTGAAAAAAATAGTGATTTAAAACTTCCATACATCACCCAGCGTTCATCACGCGTGCCCTCCTTAATCCCCATCACCTATTTCACCTATCCCCCCACTCACCTCCCCTCTGGTGACCATCTGTTTGTTCTCTACAGTTAAGAGTCTGTTTCAGAGATTGCCTCTCTTTTTTTTATTTGCTCATTTGTTTTATTTCTTAACAGGTACCTTTTCTGATCATACTAGCTGTCAAAGGTTTTCACCTGGCACTTCCGCCTTCAGACACTCTTTCCTATTTTTGTTACATGTCAAGGACCAAGCACTAAACATCTGCCCATCCTGTCACTTCCAGTCTCTTGACACGTGGCATCTCCCCCATTACACACACTGTTCTAGGAGGAGATTCTACTCTTTCCTCCTTCGTAGCTGTCCCCAAATCATTTTACTCCACCTTTCCTCTTCTCTGATTTCTCAGCCAGTTTCTAACTTTCATTGTTCATGGAAGAAATCAGCTCGAAGTCTTAATACCATGATAAAGTCTTGGAAGTTTCTCAAGATGTCTAACCTCGTGAGTCCATCTTACCTTTTCTCATCAATGACTGAACATGGCAGCCATAGCAGCCAGACCTCTACCTTCCGGGATGGCGGAGGGAGAAGTAAGTCTACATGGATTCTATGGGTGGTTTCACCTCTGGATACTCCAACTTCTGCCAGCTCCAGTGCCCTCTGGCACATTCCAACACTACTTGCATTCTGGCCCTTTTCCTTAGCTGCCATTTCACCCCCTGGTCTTCTCAGACTGCCCACAGAGGCTTAACTGGGGCAGAGACCACTGATGAGGAGCAGCAGACACGGCGGTAGGACTCTAAACATGGAACGACATGGGCTCTGGCCATCGGCCAATGGCAGCGGTGAGCAGTGAGGAAAGGCTCCACTTCTCTAGGTCCTCTTCACTTTCTCTAGAATTGGGGATGGCCAAACTGTGTACCATAAAATGATAGTGGTGGCAGACCTTTCTTTACAATGGTAGCATTTTTCTTCTGGATGTTTGGTTTTTACTTATTCATGCAGACAAGAGTTAACTGTCCTGTGAGGCTTGCAGAGAAAACATTTTAAAAGCCTATAAGCCTGTGCAAATATCTTATTCTTTAAAAAGCCTCACTCTGATCCTATAAGAGTCCCCACACAGCATCTTGCTCTGCTTTCCCAGTTAAGTTTCTTGAAATAGTCAGCACCAGCTCTCATCATCACCTTATCACCAACTGTTTGCCCTCTGTCCCCTGTGATCAGATACCTGCACCCCGCCAGTCTCTGAAAGGCTCTCGTCCAGGACATGTGTTTTTCACTCCTCTCACCTGACTTCTCTCAACACCTCACAGAGTCGACATGCCTTTTTTTTCTTGAAGCTCTGTCCTCCCTTAGGACTTCTTCCAAGCTCCCTCTGCTGGATCCCCTTTCTGCCCATCCATTTAAATATGAGGAATGTTTAAGATTCCAGCCTCAGTCCTCTGACCCACCCGGGCCCAATCCCTTGACAATTTTTATCACTGTTCATTGGGTTAAATTACCCTCCCTTTGCTGATGATTCCCAAATCTGTGTCTCTAGCCTTGTGCTTGTTCCTGAAATCCAGATCCACAGGCTACCCATCTGGATATCCTAGAGGAACTTCAAATTCAACATGGTGAGCACTTAACTCCTCACCTGCCCCATCTCCAGGAGTGCTACCACCACACACACGGACACTTGACTTGTTTTACTGGGAACTGTGTGATGTCATCGGTAGTAAAGTTATCTTACCTCTGTAAACCCATCTTTAAGAGGAGTAATAGGTGTACCAGTCATCTGTCCTGGAAGAGAAATTTTCTTCCCTTCTTCAAACGGGCGTGTTGGTATTCGATGCAAATAACCGTATCCAATGCCACATCCTAGGCTATGAAAATATTTTTTTTCTTACATTTATTGTTATCAATCACAGCTTGCATTTCTCTGAGGTTTTGAAATACAAAACCAATTTCCATTCTTTTAAATAATGTCATCCTATCAGAGGACTCTTCTGACCACCCTTTATACAACAGTGTCTGTCCTTCCACCACAGACACTACCCTTACTCTCCTTTATTTTCTTCAAGCATTTATCATCATCTAACACACTGCACATTTATTTATTTTCTGTCTCCCCCAATAAAATGTTAAGGTCCTTGAGGGCAGAGACCTCACTTTGTTTACTGCCGTAACAGTTCCTGGCACATGGCAGACACTTAATAATTATTTGCTGAACGAATGACATACAGCCTTTTCACTGAAGAGCTTTAAGTACTTCTGTACGATGATGTCATTTACACAGCCCCTAGTTCTATTTCAGAACCTGACACAAATCAATCCAAATTCATCCAGATTCCTTCTACTTCATCCTCCCACTGCCACCAGAGGCATGTTTTTAATAAGACATAATCACACTGCTTCTTTTCATAGTCTGCTGGCCTCCCAATATTCCTTTTCCCTTTCTCCCTTTGGAGAATTACTTCTCTATGTTGTGTGCAGTGCTGGTGGGACTGTCCATCAGGGGGGCCTTGTCCAAACCAAGAAATGAATGGTTCATAACCCAAAGAAGCCAATCCACCTCTCTTGCCCATGACTACAAATCTTGGGAGTGACAGAAAAAACAGAAATGGCTTGATCCCTTCAGTAGAACCCTAATGAAAACTGCTAATTTCCTTCCTCCCTAACTCCCTAGCAGTGTTGAGTCCTGTCTCTTCCCATGGCTGATTCTTTAGCTGTTTCTCTGATTATAGGAGCAACTCCACAGCAATAAATCCATGTTTGCTTATGACAGCAACAGTTGGTTTCTACTGTTTGGAACCAATGACAGCCCCCCCCCCCCCCACGGGTACAGTGTTTCAGAGTCTCACTGCCCGAGGTGTTTCCAAATTTCCGACCATGGTAAGGCCCTTCACAATCAGATTCCACTTTAGGTTTCCATCATGATTGCTTTTATCTCCCAAACTATTTGATACTTTCTGAGAAGGCCACACACAGTTATCTCTATGCCTCTCTCCTGCCAAGGCATCTGTTATTTCTGTGGATACTACCACCACCAAAAGCTGGGAGAGCAAGCAGTGGCCAACTCCAGCTCTTCCTAATCCAAATCTGATTTTACACTGATGCTTCATATTACAAAATTACTTATTCCTTGGCTCACTTTTTGTCCCTTCTACCATCAAATCTGCAATCCTCACTGAACTAGATCTCAGATGGAGAGGAAGAAAGATAAAATAATTTAAATTGATCAATGATAGCCAACAATGTTCTTATTAGAATTAGTGATGTTCTTTGCAGTTGGACTTCACCATCAGCAGAATCTCTTCCTTGCACTTTGATTCTGTGTTTACCAAGTACTCTTGTGATGCTAATCTGACCTGAGTTATCTTCTAATGGGAGAGGGGAAATGTTTCTATTATAAACTAAAAATTTGCCATTCTAATAAATACAGTAGTTTCTCTACAAATTTAGTTTATATGAGGCAGTCCCTTGGAAGTGAGTCAATTCTGAATGCCTTGAGAAGATCATATTTCTGTGTGTTTACAAACCTGGACAATGGACAGTAACTTGATCAAGAATTGCCCCAGACAGTCCAGATTCTTTTTTTTTAAATTGTTACGTTAATCACCATACATTACATCATTAGTTTTTGATTAGTGTTCCATGACTGTTTACGTATAACACCCAGTGCTCCATGCAGTACGTGCCCTCTTTAATACCCATCACCACCAGGCTAACCCATCCCCCCACCCCTCTCCCCTCTAGACAGTTCAGATTCTTAAGATGTGATACCTCTATCTATTTTCTCAAACTGCAACAAGTTAGCATTCTGGTTGCAACATATAGTCAGCTACAGAATCTCAGGTAGTGTGGGGAAAGATATTATGAACAAATAGGGTCTTTCTCTGCCTGCCTCAACTAAGTCATCCTCTTCTCAACAAATGCTGGAACTTTTACAAAATATTTAGAAAAGTTTCCAAACCTTAGGCTTTCCTGTAATTATGGCTTATGCTCAAGAATTCCTCAATTAAATAAGGCTTTCAAAATAATGAAAAACTTGTACAATTTAAACAAAAGCTGAAAGACCTTTTAAAGGAGCAACTTTAAGTCTGCATGCTTTGGTTTGGCTTTTTGAAATTAGGGAACTGACTTGATGAACGGTCCTGGAAAATTGATTTTCTACAGTTTGCTTCTCTGCTTGGCTTGATAATCCTTCTAAGTTGCCCCTTTTTTTTTTCTTTTTTAAGATTTTATTTATTTGTCAGAGAGAAAGAGAGCACAAGCAGGGGGAGCGGCAGGCAGAGGGAGAAGCAGGCTCCCCACTGAGCAAGGAGCCTGATGCGGGACTAGATCCCAGGACCCCAGGACCATGACCTGAGCCGAAGGCAGATGCTTAACTGACTGAGTCACCTAGGCATCCCTCTAAGTTGCTTTTTATTTTTGTTGCAATTTTGTCTAATTTTTGGTTGAAATCAATCGGTCCATTTTTGAAAGCCAAGAGTTTTCACAAAATGCTAAGAAATTTCCCCAACAGCTAGAGAAAGTTACACTTGTATTGTCCCACTGTTGGGGAAGGGAACTGGGAAAATAAAACTGAAACTATTTTATTAAAATAACAAAATAAAACAAGACTGTTTGCTCTTAGATCAGTAAAGAAAAGAACCGTAGGTCTATACCACACTACCTAAATATGTGCTTTAAAAAAATGGATTACTGGTTTCAGTATTCTAGGTTAGCTCTTTCCTTTTCTCAACAGAAGACTTATAATAAACTATTAACTTGTTTCAAAATAAAAGCAATGATGTTTACAATATTTACTGGTAAGCTTAAGCAATCATAACTTAGTCTGAACAATGACCTTACCTGCCTTCTCCACCCCACGCAGAATTTGGTGTAATAATCACTTCTCGGCAGTTATCAGTGTCTGTATTATACACATAAAGTTTCAATGGTTTTGCTTCATGTGTTTCAATAAGGCTGAACAGATCTTCAGACTGCAAAAGCATCACAGGAGAAAAACATTTTTATGTTACTAAACTTTAGAACAGTGGGTCTCAAACCTGGCTAATATCAGAATCACCTGGAAAACTTTTTATAAAAAGTACAGATTGTAGGCCCTGCTGCTAGACATAAAACTCATTCCTTAAAACCAATACTCCAAAAAAGATTTCAAATATTTTACCTATCTCCTATGTGCAATGCCTTATCTCCAGTTCCCTAAGACCTAGTCAGCAATTTTAATAAAACTCTTCTACACCCAAATTCTATATATTCTGCTTTTAATCTTCATTATTTTCTTTTAAACATTTATTTCTTCATTTGAGAGAGAGCACAAGCCAGCGTGCACATGGGGTGGGATTGGCAGAGGGAGGGGGAGGGAGAGAATCTCATGCAGACTCCCCATGGAGACTGATACAGGGCTCGATCTCACGACCTTGAGATCATGTCCTGAACCAAAATCAAGACTTGGATCTTCAACTGACTGAGCCACCCAAGGTGCCCCTACTCTTCATTATTAAGACCTGGTTATCTGGGCCTCTTATTTTTCTTTCATTTTCGATTTAGCAATATATACTTCCACTAGCTAACAGACAAGGAAAAGGATCTAATATAGCTAAGTCAATTTTGTTCCCTTAAAAAGGGGTAGAGAAAATGAAATCAATAACCAAAATGAGCATCTGCTTTAGTCTTGAGGTATGTTAAGAGATTGGTTTATTTTTAAAGATTTATTTGAGAGAGACAGTGTACACACAAGAGTGGAAGGAGCAGGAGAGGGAGAGAATCTTCAAGCAGACTCCCCACTGAGCACAGAGCCCCACTCGGGGCTCCATCCCATGATTCCAAGATCATGACCTGAGCCAAAATCAAGAGCTAGACGCTCGACTGGGCCACCCAGGTGTTCCTGTTAAGAGATTTCTGTATATCATACACAAAATCTGTGCAATTGCCACATGGTATGTATTTTTCCTTACAGCTATACCTTATAAGACACCTCCTCCCATGTGTTCTGTTTACACCCTGATGTGTAAGTTATCTTGATTAGCAAAGACCTAAATTTCAACTCTAAATGTGAAATGTAAATTATACTTCTGAACCTATACATTAATGAGAAAATGTTATAGAACTTTCATTATTAATAAACACACCAATTACCTCATTCATGACTGTGTCTGCTCCAATGATATAATCACTGTGAGGTCTAAGACCTGCCAGTGCCGCAGGAGAATTTGATTCTACTTCCTAGAATAACACAAAAACACACCCCAAAATTAATGTATATAAAATAATCTTCCAAATTTACAGTTCACAGTCCTTAATTTTAGTGATTTAAAAAAACCCTTGTATTTCTTTTCCTTTCTTTCTTTCTTTTTTTAAAGATTTTCTTTTGTTCATTTGAGAGAGCACAAGCAGGGTGAGGAGCAAAGGGAGCAGCAGACTTGAGCAGTGAGGGGCAGGGGCAGAGGCAGAGGGAGAAGCAGACTCCCCACTGAGCAGGGAGCCCGATGCGGGGCTCGATCTTGGGCCCCCAGGATCATGACCTGAGCCGAAGGCAGGCGCTTAACTGACTGAGCCACCCAGGTACCCCATAAAACCCTTGTATTTCTTTTTTTTTTTTTTTTAAAGATTTTATTTATTTATTTGAGAGAGAGAAGGAGAGACAGAGAGCATGAGAGGGAGGAGGGTCAGAGGGAGAAGCAGACTCCCTGCTGAGCAAGGAGCCCGAAGCGGGACTCGATCCCGGGACTCCAGGATCATGACCTGAGCCGAAGGCAGTCGCTTAACCAACTGAGCCACCCAGGTGCCCAAACCCTTGTATTTCTATCTTGTTAGACATGTCAGATATCAGAAACTATAGAAAATATATATCTAAATCACAAACATAAAAATCACATACTTAATAAAAATATAAAATATTATTTTAGCTATCTGTAGCTATCTGCTTTGACATTTCTCCTTCTAATGGATGAATCACTAGAAAAATAGTTCTTAGGCATCTATATTTGCTTTTTCCTAAATTTTTAAAATCTGTTAACCCACAGCAATGAATTCTAATTTTCAAAAACCAAAAATAGCCTAATAATAATAATACCTCTACAATCCAACTTAGATGAAGACAGCACCCTTCTACTTCGTTTCGTAAACTATAAGTAACAGCTCATGGTTAATACCTACCAATACATGCCAAACATTTTCATTTGCCCCATCAAAGCTGCAGAAACGAATGCTCACTCCCAGCAAGCCCTGGCCGCCCCACATATTGCTGGGTGTGACGGACGTCTCTCGCAGCTCCAGTGTTTTACTACTGTAGATCAGCATTTTTACAGGCTTTTCAACATTTGCTTTCAGTAGATCCTTAAGAGTGTCATTATCTTTATTCTGTGAATACATAGAAATAATTTTTCTTAATAAATGAAAAAAATTAATGTTAATTAGCTTAAGCATCCTATGGCCCTATGGGAGTAATATTAATAACATAAATAAAACATCCAACAGGTAAAGCTGCCATTGACATTCAAATGTTCCTTGAAGAATGTCGAAAACTAGGAACAACTCCTCTATGTTACCAACTTCAGACTTTTTCTAATAGCTGACTATGGATTATGGATTTTGCAACCCAACATTGTTTGAAGTGATCTAGGGCTTTAGTGCTAAAAAACCAAAATACTCCACAAGAAGTCATATTACTAAGAGAGTTGGTATGACTTTGATTTTAAAATCTAAAACATCTGCTGAAGTTGTGGTGTAATTTTGGACAGCACTCCTAAATATACACTTTATTCATTTATTAGGAACTGGCAGGAAAGAAAAATGGGAAGTAGCACATTAAATATTTCATTACATAAGTGAATAAAGGCCATTATGCAGGAGATGCTGATAAATAATGAAGACTTAAAACTGCTGTAAAAAAACAAAACAAAACCAAGTAGCCACTGTCATAAGAATTTCCTTTGCTGAAATTATAATTCTTTTCCTTCAAGACTTTACTACAAGTAAACTGAAGCAACTTATAAAAGGTGGTTTTAAGTCTGTACTTTTGGAACATACCTATTTGGTTCTAAAAGCATTATTTATATATCATGAAATTAAGCTCCAAGCAAACTGATATGTTATTTGAGGAGTCTTTACTAATCCAAGCATACAAAGGTCTGAAATCATTGAAAAGGCAAACTTTTTCATCTTATTTCTACTTAAAAAAAAAACCTAAATATTCAACATATAAAAAGTCTCCTAATAAAAATATCAGGAGCTATTTCATTCTCCTAAGATAATCACTGAAGGGTGAGGTATAGTATTCTATATTTGACATTTTCATGTCTCCTTACATAGTTTTTATAAACTGGTATCATATGCCATATAATGTTTATAACTAATATCCACCCCAGATAATCGGAAAAATTCCATTTTTAAAAAAAAATGTTTTATTTATTTATTCATGAGAGTGAGAAAGAGAGAGAGAGGCAGAGGGAGAAGCAGGCTTCCCGCCTACCAGGGAACCCCATGTGGGACTAGATCCCAGAACCCTGGGATCATGACCTGAGCCGAAGGTAGACGCTTAACCATCTGAGCCACCCAGGTGCCCCTGAAAAATTCCATTTTTAAAAGATTACAAAATATTATAGTCAAAACTACAAAAAGTTTAACTTACTAATCTCGAACCATTAATAGAAACAATAAAATCAAAGAATGGCTCCAGTCCAGCTCTATGTCCTGGGGAATTTTCTTGTACCTGTGAAAACAAAAGTGGCAAAAATGTAAAATATAGAGCTTAATTAATAATTGTAAGCTAAATTTTAATACCTATCTATTTTCAGCAAAAATAGATTAATTTCACTAATAAGGAAATATAGGTAAAACACACGAGTTCTCTCATTTCTCTTCATCTCTCCCAGATAATGCCCTTGCACCTCCCTAAATTCTACCCATTCTTTAAATTCATCCAATATAGGAGGTTCTCTATGGTTCTATTTCACATCACCTACTTTTGGGGGGCAGGGGCAACCTTCCCAGGATATAGCACATGACATAACAGACAGTCATCACAACTGAGTGAAAAAGTCAAATTAATTTAGCAAGCATTTATTCCACTACTACTACTAGTAAGGCACCATTCAATTACAAAACTAATAGGAACATAGCTGCTTATGTCAAGATATTCATCATCTATTAAGGACAAGATAAGAAGAGGAAGGGAAGACAGAGGACACACAGCCCTCTAATAAACTGTAATACAAGACCAACGAGTTTAAGGGCTATAACGGAGGTACAAAGTTCCAAGGAGAAAATTAATTCTGACTGAAGAAGCTTCACAGAAAAAAAAAAAAAAAAAGACATCTGAACTGTGTTTTAAGTCGAGGGTTTTAAAGGTGAGGATGGATAAGGGGATAAGAAAGGACATCTGAAAGTTGAAATAATGAGTAAAAATCCAGGAGTCTGAAAACATGAGGTTAATACAGTATAGCTAGACAAGAGGATGGTGTGGGATAGAAATACAGAATTACAGATTTTGAAAATCAGAAAACCTACAATCCAGGGGATCTTTAAACTGAAGTCTGTGTGGATGGCTTCAGGGGAATACTGCAGCTCCTGAAATCATATGCAACATTTTGTATGAATCAGCAGTTTTCTGGGTATAAAGATCGACAGCTTTCATTAGATTCTCAAAGGGTTTCTCCAAATAAAGTGCTAAAACCAGATTTTGTGTAGTTCTTTTATGTACAGGTGAAGAAACCATCCCATGACTTGCCTGTGGTCCTGCTGGCTCATGGTAGAGGTTAAACTCGGAAGTGTATCTTACATCTATTAGTCCAGCAAGAAGGCTGGAAAGAAAGCATGGAGCCAGACTTAGAGGGGACTTTAAATGGAAGACTAAGATTACTTAGATTCTCAACAACTCAAATGTTTAGCATCCCAAATTTGAAATGGACTAAAATTAACTATTAAATTTTCTAAATTTACAGTAATAAAAATATTAGGAGCTATTAAGAGTAGTAATATGACAGAACAGAACAGCAAAAAGTTTATACAACACACTTTGCATTTTCTCTGAAATATTTTCATGTTTTAAGGACTTTTTGTTCTGACTGACATTATTTTGTACTGTCAAAACTATCCTATGAAAACCAGGTTTGCCTTGATATTTGCAGGCTGATGATCTATAACAGTCCTAACAGTTCTAAGAGTCAGTTCTGAAGTTACACAAATGATATACACATTCATCCATACATAAATCTGTAGCTATCTAAACAGTAACAAATCATTTTAATGCTTTCAAAATGAAACCCATACTGTTCCCAGAATCTGTCCTTCTAATACCAAACTTCTTGGACTAATGATACTTAAGCTTGGAATAATAATACATTCATTATTTCTTGGACTAAGGCTACCTTTTATTTATTTAAAACCAAATTACACTATCATTGCTTCTAAAGAAGCAAAACTAGGTCTTCATTTGTTACAGTAAGAAATAGTTGTCCATCATAAAGATGGTTCAATGCTTAACTTACTAAAACTGTTTAATCTTGCTTTACATAAATTTTCCTGCAAATTTGGGACTACATCACTTTTGAAAATTAAGTTAAATATCAAAGGGATTTATTATTTAGCTCTAATGAAAATAATCAGCACATGCTTGTTTAGTTTCTTTATATTCAGTTTTCTTAAATGGGGGAAATTTTATATTCTACGTATTACCAAGCAAAACGTCTAGAACTCAAAGTGGCAGGCAGATTTCTCCTCAAAAGGCAACTCTGAAAGGGAAACGGTGGCTGGCTGGAGCTATTATGAGAAGAAAAGTGAGGTCAAGTCACTGCTAGCTGGGGTGTGAAATGCCTATTAGGTGCCTAGCAAGTAGGTGTGAAATGCCTTGGGTATGAAAAGAGGATAATTACCATAGATCCATGGAGCCCCCTCACGGTGGAGTTTCTCATTTAGTAAGGTCCTTATCTAATCATCTAACTCTCTGAATATTTCCAAATGACCATTTTTTCTAGAAACCAACCAGTCCATTTGATCAGTTTCAGAATTTTCCACTGAGGCTGCCAAAAGTTTATCTTTTAGTTAAAAAGGGCCAAAGATAGTACTTTTGTAATGTTACCACCAACTGAGAAAGTTGATCCCACACACTGACGCTTATCATGCCACCCTCCGAGTATAAAGTTTTACCACTATTTGTTTAAAATGGAAAGTTTCCAATACCATTAGAAGTATTCTTCCCCGTAACTCAAAAGAGATTCAATAGCCAAATACGAATTCTAAAAATAATAAGCTTAAATAACCCTTTCTCTAATTTTATTTTTCTATTTGCATTTGCTACAAACATGGATCTCCTCTAATGGACGTTGAAATTAATTTCTTTCCTAAATTATTTACATCATTTGTACCAGCATTATGCTGGCAACTAGGTATCTTAATTACCAATAGAAAGCCAGCAGAGGGAGCCCTAGAAAATGTTCTCTTTGGCCCTAATACACTTAAAGGAAACTTCCTACATTTCATAGCATGGAAAATAATATCTACAACACAGCAAATTAAACATCCACACAGGTAAGTTTCTCTGGCAATAATATCCACTACCAAGAATCTCTTAGGCACCCAATCTTTCAAGCATCATATCATTACTTCAATTCTTTCTGTCCACTCTAATATCTAGTATCTTTCAATTGTTGATTCATTGCCAGCTTCCTTCAAACCACCTTAAATTAAAAAAACAAAACAAAACCCATCTATCTACCTACCTGGTCATTTAGCATTTATTATTGGGCCAAATATTACAGCAATTTAAGATGAACAGGTTAAATTGGAAAGTTTAATAGTTAAGATTTTACAAGATTTTGAAAAAATGCACAATGAAAAGATAACAGAATTCTAGAGCCTCAAACTCTGGTTTTGAGGCATGATTTTACCTACTTATTAGCTGTGTGAGCGTGGGAAAGTATATTTATCTTTCTGGGCCTCAGATTTTTCATTTTCAAGTAAAGGATAATGTCATCTACTTTACAAGAATACCACAGAGATTGAATGAGATCATGAAACGCTGAGCTGACATTATAAAACACTGAGCTAATAAGACTCTGACATATGATAGGAGTGTTACAAATCTTTTTTTTTTTTTTTTTTTTTTTTTTTTTTATGGTGTACCTGGCATGTTTGATGCTTGGAAGAAATCTTTTTTTTTTTAAGTTTATTTATTTAAGTAATCTCTACACCAACATGGGGCTGGAACTCAGGATCCCAAGATCAAGAGTCGCATACTCTTTTGACTGAACCAGGCAGGCACCCCAGGAGTCCTACAAATCTTAAACTCCTCTTCCTAACTCCATAATCACCACCTGAGGGCAAATCTTTATAACCAACGAATTCCTGGACCCACATTATTCTTCTAACCATGTATTGTCTTTCATCCCTTTTAAAAAAAAAAAAGGAAAGAAAAGACATAAAATGTTAACTAGCAAGAGGAGAGAAACCATCTTTTAAAATGTGTCTCTTAAAAATCAATTCCAGATGAACAGATTTGAAGATCAAATAATAAAACAAAAAAGAACAATTAAAAAAATAAAACCATAAAGGTAAAATGACAGAGCCTTTAGAGAAATACATAAGAGAGTATCTTTGAGATTTTCAAATATGAAAAGACTTCTTAAACTGGATACAAAAAGCACTAACCATAAACTAAAAAAATTTATAAACTAAACTATACTAAAATTACAAACTTCTCATCAAAAGACACAATTAAGACACTGAAAAGATAAAGTACACATCCAACAAAGGAACTGTATTCAGAACAGATTTAGAACTACTGCAAATCATTAAGAAAGAGACAGTAAAACCACAATGAGATAGGACTTCACATCCACAAGGTTGGCTAAAATAACGACAACAACAAGGGTTGGAAACAAACCCTCATACATTAATGGTGGGAATGTAAAATGGTGCAGTCACTGTGAAAACAGTTTGGCAGATCCTCAAATGTTAATGAGTTATCGTATGACCCAGCAATTCTACTCCTAGATATATAAACAAGAGAAATGAAAGCATGTGCACATAAAACCTGTACACAAATTTCATAGTTGCGTTATTCATAGGAGCCAGAAAGTAGAAACAACCCAATGTCCCTTAACTGATGAATGAATAAACAAAATGTGGTACACTCAAAGAATGAAATATTATTTGGCAATATAAAGGAATGAAGTATTCATGTTACAACATGAATGAACCTTGAAAACATTATGCTAAATCATGAAGACCACAGATTGTATGATTCCATTTATATGAAATGTCCAGAAAAGGCAAATCCACAGAAACAGAAAGTAGATTAGTGGTTGCCAGGGGCCAGGGGTAGGAGCAATGGGAAATAGCTGCTAATGGGTACAGTGTTTCTTTCTGGGGGTAATAAAAAGGTTCTGGAATTAGCTATTGATGATGATTGTGTAACTGTGAATATACTACTTTAAAAGGTTGAATTTGATGGTAGGTAAATCTTATCTCAATGAAGCTACCAAAAAAAAAAAAAACCCCAAAAAACCCTACACATAATCTAATGGGGAAATGGGGCCCCCCTTCGTTCTTCCCCCCCCCTTTTTTTTTAACATATAATGTATTATTTGCTTCAGAGGTACAGATCTGTGATTCAACAGTCTTGCATGCTTCACAGCGCTCACCATAGCACATACCCTCCCCAATGTCTCTTAATGGTTTGTCTCCCTCTCTGGTTTTGTCTTATTTTTTCCTCTCTTCCCCTATGATCCTCTGTTTTGTTTCTTAGATTCCACATATCAGTGAGATCATATGATAATTCCTTCTCTGATTGACTTATTTTGCTTAGCATAATACCTGCTAGTTCCATCCACATTGCTGAATGGCAAGATTTTATCTTTTTTCCTTGATGGCTGAGTAATAAGTCCATCTTCTTTATCCATTCATCTATCTATGGACATTGCTGCTATAAACACTGGGGTGCAGGTACCCCTTCGGATCACTACATTTCTATCTTTGGGGTAGATACCCAGTAGTGCAATTGCTGGGTCATAGGGCAGCTCTATTTTCAACTTTTGGAGGCACCTCCATACTGTTTTCCAGAGTGGCTGCACCAGCTTGCATTCCTACCAACAGTGTAAGAGGGTTCCCTTGAAATTTCCTGACTTGTTAATTTTAGTCATTCTGACCGTGTGAGGTGGCATCTCATTGTGTTTTTTGTTTTTTGACAGAGAAAGACACAGCGAGAGAGGGAACACAAGCCGGGGGAGTGGGAGAGGGAGAACAGGCTTCCCGTGGAGTGGGAGGAGCCTGATGTGGGGCTTGATCCCAGGACCCTGGGATCATGACCTGAGCCAAAGGCAGATGCTTAATGACTGAGCCACCTAGGCGCCCCTCTCTCATTGTGGTTTTGATTTGCATTTCCCTGATGAGTGATGTTGAGCACTTTTTCATGTGTCTGTCAGCCATTTGGAGGTCTTCTTGGAGAAATGTCTCTTCATGTCTTCTGCCCATTTCTTGATTGGATTATTTGTTCTCTGGGTGTTGAGTTTGATAAGTTCTTTATAGATATTGGATACTAGCCTTTTATCTGCTAAGTCATTTGCGAGTATCTTCTCCCATTCTGTCAGTTGTCTTTTGGTTTTGTTGACTGTTTCCTATGCTGTGCAAAAGCTTTTTATCTTGATGAAGTCCCAATAGTTCATTTTTGCCTTTGTGACCCTGGCCTTTTGGAGACCTGATAGCAAGATGTTGTTGCAGCCAAGGTCGAAGAGGTTGCTGCCTTTGTTATCCTCTAGGATTTTGATGGATTCCTGTCTCACATTGAGGTCTTTCATCCATTTTTTTTTTTTTAAAGATTTTATTTATTTGACAGCGAGAGAGGGAACATAAGCAGTGGGAGTGGGAAAGGGAGGAGCAGGCCTCCCGCGGAGCAGGGAGCCCAATGCGGGGCTCGATCCCAGGACCCTGGGATCATGACCCAAGCTGAAGGCAGACGCTTAACGACTGAGCCACCCAGGCGCCCCCTTTCATCCATTTTAAGTCTATTTTTGTGTATGGTGTAAGAAAATGGTCGTTTCAGTCTTCTGCATGTGGCTGTCCAATTTTCCCAACACCGTTTGTTAAAGGGGCTTTTTTCCACTGGATATTCTTTCCTGCTTTGTCAAAGATTAGTTGACCATAGAGTTGAGGGTACATTTCTGGGCTCTCTATTCTGCTTCATTGATGTATGTGTCTATTTTTGTGCCAGTACCATACTGTCTTGATGATGACAGCTTTGTAATAGAGCTGGAAGTCCGGAATTGTGATGCCGCCAGCTTTGCTTTTCTTTTTCAACATTCCTTTGGCTATTAGGATCTTTTCTGGTTCCATACAAATTTTAGGATTATTTTTTCCAGCTGAAAAAAGTTGATGGTATTTTGATAGGGATTGCACTGAATGTGTAGATTGCTCTAGGTAACACAGACATTTTAACAATATTTGTTCTTCCAATCCATGAGCATGGAATATTTTTCCATTTCTTTGTGTCTTCCTCAATTTCTTTCGTGAGTGTTCTATAGTTTTCTAAGTACAGATCCTCTGCCTCTTGGGTTAGGTTTATTCCTAGATATCACATGGTTTTGGGTGCAATTGTAAATGGGATCGACTCCTTAATTTATCTTTCTTCTGTCTCATTGTTAGTGTATAGAAATGCAACTGATTTCTGTGCATTGATTTTTATGTCCTCCACTTGCTGAATTCGTGTATGAGTTCTAGCAATTCTGGGGTGGAGTCTTTGGGTTTTCCACATAGAGTATATCATCTGCAAAGAGTGAGAGTTTGACTTCTTCTTTGCTGATTTGGAAGCCTTTTATTTCTTTTTGTTGTCTGATTGCTGAGGCTAGGACTTCTAGTACTATGCTGAACAGCAGTGGTGAGAGTGGACATCCCTGCCTTGTTCCTAACCTTAGGGGAAAAGTTCTGTTTTTCCCCACTGAAAATGATATTCATGTGGGCTTTTCATATATGGCTTTTAGGATATTTAGGTATGTTCCCTCTATCCCTACACTGTGAAGAGTTTTAGTCAAAAAAGGATGCTGTCCTTTGTCAAATGCTTTTTCTGCATCATTCTTTTATTTATGTAGTGTATCACATTGATTTGCAGATGTCGAACCACCCCTGCAGCCCAGGAATAAATCCCACTTGGTTGTGGTGAATAATCATTTTAATGTACTGCTGGATCTGATTGGCTAGTATCTTGATGAGAATTTTTGCATCCATGTTCATCAGGGATATTGGTCTGTAATTCTCCTTTTTGGTGGGGTCTTTGTCTGGTTTTGGGATCAAGGTAATGCTGGCCTCATAGGAAGAGTTTGGAAGTTTTCCTTCCATTTCTGTTTTCTCAAATAGCTTCAGAAGAATAGGTATTAGTTCTGCTTTAAATATTTGGTAGAACTCCCCTGGGAAGCCATCTGGTCCTGCGCTCTTGTTTGTGAGATTTTTGATTACTGCTTCAATTTCCTTGCTGGTTATGGGTCTGTTCAGGTTTTCTATTTCTTCCTGGTTCAGTTTTGGTAGTTGATACGTCTCTGGGAATGCATCCATTTCTGCCAGATTGCCTAATTTGTTGGCATATAGTTTCTCATAATATGCTCTTATAATTGTATTTCTTTGGTGTTGGTTGTGATCTCTCCTCTTTCATTCACGATTTTTATTTATTTGGGTCATTTCTCTTTTCTTTTTGATAAGTCTGGCCAGGGGTTTATCAATCTTACTCTTTCAAAGAACCAGCTCCTAGTTTCATTGATCTGTTCTACTGTTCTTTTGGTTTTTATTTCCATGATTTCTGCTCTAATCTTTATCAATTCTCTTCTCCTGCTGCGTTTAGGCTTTATTTGTTGTTCTTTCTCCAGCTCCTTTAGGTAGAAGGTTAAGTTGTGTATTTGAGACCTTTCTTGTTTCTTGAGAAAGGCTTGTATTGCTATATACTTCCCTCTTAGGACTGTCTTTGCTGCAACCCAAAGGTTTTGAACAGTTGTGTTTTCATTTTCATTGGTTTCCATGAATTTTTTAAATTCTTCTTTAATCTCCTGGTTGATCCATTCATTCTTTAGTAGGATGCTCTTAGTTTCAGGACCACTCTTTATAGTCTATTTACATTTACATCGTTTGGCTACTTGATTTCCAAGCCACCAATAGACTGAGAATAGCCAAAAGAACTGAAAGAGATGCTACTGCCACTTGATTTTAGCAAAAAATTATAGCTGGCAGAAAATGAGAATAAAAATTTCAAAACTCAAAAACCAAAAGTAAGAAAAAGCACCAGTGTTAAGCCACTTACCAAATTCTACATAGTGAGTATGTACTATGCACTTATGAAAAAGGTTTAATTGTGCAGTGCCTGGGTGGCTCAGTCGGTTAAGGTTTGGCTCTTAAATCGGCTCAGTTCATAATCTCAGGGTTGTGAGATCAAGCCCCGTGTCAGGCTCCATGCCCTGTGTGGAATCTGCTTGAGATTCCCCATCCCATGGGCACACTCTCTCTCTTTCTCATAAATAAATCTTAAAAAAAAAAAAAGTTGTGATTGTGTCTTGTTTTAGGGAATGCAGATTAAAAAAAAGTTCTCTGCCTTGAAGCTGTTTTTAGAAGTTTTTGCAATTATAGAAATCTGTACATGTGCTGTCCAAATACAGTAGCCACTAGCCACACATGAAATGTGGCTTTGTGACCATGGAACTGAATTTTTAACTTCATTTAACTTAAATAATTTACATCTAAGTTTAAACAGCCATATGTGGCTAGAGGCTACCGTACTGGACACCAACAGTCTAGGTGCTAAGGACATGATTTGTATTCCAATACAAATATAATACAGCATATGGATGTCATCACAACAATTAAGATATGAAGAGGCTAAAATATATTTAGCATCTGTCAATGATGATGGGAAGCATGAAATACATTTTACAAACAGACTCGCATATAACATTCTTGATACTAAAAGCAGTAAATAATCCATTTGAAGTAAGAAATTGACTCTACACAAATCCATTCCCTGAGAGTTCTAACAAGCATGCTTAAGTTCCACTTTTTCCAATTCTTCTCAGGCCTCATGGTTTACTTTGAACAATTAAGAAATATCATACAGCAGGTGAAAATACTAAAGAGTAGTTATGCTTACAAATGAATGACAAAAATAAATGTTACCAAAACACGGACAGGTAGAATAAATTATGAACACAATTACTGGCACTTACAGGAGTTGAACTTTAAATTTGGAGGTTATCTTACCAATATAAAAATCACAACATGAAAGAAATACTTCCTTCATAAACACTCTAGAAAAAACAGGTACAATAAGCAAGACAAAACCTTTTACTCAAGAAGCAAAAAATGAGAACCTATGACAGAAACTGCACAGTGAAGGGGTATCCATCCCCATTACATAAAAAGAAATTAGCATAAAAAAAAGAAATTAGCATCCATGATTAGAAGCTGGACTTAGAATCACCAACTATATATAAATTCTTCTTAAAGTGGTGTCATTCAACTACTCCAGGGAGTTTCAGGGCTCTGAAATTAATTTAGTGGGTCATTATAGAACAAACATCAAAATAAGAAAACATCAGAATAGATAAAATATAAAAAACTCATGACTTAATAACAGTCATTATTTTGCATGAAATGTAGTAGGATACACCAGTTGCAATGGAAAGTAAGTTTCTTACTTTGATCTGTAATAAAGTTTGAAAAACAGCCCTAAGAGATACCATTAACTGTTTTGTCCAAACAACCTCCAGGTAATAAATGCAATTGAACTTTTGGCTTTTCTCTCACCTTCTGATCCTGGATCACTGGAAAGTTTTACCAGATTTAGCATGGATTTTTCTTTGTGTACAGACCTAATTGTTCTATACTGGTTGCTTTCCAATGAAGCATCCATCTCTTCTGGGATTAAAAGTGCAATAGTACTTTATACTAGGTTTGGGTCATTTTACATGAACCGCTCTCTCTTTTAAATCTTGGCTTGGGGACAGAGGGACAGCACAGTAGAAGGGAAGAAAAGTTTGGGTGGATTCAGGGGAAGACGTTCTCTCAACTCCATCAGTCATTTATATACTTCCAGCTGAGGAGTACAGAACTGCCACCTTAATGTAACACAGAAAAGAGATTGTGAAGCTACTTTCAGAACGCAGGATATCATCAAAGTAGGCATTTTATAAGGTGATACACAAAGATACACTTACTCACACTTCTGGCTAGTATGTGAATTATTTCTCTTAAGTTTTCTAACCATGGAGATGTTTCCATAAAATGGGCTCAATGGAATATGTAACTGTCTCCTCTTTATTACTGCACCACCAATTCCTTCACATATAAAAGGTAGTTAAGTTCCTCTGAATGACTTTTTGTCTACACCATCAACTCCTCTAACTCTCAATTTAATGTCAACACTCTCACTTTTGTACTATTTTTAAAAACAGCAGGGATGTTAAGTAAGACTAAAAATCAAGTTCAATCCAAGTATCAATGATGACTCATTCCAACTATACACACAAAGCCTCATGTTATACGTATATGCCTGGGTGATCAAAATGATGGGAAAAGACTTGGGAATGTGATATGATAAAAATAAACCCTAAATCCTTCAGTTATAAAAAAGGCACTTTTGGAGTGGGGCGGGGGAGCTCTTCTATGTCTGAAAAGGACCAGTTTTCTTGACATAAATATGTGGAAATTATTTTGACCAGAAGAGTTCAAAGCTTTACTTGCTAAAACATTCTCACATGTTCTACCAAAATAACTCAGAGAGCATGTTTTTTCTGACTGACCCTATGATGTAATTTATAACATATGAAGCAATTTGAAATAAAATTCTAATGGTAACTAAAAGGACATTAAAACCTATCAGCATACAATAACTTAGAAAAGGTCTGTGTATCAGGAAAATGATGTTGAAAGAAACTGAAGTCTACTCTAAAAGAAGCAAAAATTCTGACAACCTGTCACCAAATTTTATAATCTTCAAATACCAACTTAGGTATTGGTTTCTTAGGGAACGAAAACTTGCTGCGTGACCTTAGGCAATAATCCTTCTGTGCTCCTTTTCTTTAGCTATAAAGTGAGGAGGTTGAGAAGACAGTTTCTAAAACTGAATGACTCCCCATGAAATAAGTCTAACCTGCCGCTAAGCTACCTATAGCTTCTACAGTGTAGATCAAACCCAACAACAGTATTTTAATTACATACTCTTTTAGAATTTTTAATTAATGTGTTTAGTATCACTGTGATGCTAAGCAATGAAAAGGACACTGGTACTCACCTAACTTTTAAAAAAGACAAAATTTCCTTAAAAATGAGGATCCTTAAAAATTAGCAGGCAAATAAATAAAATTAATGGGTCAGATCTGATCCCAAACTTACGCTTTAGGTTTTTTTAAGATTTATTTAAGTAATCCCTACACCCCATGTGGGGCTTGAACTCACAACCCCAAGATCAAGAGTCACATGCTCTTCCAACTGAGCCAGCCAGGTGCCCCAAAACTTAAGCAGTAAAGTATAGGGTTAAGTACACAGACAAAAAGTAGCTACTGAATTATCAAGTAAATGTAAATGCTACCCAATATGCTTAGAGGTCTATTTTAACCAGTACTGCCACTACAATAGTGGTTCTCAATGGGTGATACAATAATGCAGATGCTAGTAATAAAAGCATCTGCTAACATTTATTGAGTCTTTATCATATTCCAGACCCTATGCTAAGCTAAATGCTTTATTATGGAATATCTCATTTAATCCTTGGGATAACCAATGAGGTAGACCTCACTGTTTTATTTTTTTTTCATATTTCCCAATTTTAATTTTTAAATTATTATTTTTTTTACTTTATTTTATTTTTCTAATTAACATATAATGTATTATTGGTTTCAGAGGTACGGGTCTGTGATTCATCAGTCTTATAGAATACCCAGTGACAACACTAGAAGCTTAAGGGCGAGGCCTTCTATAAGGTGGCAGCAGGCCAGAAAAAAAATAATGTGCTCAATTCTTTTCAAAATATTTCATATACAGTATTTAATATGGTTTTTAGTACAAAAGGTGGAGGGGACACTACTATTATCCTCACTTTTCAGATAAAAATAATAGAGCTCAAAGAAGTTCAAAGGTTTGCCCAAGAAAACACAACAATGGAGCTGACACTAGGATCCAGTGATTCCCAAGAGTGGTCTCTGGTGGTCTACTCTGAAGTCTCTCAATATATTCACGTCTACCAGGTGACAAGGTTCCTTATTGCTGATTATGTGCTGGAATGTTCTCTCATCGGTGCTTAAAACAAAAACAACCCTTAGCATCATTCTCTTCATGCTGCAGTAAATTTATTTGCAATGCCAAGAGGGACAATGTCTAGTCTCTCAGAGTAACTATTTTGGTTCTGCATGCTGTTTGGAGGAAAAAAAAAAAAGCCATCTTACTTAATCACACCTCTGAAGGCAATCTACAGTTATATACTGAAGTACGTATCAAACCTTTACAGATAAATATTTTCTAGTTCAGATTAGTATTAAGGAAATCAATCAAAATAACATAATCCTTTTAGCACAGTATTAAAGCCAGCAAAATGTACTGAAACTAATGGCTATTCTAAGGTCAATTCTTTTTTTCCCTAAGTTCTATTCTTATGAAAATTTCAGCGGTATTATTTAAAAAAGCCCTGTCAGTATCTGACCCAGAAAACACTACAGCCAGTGCTGTGCACTCTACTACTTACTGACCAGAACAGAAACTGTAATTATACACCAACAGTAGGTTTCCCCAAATAAGGATCCTGAGGATGACAGTCCATACACTGAAACACTCTTCATCACAAAATATAAAAGTGTACATAAACAGTGTAACACTGATTTGTTCAAGGTTTATTAATATCAGGAAAAGTTTATGTTCAATGATAATTACAATTCCTGAAAATGTGTAAGGTTCACATACATTCACTGTATTCTATGGCATTTATGAACTGAAATAATCTGATTCCTACACTTGAAAGGAATTTCAAACAATGTTTATTAAACAACTTCATAGTCCTTAAGATTTTATCTTTAACTAATCTCTACACCCAATGTGGGGCTCAAACCCACAACCCAGAATCAAGAATTACATGCTCTACCAACTGAGATAGCCAGGTGCCCCAAATGCCCAACATGGGGCTCGAACTCACAACCCTGACATCGAGAGTCACATGCTGTAGACGGAGCCAGCCAAGCACCTGTATTCATAGTCTTTTAGTAGGAGAGATCAATTTTGGGAGATCATAATCTTTAGGTGGGTGTTTATAAAGCTTTCGATTACAACTTTATATTTGAAAAACACCAAATAACCCAAGTTTTCCTTTTATATCCACTGTTTTCAGAGTGAGTGAGGAGAGAAGACGGTAGTAGTGAGGTTTTTGTTTTTCAAATGGGGCATGAATTTAAAAAGTTCAAGAAACACTGTGTTAGTGGATAAAATTATGACTATCAAATGTTAGGAATTCCCTTTCTCAAAATAAGTACCAAGTTGAAATCCTGCAGGATTTCATGTAAATTAGTGAGACACCATTAAAAAAAGGACAGATCCATGTAATAGTAGCTATGTCTAGGTATTTCATTTTCTTTTTTTTTTTTTTTTAAGATTTTATTTGAGAGCGAGAGCATGAATCGGGGAGGGGCACAGGGAGAGAGGGAAGCAGAATCCCTGCTGAGCAGGGAGCCCAACATGGGAGTCACCCCAGGACGCTGGAATCATGACCTGAGCCCAAGGCAAATGCCCAACCGACTGAGCTACCCAAGGCACCCTCCATTTTCTACGGAAATAATTCTACTGTCACTTTCTCCTCTAAGAAGAGTATTTAATGCTGCCCAGTCTATAGCAAACAGCTCTGGAGATAAAGGCCTATTATTATACTGGAGACATACTTCATCTCAATGGCCTTTCCTTCAAAACATCCATCATCTCAGAATCTCTCTTGAAGGAAATGACAAGGAATAGTGAACATAACATTTTCCATGTCCCCAAAGTGGTGTGAACATTGGTTCCAGAATGTCCTCAGATAACCCACATCTCAAAGAATATTAAGTGTAGAATGCAATTAATCTGAATATTCAAATTTCGAAACAAATCTTATAATGGGCATCAATGAGGCAACTCCAAAAATGTAATTTTGAAAACGGCCTTATATGGTTTACAGTCATTAAAAGAGAATCTAGGCAAGAATTCTGTATTCAACATACTTCAACTTTAGTAACTTCTAACAAAACTAAGAAGCCCTGGCTAACATTTTTCCTGCCTGATGTTAAGATTGGAGAGTGGGAATAAAAGTGGTACTCATGATGAACATGGAATTGGACTTATTGCATAAGGGAATCTGAACTATAATGGTATTTTTAAAAGAAGGCTTCTGGGGGCACCTGGGTGGTTCAGATGGTTAAGCGTATGCCTTTGGCTCAGGTCATGATCTCAGTGTCCTGGGACTGAGCCCCGCATCGGGTTCCCTGCTCAGTGGGGAGTCCGCTTTTCCCTCTCCCTCTGCCGATCCCCCTGCTCATGCTCTTTCTCTCTCAAATAAACAAATAAATTAAAACAAATAAAAGAAGGCTTCTGAACAAATTTAAAAATTTCCAGTAAGAGTCCACCTTTTATAAATATCTTTTAATTATTTTGTGAATATACAAATATTTCATGACCACTGTGGAAATTTTAGAAAATATACTGAAGTTTAGAAGGAATATAAAAATGTCACCATTCACCAATAATCCTTTTTAATATCCTGGCTTATTACCTTTCCACTTTATGTTCCTGGCACTCGACTGTACATGCACCCACACAGAGAGGCAGACCTACGGCCACAGAGTGCTGTGAAATACCATTTTCATGAACATATGGCATTTCAATCTGCAGTTAGGGCCTGATTTATTTACCAGTTCCTCAGCTACTGGATATTTAGGTAGTAACCAACATCTTATGATAATTTCAGACCACACTGTACTCGAATATGTCCTATCATTCAAAATATTTGTGAAAGATGGCTAAGCGGCACGGTTAAGCACAGGAAAATACTTCAGAAGTATTTACTTTTAGATGATAGAATTATAATTCAGATTCTTTGTTATACTTTTTTAACTTATCTAAAAGATCTGTAATGAACACGTGTTATCAGAAAACAATATAATAATCTACTAAAATGAAGATCAACGTTTGTATAAATAAACATTAAGATTCAATAATTTGGGAAAATGTACATTTTAAGTGAAAACAAAGGTAGGATTTAAGGTGAACATGTACTGGTGACAGCAAAGACTAGAAAAATTAAATGTCCATCACCAGGAGGTGCTGTTTAAACTGTGGTACAACAAACTACTGCGGAGCTAAGTGAAACCAAGAGGCAGATCTCTATGTGCTGCTATGGAAAGACTGCCAAGATGATTATCAAATAAGAAGACCGGGGGGGGGGGGGGGGAACAGTATGTATCTTATGATTCCAACAGTTACAAAAGGAAACAGAAAGAGTGAAGGGGGGCAGAATTCTTTTACAGGCATAAAACTTTTCTGAAAAGATACTTAAACTACAGTAGTTACTTCTAGGGTAGGAATGGGGAATTGGATATACAGTATGATCACAACCTGAAAATGTTCATCAATATATAAATGTATAATACATAAAAAGGAAAGTACACCGCTCACAGCAGAGAATCTGAAACTACTTCAAGGCTGTCCCCTAAAAAACTGAAAAAGCAGAATCTACCAATGGATATGGAAAATAGAAAAAAATGTAAATTTCAATCTATGTGAATTGTAAGGACTTGGAAATAATAATAAAACAGCAGTGGACATGGATGTCACTATAATTATTATTTCAAACCCAAACAAGTTTTTATTACTAACAAGTTTTTATTACTATTACTAACAAGTTTTTATTACCAGGGAATCGATTATTAAAGAAAACAAACTTCTAATGAAATCATTCTAGAACGTGTTAACATGAGTGATTTTCTTCCAAGGTTATCTTACAATATTTATTCTAGTTTACAAGCTCAGTAATCCAGCGGTGAACTACATCACTGTATATTTAGGCCATAATAAATGAAAGGAAGATTTTTCTATTATGTTCAGATTTAACATAGTACTTTCCCCTCTAAAAACAAAGACAGCTGGAAACCAAGGACAGTGTGGGTTAGGAACTCTAAAACATTTAAAAAATTCTCCTAAGCCAGATGGTCATTACTATTTTAAAGCGCCCTCTAATAAAACCTGAGTAAGATTTCATCTTTTGCAACATTTATGCTCCAGATGCAGACTGGAAACGAAGGTTGTCCCTAGTGCTTCTGAAAATCAGATTTATAGATTAATAACACATCTGCACTACTGAATATATAGGAGAGCTGATTTACTAAGATGCACCAATGTAAAGAAAACATACTTCAACTTACTTTGCATGGAACATAGACATTAATAGAAGCCATTCAATTGCAATCCTTTCGATGTGTACATCTTTCTAACAGACTTTTAAAAACTCAAGTATGCTGTTTTACTGAGTGCATGTATCATTAAAATATCATGAATCCCCAAAGATTCATGGCCACAATCAGCCACTGTGAGAATCAGCTGGTAATACCAGATATCACACCCCAGGGTAGAATACTCAAAATCAAACCAGATAATAGAAAAGTACTGCCACTAAACTTTCACTTTACATTTGGATCTGACATTTCTCCTTCAATTTCTCCCACCGGTGTGGCTCTTGGGGTTGGCTTAGCTGAAGGAAATATGCTTTGCTTATTTTCTAGGAAAATCATCCTTTCCCACCAATAGTGAGGCTTCAAGAGATTTTTAGTAGAGTGGAGAGGCAACAAGACATGATAATCCTAAAGATCAGAAAGGTCATCAATCACAGTGCTATCACACCCATATCTGGGTAATTCACTTTAACAATGTTGTCTCAAGGGGCACCTGGGTGGCTCAGTCGTTAAGCGTCTGCCTTCGGCTCAGGTCATGATCCCGGGGTCCTGGGATCGAGCCCTGCATTGGGCTCCCTGCTCCGTGGGAAGCCTGCTTCTCCCTCTCCCACTCCCCCTGCTTGTGTTCCCTCTCGCTGTGTCTCTCTGTCAAATAAATAAAATCTTAAAAAAAAAAAAAAAGAATGTTGTCTCCCCCAAAACATGGGATCTAAGGCAGAAAATGACTGTAAGCACCAGAAAGTACGGTTTCTCACTTTCAGTGAAAATGTTCTTGCCTGTGAGCAGCTAACATTTAGTGACACTCTATCACGTCCTGAAATGGTGCTACAGATTGGGGCCACTTTTCTGACAATCCATCACGTTAACCACTCACGCAGGTGTCACACCACATAACCGTCAATGCTACTTTTAAAGACTTCCAGTTCTATAAAACCCACATGCTTTGCAACAACTTAGGTTGCTCATAAGCAAGGGCTTACCTAATGTTTTTTGAGATACTATGCTTCTCCATCCTGGTGACTGAGGCTGCTTTCCTTTGTTTACCTAGATTTTTTTTTTTTTTTAGAAGTTCCTCTCCATTACCTTTTACCTTAAACCTCAATCTCCACCACACCCTTAGAACAGAACGGAAGATCCCCCCCACCAGGAAATGTGGAAAAAGAGGGTTGGAAAGGTCGGGAGCGACCCGGGAGAGGAAAAACTCCTACAAAATCAAGTAAATTTAAGTCCGTCAAACCTACTTCTGGGCCATTTCATTTTGTTTGCCTAACTGGCTTTTCCGGACATCCAGAAAGCGCCGAGGTGAATTAACACTTGCCGTCGCATCCCCCGCGTCTAGCTTGCGAGCTCCAGGCTTCATTTTCTCAGAAAACTCAAATGCTACCTTCACCATCACCTTTTCTGCAGACTTTGCCCCCAAACCTTTCCTAACTTTGTAAGCTAAGAATTAAGAGAGAAGGGACAGAGAAGGCCGTAACGAGAAAAAGATTGTCCCTCCGCCCTCCGCCCCCCACCCCCCGGCTGGGCCGCCTCCCGATCAAGTGGCCGGCTACCGCCCAGGCTCCACCCCGTCCTCCCAGTGCAGCGGACCCCGCGTCCGGAGCGCTCTGGGGAGGCGGGATACGAGCGGCCTCCTGAACCGGCCTCGGTTAAGGCAGCGCCCGCGGCCGCCGCTCTTCTTCGGGGTCGGGCCTAGCTGTCCCGGGAAGGGGCCCGTCGGGGCCTCTGCCTCCCGCGGCCGGACCCCGCCTCCAGCCTGCCTTTCCCGAGCCGTCGTCGGAGCCCTTACCCGAAGGACGTGGTAGCCTTCCGTGCCCCCGCCAGGGATCTCGACGCTCTGCGAGGACCCCATGGCGGCGGGCGATTAGTGTGGATCCGCGCTGCTCCCCGCCCCCCGCGCGCTCCGCTCCTCCGCGTAGCACTTGGGACGTGGCACTCGCTGCCGCCGGAGAGCCGGGCCGCACTGCCCGCCGGGAGAGCGTCGCCGCGGCACCCACGGCCGCTGTGACGCCGCAGACAGCGCCACCTGCCGCAAATCACCGGAAGGGGCCTGAACACGCGCGGGCGGGGAGGGGCTTACTGGTGCTCGCGACACTGCAGAAATACAGTTCCTCCAGTCTCGGCCTCTTGCTACGGATCCTTGAGTTGGACAAGCTTTATCCAGACGCGTTCCCACTCGCCCGAAGGAACCATTGCTTTGTCGTAGCTCCCCCTGGTGGCCAGAGGCAGGGAAAGGGCTGCTACTGAAAAGAGCAGGGTGGGTACAAACAGCTCTCTGTTCTCCACGTTCATAGGTCTTGTCCCAGATTGTAAAGAGGTTGATGGTGCCTGTCTGTGGGCTGGATCCCGCATCCGCTCAGCTCATCTCAGTTTTATAAAGGAAAACGTTCTGTTTCTGTTTTTGCCTTCCTAATTATGAGAACAAGATCAGAGGATTGGTCACAATCGGAGCGATGTCAGAGTGGGAAGCACAGTTTTATGTCCTCAGTGTCCTACCTCCTGCTGCTGGGTTTCCTACTTCCTTTAGGTAGCCAAGTTGTATTCACACTTTCCCTATTCCGTTTCTCCTTTTGCCCTTTCCCTCTAAAATCCTCAATTATGGCCATTGTCCAGGGGTCAATTTGATCATCACTAATGGTGGGTCAACCAGGTTTTCGGACAATGTATATTCTGATGTGAAGGAACGTAAAGTACATATTACCACTCGTGAAGTATTCTAGCCCAAAATGTTTACCTTGCTTCTACTATAGTTAGATCTTCCAGTTGTATACAGAGGATAGAGGGAAATGTCAGTAAAATGACATCACAAGGAAATAACCAGGCAAATAAAAGAGGTGGACTGTCCTTCAGAACAGCTGGCCAGGTCTTTTCATCAAATCAGAAGTATAAGAAAGGGACTACACTGGATTAAAAGAGACAGGAAGGATGTAATCAGGAGATGCGATGTAAGGTCTTGAGTGGAAGGCTGATTTGGAGAAATTAGCTGTAAAGGACATTTTTGGCTGAAATGGGAAAATTTGAATATGTACTGAGTATTCGAAGCATTTACTGACATGGAAAAGTGGAAATTATTGACTGAAAAAAGCAGGTTACAAGACACAGTATGTCTGTGAACAATATGAAAACATTTTTGTGAGCAAAATACATATGTATATATAAGAAGACGTGAGAGGATATGAACCAAGTGTTACAGTGATGATTTCAGGGTGTGCCAGAAATGTTTTACTTTTTGTTTTTGCTGGTTCTATATTTTCTAATGCTTATGGACTGCTTCTGTAACAATAAAAGTATTTAAAATTTTAAAATAAAAAGTCATTTATCTTTCTTTGCTGTCAATAAACCAATACCATGTTTTTAGGAGGCCTAATCAACACACGAATACACAAATGAAATCTGCAGTTATTAGGTTCCTCAAGGGCAGGGACTGCAGTGGAGTCAGCTCTATGTTCCTAATACTTAGCAGGGTGCCTGGCAGCTAAGTCATTAATGAATTTAATGTAAAGGAATACATATAAGAACTAGATTTGATGATGTTCTTGTTCTGCTTGACAATTATAATCTTCTTCATGGTGGTGTCATAAGCTGTTGCTATGTTCAATTTTTGTTGAAATTGTCAGATTTTTGTTTCGCAGACGTTTGGCACTAGCCATGGTTTGCAGAACCCAGGATGTGGACCTTTGGTAGTCCATCAGCAACTCTGGCCCTTCCTTAGAGCTATATTTTATTTCAGTCGTATGAGTGACTATCTGCTATTCCCCATACAGGCCATTTATTTTCTTCCCTTCTTTACCTTATTCATGCTGATCTATACATCTGGAGTGCTCCTTCTTACCTTTATACGTAGAAAAATTCTAACTATCCTGTTAGGTCCATCTCAAATTTTACTTATAGATCCCTAAATTCAGAGGAATGCCTCTCCTCACTCTTAGTTCCTAGAATAGTTAGTTCCTTCATTTCTGGAAACATCATCTTTGTCATAGGCTTGTCTTCCACTATTTATGGTCCATTCATTCAGGGTGACAGTCAGGTTTTTTCATTTTCAGATCCCCAGTTCCTGGTTGAGTCTTGGGAACATGGTA
The DNA here is from genome assembly GCF_029215605.1 of Mirounga angustirostris. Taxonomy (NCBI): domain Eukaryota; kingdom Metazoa; phylum Chordata; class Mammalia; order Carnivora; family Phocidae; genus Mirounga; species Mirounga angustirostris. The sequence goes on along the minus strand of NW_026991711.1, from coordinate 134,986,491 downwards.
GTAAAGTTTGTTAATTTGAACTCAATGTGTGAAATAGCCTCAAAGCCTTTTCTTTTTCAGGATCAGTTAATAAGTTACCCCTGCTGCTCCTATTTGTGCCTCATCAAAATCTGTGTTACTTTTTTTAAAAAAGATTCTATTTATTTATTTGACAGAGAGAGAGAGATGCAGGCAGAGGGAGAGGAAGAAGCAGACTCCCTGCTGAGCAGGGAGCCCAATGCAGGGCTTGATCCCAAGACCCTGGGATCATGACCTGAGCCGAAGGCAGATGCTTAACCGATTGAGCCACCCAGATGCCCCAAAATCTGTGTTATTTTTTAGTGGCAATTGGTAGTGGGTGAGGTGCAAGGCTCACCTAATTTGGGACCAAAAATACGTGCTAACCATTGCTCCAATTTTCCTGGTGCCAGTTCTTTCCCTCTTGTAGTTAGGGAATATGCTCAGAAGGCGACGAATAAAATCCTAAGTATGTGGCCAAAGCTAATATAAATAAATATAACATGATGGAGGGGAATACATGGGAGATTATTGTCCAAGACAGTCTCAACTGAAGAAGAAATCTGCGGCAGGCAAGTTGGTATTTTGAAACATCACAAGCAGCAGAAAAGTGAAAGCCCATAAAGAAACAGTTCGTGATGGAAGGATCTCTGTATCATATTGACTAGTGCAGCCAGCCTAATACTTTTGCCTCCAGACTACCCTGGGAAAGTTTGGCTCCTGCTGCATTTGGATAACAACCACGCTTCATAGACACCAGGGCCTCCCTAACCCATGGCCCCTTCCTGACCTAGTTAGTTTTGCTGAAGGAGCAAACCTCAGGAGGGGTCATGTTTCGGGCCATGGAACCCCAGTCATAGCTGACTGGAGAAGAGGGGAACCCCCAACTTACTGGAAACCAGCACCTACACTAACTAATAACCTATAAAGTAGCCTGTTAAGAAAAGCTCTGTAGCCCCTCCCCACAAAAAAACAAACAACAGATGGTAATGATTAGCTAGGTCAATCAGATTTTCTCTTTGGGGACTTGGAACTGGGAAATACAAGAGACTCAGTGTAGGTTTATCCGTGCATTAGAATGTAAACTCCATGAGGCTTTGCCTGTGTGTCTACCACTGTATACTTAATACTAAGAATGGGCTGGCATAGAATAGTTGCTCAATAAATAGTTATTGAATGAATGAATGGTCCTGTTAGTAGAAAAGTGCTAGAGCAGTGGTTCTCAGGCTTGGATGTGTATCAGAATCAGGGAACTCTGTGAAGATACAGTAGCCCAGTGCTAGTTTATTTCAATGAACCTGGGTCCCAGTAGTCTTTATTAGTTTCCAGGATTCTGGAACACACAAAATCTGAGAACTACCACACTAGACTAATGCTCAATGCATGCTGTTTTGTGGGCACATAACCAACGAGAATCTCTAGAGCTGAGAGGGATCCTTCCAGCAATCAATCACAGCCCCAAGGCCCAATTTATACTGATGTACCCGTGTTTCTTTGACATTCCCATCACCTTTATTGCCAAACTTCTAATTTATTTTTAAACAAAACTTTGTTTTGGAGTTTGGGGAATAATTTTAGATTTACAGAAAAGTTGCAGATAGTGCAGAGAGTTCCCATATGCCTCTACCCAGTTTCTCCTACTGTTAGCATCTCATATAACCATGGTACATTTGTCAAGACCAAGAGACTAACATTTGTTTTTTTTTATTTTATTTATTTATTTGAGAGAGAGAGAATGAGAGACAGAGCATGAGAGGGAGGAGGGTCAGAGGGAGAAGCAGACTCCCTGCCAAGCAAGGAGCCCGATGCGGGACTCGATCCCGGGACTCCAGGATCATGACCTGAGCCGAAGGCAGTCGCTTAACCAACTGAGCCACCCAGGCGCCCAAGAGACTAACATTTGAACCTTAGCATTAACTAAGGTTGTCCTATCTCCTTAATCTCCTTAGTCTTCTTTGGTTTGTGCAGTGTCTCAGACTTTCCTGATTTTCAGGACCTTGACAGTTTCAAAGAGCACTTGTTTTGATCACTTTGTTAAGGTACTGTCTGTCTTAATAGTAAAATTACTATTTTTCCCCTTCCCCTGGGAGCAAGTCACTAAGTCTAGCTCACCCTCAAGCTCCATCTCCTGGAGGAGAGTATCCAAGGATATAATTTGGAATTCTTCCATAAGAAATTTTGCCTCTTCTCTCCTATTTATTTAATCATTATATTTATATTAGTATGGACTCATGTATACTTATTTTGTACTTCGGTTATAATCCAATACTGCATTATTCAATACTGATAGGAATTCAAAATGATTATATTTTGTTGTTCAAATTGTTCCAGCTTTGCCCCATTGAGACCACTCTCAGTTTAGCTTCTGTGTGTCCTTTTGGCAGGCTCCCATCTTTTTTGTATGTGGTAAAATACATAAAACATAAAGCCTACTATCTTAACCATTTCTAGGTGTACTGCTCAGTGATACTAAGTATATTCACACAGTTGTGCAACCATTCTTTTGTTATTTCTGTACTTTCTGGCACTACAAAATGCTCCAGGCTCATCTTCCATTTTTTCTGTTCCAGCCCTAGAATCGGTCATTCCTCCAAGAAGCCCAGTTTCCTTTAACTGGAGAATGACATTCAGAAACCAAGATCTGGGCTCTGGGTGTACTCATTGCTATCGAAATGTCACTGCTTTTAGACATTCTCAGCAGACAAAGCTAGGAAACAATATAAATTGATCTATGTATATACACATATCTATAATTATTTCTATATCTATCTGTGTAGATATTAAACTAAATAGGAGTTCATACCACCTTGATTCTAATTGAGCCCCACGGGATTCATTTTAGCACTTTCCTTTTGCTTATTTGTAACTTCTTTCTCTGACAGTGAGAAACTTAGCTCTCATTATCTACTATTACATACTTATTTTTTCAAATAAGTATAGTATATACATAAAATACTTTCAAACTTGTTAATATGTATTCCGGTAAGAAGCAAATTTATCAACTAGAGTACCATATTTGTATAGTTTTCTGTCTTTAGCTTTATTTATTTGAGAGTGTATGAGTGCATGCAAGTGGGGGGAGGGACAGAAGGAGAGAATCTTCAAGCTGACTCCTCGCTGAGCATGGAGCCCTACAGGGGGCTAGATCCCGTGACCCATGAGATCATGACCTGAGCCAAAACCAGGAGTCAGATGCTTACCCAGCTGAGCCACCCAGGCACCCCTCTATCTTTAGCTTTATGGTTTCCAGTCAAAACACCATTTTCCAAAGTCACTTAGGTCAACTCCATTTTCCCCCTACCCTCTTCAGTGTGATATATGAAGATATACATATATATGTCAGATATATACAATCTTCACTTGTGGAATACAGTTAGATTCACTAGTTCCAGTCTGTATTCCATCCCAGGGATCCCTGACATTCTGGTTGATTTCCTTTTTCTTTCTTTTTTTTTTTAAAGATTTTATTTATTTGGGAGAGAGAGAGACAGAGACAGAGATAGCGAGAGAGAGCATGAGTGGGGAAGGGAGGAAGAAACAGTCTCCCCACTGAGCAGGGAGCCCAATGTGGGACTTGACCCCAGGACCCTGGGATCATGACCTGAGCCAAAGGCAGACACATAGCTGACTGAGCCACCCAGGAGCCCCTGGTTGATTTTCCCTTAATTTGCACACATTATAATTCACTCTTTGTGATGTACAGTTCTATGGGTTTTTATAAATGCATGCATCTACCACCCTACTACCATACAGAACATTTCCATCACCCTAAAAATTTCCTTGTGTGTCCCCTTTGTGATGAACCACTTCCCCTTCTTTTAACCCCTGGCAACCACTAATCTGTTTTCCAACCTTATAGTTTTGCTTTTCCCAGAATGTCATATGAACAGAATTACATAATATGTAGATCTTTTGGTCTGGCTTTTTTCACTTAGCAAAATGCATTTAAGAATCATGCATACTGTGTCTGTAACTCATTCCTTTTTATTACTGAATAATATTCCATTGTATAGATGTACCATGATTTGTTTTCCAGTTATTTGTTAAAGGACATCTTGGTTGCTTCCAGTTTTTGACAAGTATCAATAAAGGTGCTATAAACATTCACATATAGATTTTGTGTGAACATAAATTTTTAATTCACTTGGGTAAAAACCTAGGAGTGGATTTGCTGGGTTGCATGGTAGGTTTATGTTTAACTTTATAAGAATGTGCTAAACTGTCTTCCAAAGTGTCTGCACTATTTTGCATTCCCACCAGCAATGAACATGCATTCCTATTGCTCTGCATTCTCACCAGCACCTGGTATTGTCAGTTTTGGGGTTTTAAACATTCTATTAGTTATATAGTAGTATCTCATTATGGTTTTAATTTGCATTCCCTAATGACAAATGCTATTGAATATCTGTTCATATACTTATATACCATCCATATATCTTCCTTGGCAAAGTGTCTGCTCATATATTTTGCCCATTTTAAAACTGGATTATTTATTTTCATACTGTTGAGTTTTAAGGGTTCTTGATATGTTCTGGATATGAATCCTTGCCAAATATGTGACTTACACTCACGTTTTGGCTTGTCTTTTCATTCTCTTAACACTATCAATCACAAACATCTATAATTTTTATAAAGTCCAATTTGTCAATTTTTTAATGTATTGCACTTTTGGTATTATATCTAAAAACTTATCACCAAACCCAAGGTCACACAGATTTTCTGCTGTGTTTTCTTCTATAAGTGCTATAGTTTTACACTTTACATCTAGGTCTATGATCCCGTTTGAGTTACATGAGGTGTGTGTCGAGGCTAACTTTTTGTGTGTGTACGCACATCCAAATGTCCCAGCACCTTACGTTGAAACGACTATCCTTTCTCCACTGAATTGTCTCCGCATTTTTGTCAAAGAAAATCTCTAGAGCTGGGTATGATCTTCCCAGCAAACAAACTCAGGAATAAGGCCAAATGTACAAATGCTCTTACGTTTCTTTGAGATTTCCATACCTTTATTACCACATATATTTTTAACTAAAACCTGTAGTTTTCAAGGTAGCCTGTTTTTTGGTGGGGTTTATTTGTTTGTTTGTTCGTTCAGACAAAAGAATCTGCTTAAATAGCATTCCCAGGTCTACTTCTTTCAACTGTCTCCTAGCAGCTGAGTCTTTCCTGCAACTTTGTGAGTCTCTTTAGGGAATGAATGCTTAGGTTAATTATTACCTGTTGACCCTTTGAAAATAAAAGGTGCTGGTAGGACCAGTTAGTAGCGCAGTTAGAACAATACTGACTTACTGATACCTGCTTTCCTTGCCTGATGGGTTTTTTTTCCCCCTTGATATTGTGGAGAGATGGAAATTCATGAGTTGCTCCAAATTATTCTCTCAGAATGTGGAAGAGGTTGGTGGAGTTCTGCATGGGTCCTAAGTGTTAGAGCGAAACCAATCTTGTCATCCCAGGTAATTTATTTCTCCTTGCCCCTGCTCTGGATCATGGGACAACGTAAATCACGTCATTAAAGCAAAATGTGTACAGTGATGTTAGGGGCGATTGTTGACAGTCTCTGTGTAAAGATCACAATGTGCTTTCCGGGACTTACAAAGGGCTTGGGAACACATTATTCCTCATTCCCCCTGGAAATTACCCCAAGGGGATAGCTGTTTCATGTGAAGACAAATTCTTTCCCCCCCATGACACTTAAATAACATGTAGGTGAGATAGTCATTCTTAGTCAAATTGCATTCTAGCTGTGGACCTGTGAAATCAAACTGTCATATGCTTCCAGAATATGATCAAGGATCAGCAAACTTTTTCTGTAGAAGACTAGATAGCAAATACTTTAGGCTTTGCAGCCCCTACATCTCCATGACAATTACTTAACTCTGTCATTGTATATAGTGAGAGCAGCAATTAACAATATGAGGAATTCTTAATCTCAGGAAACAAACTGAGGGTTGCTGGAGTGGTGGGGGGTGGGAGGGATGGGGTGGCTGGGTGATAGACATTGGGGAGGGTATGTGCTGTGGTGAACGCTGTGAATTGTGTAAGACTGTTGAATCACAGACCTGTACCTCTGAAACAAATAATACATTATATGTTAAAAAAAAAGAAAAAAAGAAGATAGCAGGAAGGGAAAAATGAAGGGGGGAATCATAGGGGAAGACGAACCATGAGAGACTATGGACTCTGAGAAACAAACGGAGGGTTCTAGAGGGGAGGGGAGGGGCATGGGGGGATGGGTCAGCCTGGTGATGAGTATTAAAGAGGGCATGTACTGAATGGAGCACTGGGTGTTATACGCAAACAATGAATCATGGAACACTACATCAAAAACTAATGCTCTACTGTATGGTGACTAACATAACATAATAAAAAAAAAAACAATAAGTAATTGAGGGGCGCCTGGGTGGCTCAGGGGTTAAGCGTCTGCCTTTGGCTTGGGTCAACCTGGGATCAAGCCCCGCATCAGGCTCCCTGCTCCATGAGCCTGCTTCTCCCTCTTCCTCTGCTGCCCCCCACCCCCTGCTGTGTGCACTCTCTCTCTCTCTCTCTGTCAAATAAATAAAGTCTTTTAAAAAAACAATAAGTAATTGAGTGGGTGTGGCTGTGTTCTAATAAAACTTTATTTACAAAAACAGGATGCGCTGGACTTGGCCCATAGGCCATGGTTTGCTGACCCCTGAACTAAACAAATCAATTTGCCTAGTTAAAAAAAAAAGTCTTAGTGTTTTTATTGGGATCTTGTTAAACTTATTATTTAGAGAGAACTGACGACTTTATGATGTTGAGTCTTTCAATCTTAGAATAGGAAATGATTCTCCATTTGTTTAATGCTTATGTGGTATCTGTCCTCAGTAGTTAATTTTTCTTCTATTTATTCAAGTATATATTCAGATTCAATATTTTAGTTCTCATTATTAGGGATACTAAATGTATGTTTAGGTATTCCTTGGCTATTTTCTTTCTCTAGAATTTTCTCTCTAATCCTCTTTATCTCTGTTCATCTGTTTCATTTCTCTTGCTTTTCTTAATCTTGTCCTCCTTGTCTCTTACTGTGTTTTTAACAAAGTCTGTTCTCCATTGTGTTGCCTTCAATGTGGGCTGCAATAGAATGCTTTCAGTGGCAAGTAACATAAACCAACTAAAAGTGGCTTATAAATTGAGGCCATTTTATTATTTCACATAACAAGAAGTTTGGAAACAGTGAAATTCCAGAATTGGCTAACTCATGGTCTCAATGATGTCCGGATACAGGGTTGGTGAGCTTCTCTCTGCTTCTCTCAGCTTTCCACACATGAAAACCACACAACTATAGCAGCTCCACACATTACATTGTCGTGTGACAGTGTATGAGAAGAGAATACATTTTTGGCTTTGTATCTTTTCTAAGACCAAAGAACACTTCCTTAGAAGCCATCCAGAACACTTATGCTTTATCCACCAAGGTTGTATCGTATGTTCAGGCCTAAATCAGACTCTGACAAAGTGAATAGAATTACCAGGCTTGACCTCCCTAGTCCCAAGGTCAAGGCCCATGAGGCACTTACTATATAGCTTTAGTAATCAAGTCATGCTGATACTGGCTACAGTATAGACACACAGATCCATGGTATAGACACGTATAAGATTAATTGATTTTTGGCAAAAGTACTCAGGCAATTCAATGGAGAAAGGATAGTCTTTTCACCAAATGGTACTGGAACAACTAGACACCCATATTAAAAAGAAAAAAAAGAAAAGAAAAAAATCTCAACGCATACCTCATATCATATACAAAAATTAACTCGAATATATACTCAAGTATATAGATAATATACCTAAATGCAAAACTTAAAATATTTAAGCTTCTAGAAGAAAACATAGGAAAAGATTTTATATAGGACAAAAAACATATAAACCATAAAAAATTGGCACATGACATTTCATCAAAGTTAAAAATTTTAACTCTGCAAAAGACAATTATTAAGAAAAAGGAAAGATAGCCATGTACTAGAAGAAAATATTTGCAAAACACATATCTAATAAATATATATACAATATATAAAGGACTCTCATAGCTCAATAATAAGAAAACAGATCAATTTTTAAATTTTTTTTAGTGTGGGGGTGATGGGCAGAGGGAGAGGGAGAGAGAGAAAATCCTAAGCAGGCTCCACGCCTCGTGTGGAGGGTGATGCAGGGCTCCATCTCCCAACCCCGAGATCATGACCTGAGCTGAAATCAAGAGCTGGACGCTTAACCAACTGAGCCACTCAGGCACCCCAAAACAACTCAATTTTTTAAGTGGACAAAAATGATTCAACAGACATTTTACACACGAAAAGATATATGGATGACACATAAGGACATGAGAAGATGTTTAACATCATAAGCTTCAGGACGTGAAAACTAGAATCCACAGTGAGATACTACTATACACTTATCAGAGTAGCTGAAATAAAAAGAACTGACACTATGAGGCACCAGCAAGAATGCAAAGTAACTTGAATGCTGAAACATCGCTGGTGGAAACACAAAGTAGCCCAGCTACCTTTGGAGAACCGTTTGGCAGTTTCTTATGAAGTTAAACAAACACCATACGATCCAGTGATCTCACTCCTATAAATTTACAGCAGATAAATGCCTACAGAAAATGAACATACAAAAACATACAGACAAGTGTTTACAAGAGCTTAATTTATAATACCAGTCTCAGTATTATATGTCCATCAACTGATGAATGAACCAACTGTGGTGCATCCAAACAATGGAATATTACTCAGAAATAAAAAGGAACTAGGGGCGCCTGGGTGGCTCAGTCGTTAAGCGTCTGCCTTCAGCTCAGGTCATGATCCCAGGGTCCTGGGATCGAGCCCCGCATCGGGCTCCCTGCTCCGCTGGAAGCCTGCTTCTCCCTCCCCCACTCCCCCTGCTTGTGTTCCCTCTCTTGCTGTGTCTCTCTCTAATAAATCAATAAAATCTTTAAAAAAAAGAAGAAATAAAAAGGAACTATGGCTATGACATAGATGGATCTCAAAAGCATTATGTTAAGAGAAAGAAGCCAGACAGCAAAGGCTACATGCTGTAGATTTTTAAAATTTATGTATTTATGTATTTATGTATTTATTTATTTATTTAGGTCATTCTGGATAAAGCAAAATTATAGGAACAGAAAACACAGCAGTCTTTGCGGGGGCATGGGAGTGAGGGGAGGGAATTGATTATAATTCCTGATTAAAGTGTCAGCTTGGCTATAGGCATGTACATTCCCATCTCATATGAATCTAACTGCACAGGAATATATATCAGTCGGACTTTTTGACTGAGACTTACTGTTTATTAGAAAATTAAAATTCTTCCATGAAACACATAATTTTAAAAGAATAAAAAGTATTGAGAGGCCAATAGACGTTTTGGTGAAAAGATAGAAAGTAGATAGGAAAAAAATCATAAAGGAATTGACTGTAGTTTGATTCAAAACAAAGCGAAATGTATTGCTATATATAATTTCAGATGGGTTTCCATAAGAGGTTGAGTTATGCCTCTGTGACTTCCCAAATCAGGATGAGTTGGGGTGGCGGGGGGAACTTGGGAGAGGTGAATTTTTCTGTATAATGAGATGACGGATTAGAATGTTGGGGAAGGGTGGGGAGCAGGAAGAGAAAAGAGAGCAACATTAGCATGGGGGGCATGTACATGGGTGGAGCAGAAAGAGTTGAGAGCCCTCAGGGCAGAGCACCCTATAAAGGGTCTCCCTCTGACTACAAGCGCCACCTTGTGCAACCAATCAAGTAGGCTTTGAGGGCTAGAATTGTCCAGGCAGGGGCAGGAGGGTCCACACCCCCAGGGAGTTTGTGTCCCCAGCCAATACCTTCCATCATGAGCCAAGGATGTCATGATGCTTAGGACACTCCCACCATTGCCCTAGACCCTGTCTTTGGGGATGTATCTCTGTTAGTCAGCCAGAAGTGCTTCCCCAGCCCTATTTTGGAGGAAAATTTCTTTCAATAAGAAAGTTCGGTTCAGTTAGAGAAAATTGATGAGTTCTCATGCTAGTATATTCTTTGAAGAGGATGCTCTTCCTTTTATAACCAAGGACATGTATTCTTTCCAAATATACCTGATTCTTCTAATGGAAGAGTGTGGTCTTCCATCCGTGCTGTGTTTGAGTATGCAGTTAGTATATCCTAGGAGTTTGGGCTTAGAGAAAGGAATGGGTTAGCTTAAGCTGTGAATTCCTTCTTTGCCTTCTAAAAGGTGACAAGGGGTATGGAGGAAGATTGACAGTGATATTGCACACCCATCCACATCCTGGGGCCTTCATTTGCACCTGCTCAGATGTCTTATTTGAAAAATACTTTGTGTTGGGGCACCTGGGTGGCTCAGTCAGTTAAGTGTCCAACTCTTGATTTCGGCTCAGGTCATGATCTCAGGGTTGTGAGATCCAGCCCTGTGTCAGGCTCTGTGCTGGGCGTGGAGCCTGCTTAAGATTCTCTCTCTCCTGGGGCGCCTGGGTGGCTCAGTCGGTTAAGCGACTGCCTTCAGCTCAGGTCATGATCTCAGGGTCCTGGGATCGAGTCCCCAGTTGGGCTCCTTGCTCAGCGGGAAGCCTGCTTCTCCCTCTCCCACTCCCCCTGCTTGTGCTCTCTCTCTCTCTCTGTGTCAAATAAATAAATAAAAATCTTTAAAAAAAAAAAAAAAAAAAGACTCTCTCTCCCTCTGCCCCTCACCCCCAGTTGGCACACACCCTATCTCCAAAAAAAAAAAAATTATAAAAAATACTTTGTGTTGGGGCGCCTGGGTGGCTCAGTCGTTAAGCAGCTGCCTTCGGCTCAGGTCATGATCCCAGGGTCCTGGGATCGAGCCCCGCATCAGGCTCCCGGCTCGGCGGGAAGCCTGCTTCTCCCTCTCACACTCCCCCTGCTTGTGTTCCCTCTCTCGCTGTATCTCTGTCAAATAAATAAAAAAGATCTTAAAAAAAAAATAGGGCGCCTGGGTGGCTCAGTTGGTTAAGCGACTGCCTTCAGCTCAGGTCATGATCCTGGAGTCCCTGAATCGAGTCCCGCATTGGGCTCCCTGCTCGGCAGGGAGCCTGCTTCTGCCTCTGACCCTCCCCCCTCTCATGTGCTCTCTCTCTCTCATTCTCTCTGTCTCAAATAAATAAAAAAAATCTTAAAAAAAAAAATTAAAAAAAAAATACTTTGTGTTTTCATAATACATTTACAAAAATATACAAAAGCAAAGCAAGACCAAAACAAAACTACTAGAAAAGCATTCGAGGGCTTCTCAGAATGAGAAAAAAACAATAAAGAGTCCACCCTAGTCCCTGGCTCTTTGACAGGTATGGATGGGAACATTTTCCTAAAGCCAGTGGTGCTTGCCTTTTAAGAAGAGTTGCTAGTGTTCAGTGGAGTCAGAGCAGGTAGATACTGGGCGAAGGGTGTATCTGAGAGAGGACTTCAACTACCTCCACTGTTTCCTCAGTCTGTACTTTCTACGTGATTAAGTTCTTCTTTCCAGCTCTTAACTCCCCCTAGCGACCCTGTGGGCAAAGCATCCCAGGTGAGACTGAAACTACCCCCTCAAGCAATAACGCCTGACCTGATATCAGCAAGACCCCATGTGATTGACCCCAAGACAATGATCCACTGACCTTTACTGCCCACCTGCACTACCCTCTGACCTTTGTCCCACGTTTTCCTTATATAAACCTAGAAGTTTTTTCAGCACTTTGGACACGGTCTTTGAGACATTACTCTGCTGCCTTCCCGATGTTGGCCTCACTGAGATAAATTCCTTTCTTGTTTCACCACCGCTCATCTGTCTTTGGATTTTGTCAGGGGCAAGCGGTCAAACCCCATCCGTTTGGGACTCCTAAAGCCCAGTGCTCTTGCACCCCTGCACCCCAGTTACATATATATGGAGGTACTGATGTGGGGGACCCTGGGTTAGCCAGAGCAGGGTCACAGAATAGGGTAAGAGCTGCTGAAGGACCTACCGTGTCTTTGCTGTGAATCTGTCTGGGAACTGAGCTTCGAATTCCAGAATGAGGTCTCCCCACCAGGTGTGTATCTTGAGGAGGGGAAGCCCCTCCCCAAGGAGGCTCTTCCTGGTCCCTGGCTTGATGCCATGACTGTAGAGCAAAGGGACTGCTCGACCACTTATGGTGGAAATATTCATGGTGCAGCCACATAGCATCCGGGTGAAAGTGAGGGGAAAGCTGGGGATAGAGTGAGGGGTAAAGGAAGAAAAATAATAAATGCAAGAAAGGAAAGAATGATCTAGCTGGTGGGAAAGAATGGAAATGCTCCCATCATCTCTAATCGCGAACACCCCCTTACACACACGCATACACACAGCTTGACTCAGCCCTTCCCTCCTGGAGACTGATCAGGAAGCTGCAGTCTCAGTAGAAGTGCTTAGGGCTTCTCTTTGATCATAAAGAGAATGTTTGATCATGAAGGAATGTTGTCAGGCCATCAGCTTCTTTGGGGAGGGTACCTTTAGTGCCTTCCTTCCAACTATGACACTAAAGGAGAGGAGAATTTGCTGAATTTGGTCACTCCTCTTTTGTTAGGACCAACCATCCCACATGTAAACCCATAAATGTCAGAGTCTGGTGATGATGGAGATGACTCACATGCACCATCTTTGCTCTTGCTGTCCCCTGCGGAGAAGAGCTCCCTTTACTGATTCTTTCTTCAGTGAACACTGCTCATCTTTCAAACTGAGCTCAAGCATCACTACAGAAAGGCTTCCTTAACCATCTGATTAAAAATTAAAAATTCTGTTTTAGATGATAAAAGGGACTGATCTTAAAAAAATACAAAGATATATAATTAAAACAATAAAAAGTCCACTAACTCTTACTCTCTACTCTGAGATAACCAATGTTGAGTTTGGTATGTATAGTTCCATTCTTTCCCTCAACAAATACAAACTGATATACACCTAGGTACAAACACGTTGCCTGTTCTTCCCCTCCCCACCACAAGGTCACATACCCAGGTCTTTGCAATTTGCTTTCCTTTCTCCTTTTGTTTAGTAATATATCACAGACAGGGGCGCCTGGGTGGCTCAGTTGTTTGAGCGTCTGACTCTTGGTTTCTGCTTAGGTCATGATCTCAGGGTCCTCGGGGTCCTGAGATCGAGCCCTGTGTTAGGCTCCGCACTCAGTGGGGAGTTTGCTTGAGGATTCTCTCCCTGTTTCTCTGCCCCTCCCCCTCATGTGTGTGCACGTGCGTGCGCTCTCTCTCAAATAAATCTTATATATGATATTTCTATTTTAATAGCAATATCATAATTCACAATTTGATACTTGTTACAATGCCCAATTTTATTTTAAATGTGCTGTATTATCTAAGGCTTCCAAAACAAGATGATTGCTAGTGGTATCTTACTCCTGCTTTACATGGAAATGTAGTAAATAATTTATTTAATATGATGTTTGTTTTTAGCTTTTGCTAACTAATCTTTATTACATTGAGATGGAATCCTGCTAATCTTATTTCAACTTTTTATTAGGAGAAGCTGCAGAATTTTTTCAAATGAGTCTTTGACATATTTCCATTTAATCCATGATTTTTCTCACTTATAGGTTTTTTAAAATGTTGAAGCTGTTTGCATTCTTTTGGTCATGGTATCATTTCTTCACTATACGGCTGAATTTCATTTACAATGCAGTATTTTACTTATTTAGAAATTTTAAATCTATATAACTGAAATTGCTCTGTAGTTTTTCTATTTATCAAGCTCTGTGTCTCTATAGCACCATAATCATAACCCTATCATAGTACTTACGACCTTGATGAAAATCGTGTATCTAATTGTCTGTGCATCAGCAACCAAGAGCAGGGGACGAGGTCATATTCAATTTTCTGCTTTGTGTCAAGCACAATGCCTAGGACAAGGTAGAAGCTCAATGCATCTGTGCTGAATGAAGGAATGAAAAGTTTTTATAAATGTTTCCCTTTAATCTAACTTTACCTGCTGTTTATAATTTGCCATATATTATCTTTATATCTCTTTTATTCCAATGCCAGTAATGTCCACGTTTCTATCTTCACTAGTTCCCTTACGGAAATACCATTACTGAATACAACATCGCAGTTAAAATGAATAAACTACAGCCACATGTATCATGCCTTACAGACTATTGTGATGATTAAGTGGAATAATATATGTAAAAAGGGGGGCGCCTGGGTGGCTCAGTCAGTTAAGCATCTGCCTTCAGCTCAGGTCATGATCCGGGGTCCTGGGATCCAGCCCTGCGAGCCCCATGGACTCTCTGCTCAGTGGGGACTCTGTTTTCTCCCTCTGCCTCTGCCCCTCCCCCTGCTCGTGCATGCTCTCTTTCAAATAAATAAATAAAATTTAAAATATATATATGTAAAAAGGTCCTAGCACAGTGCTTAATATGTGACAAGCCCTTAGCAAATCATAGTTTCCTTTTCCTGAAATTTCAGGAAGAATAAGGCCTTGATTTTGATAAACTTTTAATTTCAACAATTATGCTATGTCTCAAGTAGGTGCTTTCTTTCTTGTTTTTTAAAGCCTTTCATGTTCCTTCTCTGATTATAAGAGTGGTGCTGGTTCAATGTAGAAAATCTGAAAAAGACAGAAACATATAGGGATGAAAATAAAAGGTACACTGTAATTCTGCCCCCCATAAACTGCTGTAACTGTATAAAAATATTAAAATTCAAATAACACTATATAGTTCTGGGACATGGTTCTTTAACTTCACAATATAAGATAAACATTTTTCAGTATCAAATATTCTATGGCGTCACTTCTGCTGGCTGTATATTATTCAAGCAGTTAGGATGTTTAGGTTTTTCTAATATTTCACTACTATAATTAATGGTGCAATGAACTTCCCTGTTGAGAAGTCTTTGCCCACGTTTCTTACTATTTCCTTGAACAAAACAGTTGTGGCAATTTTGGTCAGATTGTATGTGCATTTGATGACACCTTATGGCTATGGCTATTTTGCTTTCCAGAAAGACAAGAAAGATAAGAAAGACAAGAAAGACAGAAAGACAGACAGACAGAAAGACTGTACCAATTTATACTGCCTCTAGCAATGCTAGAGAGCACTACTCTCCCACATCAGGAGGGTACTTTTTACAAGAGAAACTGGAACAGATATGGACTGAATAGTGGAATATACAGCAACAGATTCTAACTGGTTTGATGTTTAAAGACTACCAGCAAAGTGCCATACCTTCACAGAGGACTTCTGTGGGCCACTGAAATCAAATCTTAACAGGTTGCCATGCCAGAGGGATTCCAGTCAAGCTTCTAAGTGTCAACTTCTATCTGGAATCAACTAAACATGGACACCAGTTGGACGTGATTTGGGAACCAACTGATCTGTGGGTTTTCTGAATCCAGACCCGATAGTGAGATAGCTGGAATATAATGCAAAACAAGCTAAGCACTCTGCTCCTGGCCAGGGCCTGCGACTTCAATTTCTTATGCCTTGAATATTCAGCTCTAACCTTTCTCCTGCCTCTGGTCTGAAGGGTCTGAGACGCACTGTGAAGTGGTTAAAAAAAAAAAAAAGGAAGATAGCAAAAAACATCAGCTAATAAGAGCTTCCACTCTTTGTTAATTTCTGCAACTCTAACCCTCTGGCATCTGCCAGCCTCACTCTGTATTGGAGCCAATGAATTTCAAAAATAATTAAAATTAATGAATTGCTCTTTGTGATAGGACCCTGAAAACTTAACAGCGATAATTAGTAGGAAGTGGAAAGTGGGGAAAGTGTCACTTGCTGATAAACAGAATTTCCTCATCTTGTTGATACAAGAGTCCTGTCCATCTGTGAAAGTGATGCTCTATTGAGTCAAAGACGACCTACGACTGGGTTTACAAACTGAAAGTAAATAAAGGACAAGTACCGATCTTGAAAATGATCTCCCTAGGCTAAAATCAAACCCCTCTCCCAAAGTTCCACAGTCATTGTATCAAAATGTTGGTAAGAACTCATGACAAAGTGTCCAGCAACCTTAGAGAGTCAGGCATCATGGCCGAAACAGGGCATCGAACTTTACAGCCCTGAGTAACAAAAACAAACATGGGAATTAATGGGTGCTGAGAAGTCAAACACATAAATTGATGGTAGCTCTCTGATTTCAGTTTGGGAAGGATTTTTCAGTGTGAATTTCTTTCTTGAAAGCGAGTACAAATAAAGAGTCTGGAAATGGTGGAAATGGCTTAGTGGCTGGAAGGAAGTGACCGATCTGAGCAGGGGGATCTCACCTAAATGTGGGGTTTCCCCACAGGATTTGGCATATGCCTGCATTCTATTGTAAGATGGTTGTATTTATGTATTTATTTTTAAAGATTTTATTTTTAAGTAATCTTCACACCCAACTTTTGGCTTGAACCCACAACCCTGAGATCAATAGTTGCGTGCTTCACTGACTGAGCCAGGCAGGTGCCCCAATAAGATGACTTTAGATAGTAAGTGGTCAAACATGTTTTTTTCAGCTTAATAGTTAGGGATTAATTATAATTCATATTTAAACCACTCAACTAGCACAGTAAAACCTTCGTTTCACAAGAGTATACTTTCTCTTTCAAAAGAAATGTATTTAAGTTTAAAAAATGAGAGGAGTTTAAAAATTAAATATGAATGTAGGTAGAATTCGGTTCTGCCAAAAATTGAAAACTTGGAATGTTGTGGAAAATTTCAAGGTAGCTATTTTATAATCTTCCTTCTTGAGGTTTAGGAGGTACATTTCATCAAATCTAAGAAAATTTAAATTATAAAATGAAGCATTATTTTATGTACCACAAAGAAACAAAATGCTGCCAACTGAACTATGGCCCATGCTCTCTTAGCACTTAGAATTTTATTTTATGTTTAATGAAAGTGCCCTTTTAGACTTACCAGTCATAATTTTTTTTTTTTTAATATGGAATGCTTCACGAATTTGCCGGTCATCCTTGCTCTGGGGCCATGCTAATCTTCTCCGTATCATTCCAATTTTAGTACAAAGTGAGCACAGTCATCATTTTTTTTTTTTAATTACATATTATAGTGCTCTGTTTCTGTGCCTTCCTGCACATATAATAAGTTTGCATCTCAATTCATAGCACAGTGGAATCATTTTGAAGATATTTTAACAACACTAAAGCTCAAGTCCCGTGGTACTGACATTGCGCATAACTCAAATGAAGTGGCAGCCGAGCACCTATGACCACATTTTCGCATGTAGAGGCAAGGGCGCCCACAATACTTTTTTGCTGCCTCTGATTTCAGAAGAATAAAAAGGTGGGAAAAAATGTGCGTCTTAGAATCAGTAACGTACAATAACACCACCTTCAAGGGTCTTCTTAAAGGTCACCGGGGATTGTTTCCTTTCTTGTGTCCTGGGCCTCTTCCGGGAGCAGAGATCACCAACCAATGTGAGGTCATTTCGAAAGCCTTAGAGGAAAGAAGGCGTTGGATATCGGAATGCTGTGAGATTTCACACTGTCCTGTGCTGTACGGGGTCCTAACTCAGTCACTAGCCAGGCTGGTGCAACGAGGCGACTTCTTCACGCAGCAAATCATCACACAGTTGTGATCTATGTGCAACAGTCCCAATCAAGTCAAGAGTAGAGTTTATGTAGGATTCCCCTCTGTGGCTTCCTTACCCATCATGCCTTGCACAAACCAGGTTATAGATGAAAGACAGTTGACAGGACAGCGAACTGTAGATAATTTACAATCTCATTCCTCAGTGAAATAATACTGATCTCTCAGTAGTGATATCCGCTAATAAATGCTGCTTATGAATGGCATTATGAGGACTTGCTATCAGCCAAGCACTGTTCTAACTGCTTTACTTCGCTTAACTAATTTACTACTTAACAAGCCCCAAAGTAGATACTGTTATTATCCTGACCTTACATATGAGGATACTGAGGCATGGCGTCGTCACTTAACTTGCCCAGGATCACACAGTTGTGAAATGTCAGAGCCAGATTTGAACTCAGGCAATTTGGCTTAGCATTCATGCACCTAACGTTATTGTCTCTACCATATAATACTGAAAAGTTGTCATAAAAGAATAAAAACAAATATAATTATCTAAATCTGCAGATATGTAGTAAATGTATAAATAAACCATGCTCTCTGGATTTTCAATAAACATTTGTTTATTGGTTGTTCAAAGAATGAGGCAGAAAGAAGTACTCCACGGTATGTTAAAATTAACAGTAGCAAAACCCACACAATCAACAAATGCTCTGAAGCGGGGGAGGGAGGACTGATCTTAAGACAGTAACCGTGAAGTTGAGGCAAAATGTCAAACCAAAGCAAGAAGTTTCAGGCTCTCCAAAGAGCCCCTACAGCGGATACATTAACTCAGCGTGTAAAAGTCCTCACGTGTGCCGGTCAAGGGTTAAATTCAGGCCTTATTTTGACCACACAACCCCGAGACAACATTTGGAATTAAGGGAGCTACAACAATGAATTACCTTGAACTGAAATCAAGTATCACGAAGTCTTGTCATTGTCTGGTCTGGATCCCGGCAGGCTGTGGTGAGTACTGCGTTAGGAAAGCTAATTAAACCAAGGAATTATAAATTTTTTCTTTTTTAAAGAAATGGCCATTGGGTGTTAATCAGCTGTAAAGAAGAAAGCAGAAAGCCAAGGGGATCCATAAAAGAGCTTTGCCCTGTAAGCACAGTTGCTCACCTCTGACCTCCATAACTGGGAAAGAATTTGGCTCTGGTGATATTCTCTGTGAAGTTAGCAGCTTGAATCACTGCCACCAGCAAATGAGTTTTCTCTCCTCAGAATGAACTCTCCTGAACCGCTGAAACAAAGGTCTGTGTTCCTGAACAGCTATTGTTTGGAAAATTGCTAGAAATACTGCAAAATCTGCTCCTTTCCCCAACCCCCTTGCCTGGAAGCTGCGAGTTGTGGTATTTAGCCCCAGGTCCTATGGAACAAAACTCACAGAAAGGAAAAACTGGCTGGGCAAGTAGGTGATATGCCCAAGGTGAAAAGTGAAGACACGCATAATGTTGAGCAAGTAATAAAGGAGGAGGGACTTATTTATTGTGCTACCTCTTACCTTTGAGATAATCCACATGACTGAATTACTGATTTTTGATGGCACCAGAAAGTGGTATTTGGGGACAGGCAAGGTCGAGCAGCTGGATTCTACTGAGTCTGAAGTCTTCTCTGAGTCAGCTGTAGTGAATGACTGACCAGCTGCCACAGGGTCATCATATTCAGAAATTTCCACTTCTCTCGTGTCAATGGTCTGGAGATTTTCACATAAAAATGCTTTAATACACATTACTGTAAAAACTGATAGATGTTCCACTACCATTTCTGGTCCTACTACTTCTATCACTACTCAAAACCGTCTCTTGATAGCTTGCCTTTTGTGAAAACACATTCCCATGAGGTAAGTTGGCTGGCCATAGCGTTACATCACTCTCTCCAGCGCCAAGGAAACCATTTAAGGCGTTGTTGCAAATCCTCTTGTCAACGCCAGGCCCTGTTTAGTCACGTGGTTCCATAAAGACAACATATCACTTGGAGAGTATTCTAACTCATCCATTCGGATCCTATCCCGTTCAGTGTTCTGACTATACATGCTAACTATTTCAAATGAAATAACCCCTAGTCTGCTGAATGCTGAAAAATGGAGTCCTTTTGAAGAAACAAAAACCAAATCACGATAGAAATAACAATATTATTGTAGTATATTTATTTTGGCAAGCGCAGTTCCTGGCTCATAGTAAATACTCAATAAATATCAAATAACTAAAGCATAAATATGTGGTGGATATTGAATGCAGCTGGACATTTTGTATACCTCCCCCACCTCATGCTATCAGTCACTGTCTTCCGGTCACTTTTTCTACGTCTTGGCTCCTGGACTGTTCTAGATCTCCCCATATCCTGACCCTACTGTGACAACCAAGGTGCAAGTAGTCACCCGAGGGCTGTTTCAGTTCCCTCCACATTCTTAGGGGCACATGATCTAGATCTCCCTCCTCTCCGCGTCTGCAGCATGTTACCTAGGGGCTGGGGGTGTGGGGTGGGCATGTGGGAGCACGTGGGCTTGTCCACCAGCTCCCGGGACTCCTAGAGGCCTTCCTAGGGGACCCCTCTCTTTTCGCCCCTTGTCATGTGTCACCCATCCATTACATTCAGGTGGCAGCAGTTACTCCTGTACGAGAGTCCAGAGACAGTCCCAACAGAGAAAACGGACACGCGACATAGACTTTTCTAGGGAAAATACACAAAGCTCCAAGAAAAAGAAACAAAAAGAACAAATCCCACTTGTTGCCAAAGAATACAAAATGAAAAGGATTAGGGTATACCTAGCAGAACAACAAAAAGTAAAAGGAATTGGGAAAGGCACACTTACTGTTTGGGGAAAGTAAATCCATACAACTTACTGGAGGACAATTCGGAATACGTATAAAATCCTTAAAAGAAAGATAGTGTCGGGCGCCTGGGTGGCTCAGTTGGTTAAGCAACTGCCTTCGGCTCAGGTCACGATCCTGGAGTCCTGGGATCGAGTCCCACATCGGGCTCCCTGCTCGGCGGGGAGTCTGCTTCTCCCTCTGACCCTCCCCCCTCTCATGTGCTCTCTCTCATTCTCTCTCAAATAAATAAATAAAATCTTTAAAAAAAAAAAAAAAGGAAGGATAGTGTCAAATTCAGGAATTTCACTTCTAGGAATTTTCCAAAGGAAAAAGAAATTAGGTAAGATGTATAGTTGACCCTTGAATAACACAGGGTTGAAATGCGTGGATCCACTTACATGTGTGTTGTTGTTTTTTTATAAATACAGTACAGCGCTGTAAATGTACTTTCTCTTCCTAATGGTTTTCCTAATAACATTTTCTTTCCTCTAACTTACCTTATTATAAGAATACAGTGTCTAATACATATAATATAAATGTGTTAACTGACGGTTTACATTTTCAATAAGGTTTCCAGTCAACAGGAGACTATTAGTAATTAAGTTTTCGGGGAACCAGAAACTATATATGTGGATTTTTGACTGAGCAAGGAGTTGGTGCCCCTAACTCCTGCATTGGTCAGGATCAACTGTATATCCAGGGATGTTCAATATAGCAATATTTATAATAGCAGAAGCAGGAGTTTGGTAAAATAAATTGTACTCCATTCTTAGAATTCTGTGTGATCATTAACATGATGTGTGTGTTTGTGTGTATGTGTGTGTGTGTGTGTATATATATATAGATATAGCTATATAGATATAAA
This sequence comes from Mirounga angustirostris, assembly GCF_029215605.1. Lineage (NCBI taxonomy): Eukaryota > Metazoa > Chordata > Mammalia > Carnivora > Phocidae > Mirounga > Mirounga angustirostris. Next base: position 134,965,268 of record NW_026991711.1, on the reverse strand, counting down.
TATTTGACATAGGAATTTTTGAATATTGTGTTCAGTGAAAAAGCAGACCACAGGACAGGTGACTGGATGTGATATTTTTGCAAAAAGATTTCTCACATGCTTACGCTTAAAGTCTGTAGGGATATATACAAAACAGTAACAGTGGTAAGAACACAGATGATCTACATTTTAATCTTTCTTCCAATATACATTTGTGCTTTTTGGCAAAGTAAGGGTGTTATTTCAGCAATAAAAAATAATTGCTCATGTGCAGTAAGAAAACAAAGAGAGGTTTTCATTTTTCTATTCCCAGTAAGAAAACCCACAAAAATTATAACATTTTAAGTTGAAAGTGTTCTTAAAGACTACTTTAACCCTTTATTTTACAAATAAGTGGACTGAAGCCCTGGGAGATTAACTGAGTTGCCCGAAGATGTCACCCCAGGCCACTTCAGAGCGAGGCACAGAGTCAGAATCTGAACCCAGAACAGCAGTTCATTGCGCTTTCTCAAGCAACACGGTCCTTCTGAAGGGGGCTCAAGCACAGAAGTGTTACCAGGAGGGCTGAATGGCAGCCGGTCTGTGGGCACAGCCAGTCGCTGGCTCTCAGTAGGTCTTGAAAATGGCCCAGAGCATGGCCGGCTGAACAGCTGAAAGAAAACTTTCAGAGCATGAAAAATGTTCCACCAGTCTGCCTGACAAGCTGTATTTTCCCATTTGGTAGGTGAAATCCTCTACAGAAAATGCTACACTATAAAGAGCACCTTTCTCCGAGGTGTGAGTGACATCTTTCATGAGGAAGGCTCTGAGGTGATCAGTTGGATGCCAGGAATAATTAAGCAAGCCCCACAGCCAGGAGAGGACTAATGCAGAGCCTCCATTCAGTGTAGGTTGTACCAGATGAATAGATCAGCTGAGATCAATTAAAAAAGTAATTAGAGATTCTTACTCATGTGTGCTGCCCTTGCCACAAGGTTAGTTCTTGAGGTGACATTGAGAGGCCTCGCTTCTTCAGTTTTGGGATCTGGGTAACACTCTGGATTGATTCCTGCATCTTTACATCTATCTAGGAGGCAGTTAGCCCTCGTGCAATGGAGCTCTTCAACAGTGCTCGCTCCCCTGGTCCCTTCACCCAGCCTCCTTTAGACTTGGATCAAAATCCAGTCAGATTTAAAATCATTTTTTCTGGTCAGGCCAAGGGCCATATTAGCATCTCTGAGCTGGTCAGCAGAGTATTTTCAGTTCGGTAACACCCTCAGCTGCTAAGTTGATCTGGCAGCTATATATTTTTCCTGAACTGGTCTTAGGTACCTTTTCCTTGAATCCATCTTTTCTCCTTGCTTTCCAGGGGGTCCTGGGCTAGGACGGCTCAAGAGCTTATCAAAATGTGAACCGTACTTCCATTGGCATGGATTGGGTTGGGCTGTGTATCACGGAAGAATGCATAACATCTGGCTAACATGGAGAACAGTTTCTGGTCTGGAAGTAGACCCCCTAGGTGTGGTGTTAGAGCAGCTTTCTGTGTCCTCAGAGACTCAGCCTGCTATTTTTTTTATTTGCTATATTGATCAAAGTGGCTTCTATTCCCAATGCCATCTCATGATACTGAGAGTTCCAGCCATTTCGACCCATTCCAGGCAGCAGAAAGGATGAAGAGCCGAAATTACATGAAAAGTTCCAGCGGAGCCAATGTCCTCCCCTCCTGGGAGGCATTGTCTTCTTAAGGTGACTTTGATCCTACGTACTCTGATCCAGAATGTATTTCTCTGGCATTTTAACTTTTAAGAGGCAGGCATTTCCCTCACTTCCCATTTCTGACACCTTACTGTAGTCCTAAACTATTATAACCAGGATTATCTTAGAGTAAATGATCTCCTTTTACCTCTCTCTAAGTTCCAGGCCAGGATTCCTCCAACTTGTCCTAATGCATCTCAAACAGCCCAGATCTGCCAGTGCAAAATATCCCTAAAGAAGTAGCCTGTTATTCCTCCTCTCTTCACTTTTAAGTCCTGATTTTACTGATCAAGTCTCTTAGAGACTTTTCCCCATACTTAACATTATAAAGAACTTCCTCATATTTAATCTAAGTGCTTCAAATATAACTCGAACCCATTTTATGTTTTACCTACTTTGGAAATGGAGACCAATTAGCTCTATTAGACCTAAATCTAAGACTATACTTTCAGTGGTTTGTATTATATCTAAATCTTAGAAATAAGATAAGACTTTAGTTAACAGGTGAGATACGGTGGATTTATTTAGATTTCTATTTGGGGGGAGAGGATTGCAGGGAATTGTAGTATTTTTTTTTTTTTAAAGATTTTATTTATTTGAGAGAGAGCGCACAGAAGGAGAGTGAGAGGGAGAAGCAGACTTCCTGCCGAGCAGGGAGCCCGATGCGGGGCTCCATCCCAGGACCCTGAGATCATGACCTGAGCCAAAGACAGACACTTAACCAACTGAGCCACCCAGGTGCCCCAGGAATTGTAGTATTTTTAAAATACTATTTAACAGGGGCGCCTGGGTGGCTCAGTCGGTTAAGCGACTGCCTTCGGCTCAGGTCATGATCCTGGAGTCCCAGGATCGAGTCCCGCGTCGGGCTCCCTGCTTGGCGGGGAGTCTGCTTCTCCCTCTGACCCTCCTCCCTCTCATGCTCTCTGTCTCTCATTCTCTCTCTCTCAAATAAATAAATAAATAAAATCTTTAAAAAAAATACTATTTTACAAGCTAGAAAATACGTTGGAAATATAGTGTCTATAAGCACTGTACTTCCATGGCTCAAAAACTCATGCAAACATTTGAAGATATCAAGGTCCAATCTTGTGGCTATGACTTGTAGAAAGGGCTAGACTGCCTACTTCAAGGTCATGCTAATATAACTCCTCTAGGAATCAGTGACAGATATTCCATGCCTGGTCTTGTTTATCTGTGATAAGAATTTAGTATACCAGAAAATTTCTCAATACCTGAATTAACCCTTTGTAAATCTAAGATTTTAATTAAAAATAAAATTCTGAGGAGCAAAAAAAACTTGAGAGGAACCATGCCATATTGAAAAAGAGTATGATCTATAGAGCCAAAGAGACCTGGATTCAAATCCTAGTTCTGTCACTTAATGGCTATATAGTTCTGAAGTCACTTAGTTTTTCTGAGCCTTGGTTTTTTCATCTGCCTAATGGTATCAATCATACCTGTCCTGCAGGTCGGGGGCAAAAGTTTGGGAGGTATATTGCACTAAGCTGGTAGACTGTAAATTGTTTACTCCATAAACGTTTCTAGATTTGAAAACTAGGGACATGGTAGGCTTCATGAGGATTGGACAGTGTCTTTTTTAGGGTCAAGCTGGTCAAATCAAGATTTCAGTCATTGGGCACCTGGGTCGCTCAGTTGGTTGAGCTTCCGACTCCTGGTTTCAGCTCAGGTCATGATCTCATGGGTCATGAGATGGAGCCCTACATCGAGCCTCAGCACTGCACCAGTAGGGCTCAGGGCTCCGAGCTCAGCAGGGAGTCTACTTGAGATTCCCTCCTTCTGCCCCTCCCCCCACTGGCACAGGTACGCGTGTGTGCTCTTTCTTTCTCAACAAAAAAAAAGATTTCAAACTGTACTGAGGGGGGAAGAAAGAAAAGCCAAGACAAAACTGTAAAACAAATTCTGTGAAAGGCATCAGGAACTTCTATTTTTGTTTTGAATTTCTTTGTCAGGGCGAATTCCCTTCAGACAGGAAAAAGAAGAATGGGGCAAGTTCTGACATAAGGAAATGAGTTCAAATAGGGGAGAAGAGCTTATGGGCTCACCCAGCTCAGTGGTTCTCTGTCCCAGCTGCACCTGAGTATCATCTGAGGGGCTTACAATTATTGATGCTTGAGCCTCAACCACAGAGCTTCTGATTCTGTGGGCACTGGGAATTAGATTTTAAAAAACCTCCACCCGCTCTTCAATGGCTCTTAACTCGCTGGCACACTAGAATCACCTGGGTGCTTAAAGAAGCAATACCCTGCTGGTGCTCAACCCCAGAGATGCTGATTCCATTGGCCTGTGAAGGGACCCAAACACTAGTAGTTTTAAAGTTGTGCGTCTAATGATTCAGGTGATTCTAATGTGCAGGCAGGGTTGAAATCCAGTGACCTAGATGTTCTAAATTAGCTTGAGTGACCTAACCTGGATAAGTTTCAGAGTATTGAAAACACTTGCAAATGAAATCGCTGAACCCCTTTGATCATCTTTAAGGAACTGTGAAGAATGTGTTGGAAGAATATTTGGGGTGGCTTTGGAAAGACTCGAGATGGGCAAATATGATCCCAATTTTCAAAAAAGTCAAAAAAAAAAAAAAGGTACTCTAATCTGTAGTTCTAGCAACTTGGCATTAAGCCCAGGCAATATTTCTTTTTATTACAATATGGTTTATCAATAGCAATCAATACGAGCTTGCACAGGTTCAACAAGAGACACATCAAACTAACTGTATTCCTTACTTCAACAAAAGTACCTGACTTCTGGATAAGGGGCATGTAATGTATAAATTCACTAAAGGTACAGTAGTCCCCCTTATCCACAGGGCAATATTCCAAGGCCCCCAGGGGATGCCCAAAACTGTGGGTGGTACTGAACCCTATATAGGCTATGTTTTTTTCCCATACATACACACCTATGATAAAAAGTAATTTATAAATTAGGTACTATAGAAGGTTAACATATCTAATAATAAAACAGAACAATTATAACAATACATTGTAATAAAAGTTATGTGCATGTGTTCCCTCTCCCTCTCAAAATATCTTCTTGTACTGTACTTACCCTTGTGATGTGAGCTGATAAAATGCCCATGTGATGAGATGAAGTGAAGTGAATGATGTAGGTATTGCGACAGTCTTAGGTTGCTATTGACCTGACAATATGTCAGAAGGAGGGTCATCTGCTTCTGGACCGTAGTTGACTGCCAGTAACTGAAACTACAAAAAGCAAATCTTCAGGTAAGTGGGGACTACTATATGTGGCAAAATTGTGTGTGTGTGTGTGTGTGTGTGTATGTGTTAAGGAACCAAGATCCATGCTTCTCAAATTTTATTGTGCAGTGAATCCCCTGAGCATCTTGTTAAAATGCAGATTCTGATTCTGTAGGTCTAGAGTGGGGCCTGAGAATCTGCCTTTTACTGAGCTCCACAGTGTTGCACTAGCCCACATGCCACACTTTGAGTAGCAAGAGTGTAGACTGCATGACAGTAGTTAGGTGGATTAGTAAGCAACTGAATAGCTATATCAAAAGAAGATTGGGGCACCTGGGTGGCTCAGTTGGCTGAGCATCCAACTCTTGGTTTCAGTTCAGGTCATGGTCTCAGGGTTGTGGGATCAAGCCCCGGTATCGGGCTTCACACCCAGTGATAAATCCACTTGGGTTTCTTTCCCTCTGCTCCTCCCCCCACTTGTGCACTCTCAAGCTCTCTCTCTCTTAAATAAATAAATCTAAATAAAAAGAAGATTGGTCAATGGGTGACTGTCATTCTGGAGGAAGGTTTCTGCAGTTGGGATATAGTTTTAAGAATATTAATAGTGGCTTAGACATTTCCTAGCTGCTTATCCAATTTTCCGAGGACATAAGGAGAGCTGGTTGACGTGAAACTGGAAGAGCTGACGACAGAATCAGCATCCAAATAGCTCTCAACAGGGCCTTCTTCTCTGACCCAGCAAGAAGAGATGGTTCATGTCACATTCTTTTAAAGCCTGCTTTCCAACTGACTGCATTACTAACTAGATGAGTGGACTCAGGTAAATCAGGTAACCTCTTGGACTCCCTGAATCCACACTACTAACTAGATGAGTGGACTCATCTGTAAAACAAATGGGATTCTTAGCTCGAATTCTGTTCACGGCATGTGACAGGAAACTCACTCAAATTAGTTTAAAAAAAAAAAAGAAAAAGAAAGACATGCATTGGCTTCTTTGGGCACAGTTAAAGCCGGTAGGTCAAACTATATTATCAAGGTACTCTCTCTTTCTCCCTCTCTCTGTTCTGCAGGACCTCCCGTTCTTCAGGCCACCTGCAGGCCTTGTCATGTGATGGGAAGAAGGCTTGCTAGTTTAAAAAGATCTAGCTACCATAGAAAAGACTCTAGAGAGTACTCTGGGGGTCACATATCCACTTCTGCACCAACCACTGAGGCCAGCCGGACGGTGTGCTAGAACTGATCCAGCTCTCAGTGGCCTAACTCTGTGGAAAAGGGTGAGGAAGGAAGTTTCCTGAGAGAGGGACAGCTGGGCAGTACCCCCCGTGTGTCTACTTGAACCCTTCTATCCATCTTATCAGTCTGTCATTTCATCCATACAGCCCATAGAGTTTCTACAGGTAGTATTTCCATCACCTGGAGTCCACTAGAAGTACATGAGACTTTGGCCACAGGAATTTTGAAAGTCTAGTAGGTCTTGCTATACTGGCCCCAAGAAAGGACTCGTGAAGCATTTTATGGGGTGCTTTTGGAGACCATTAAATAAAATGGTTTTGTCATAAAGCAGTTGGGAGTTTATCAGTTGAATAAAAATGTAAGAGGGCCATTTCCATGAGCCGGCTGGTAGAAGTCTTATTAAAATGAGCAATAGGAGCCAATACTAGCAGCGAGAGAAAATATGAACAAAGATCTTAATAGACTTCCATAAGGTGGTTCCCAGGGCAACATACCAGTGAAAAGCAGGAGCTGTTACTTTGGACGAGCTGATGCAGAAAATGAGTGTGTCAAAGGCGGTCTTCAAGCTGTCATTGTGCCTGTTTTCAGGCAGGGACTTCCCTTCGTCCAGCAGAGAACTCAGGGTGGTGGGCACTTTCTCTGGCTATACCCACAGCTGCAGGAGGGTGACTTGACAAGGTGCAGCCTAGGACTTCAGAAGCCACTGGGCCTTTGCCCTGAGGTATTTAAGATGGGGAGAAAACCTTTCATTCACTCCCTAAAGGTAATTTACAGAGCAATTATCACTGGGAAAGGTAACATAGGGATGGCACATAAAAATAAGCTTTGCTCAGACACACTCTGAATGTCTAAAGGTGAGAGGAGGAGAAAGGGAAAAGGAGGTTAATGGGACTGAAAGCAAACTTTGAATCCCTGACACTTTAGCCTGGGGTCAGTTCTTAGGAGAAGTGTTTCCCTGCATAAAAAATGTCTGGGAAAAGCTTACTATGGCCTAGTTTAAAAGGGAAAAAAGTAGAGGAAAGATACTGTTTTCAAGTACTTACACATAAGAAATCTTTTAATGGGCTTCATCTATAGAAAATAAAGATTTTCTGAGAAGTGGGCCACAGTAATACATTCTAGTCCAGGGTCTAGTTTCAGGTTACTGAAAGGAGATGTTGGGATGATCAGAGCACCATATTCAAGGAAGACTTTGAAGGGAAGATGGAGCTAGGTTTGGTGTGGGTGAGACTAGGGGGGCTGCCTTCTTTTGAGTCATCTTTGTGGCCTATTGTACTTTCACATAATAAACGAAATCTCAGAAATCTTCCCTTTAATTTCACTTATTGTTCTTCTAATGCCATTCATGAGGCAAGTCAATCCATCTAATTAAGTGTACTTGTATATGCAGGTGTTCCCATTAGAGAAATAAAAATCAATGGCAGATTGTGCTAATTTTCACAGCCAACAATATTGGCCCACATTATTGGACTGTTATTATAGTTAGTTTGCTGTCTGTTTATCTGTTGCTAACTTTTTTTTTTAATGATAGAATCAAGTGTAATTATCAAGTAATCTTCAGGGCATAAAAAGGAGCTTCATTCAACTCCTCAGTAATAACAGTCATTACTGTACTCTCTAAAAACAATTGGCTAGTTACTTATAGCTTCCAAAGAGCTCCCCAATCCAGAAAACTGCAAATTACATAGTAATGATTATTGAGGTTCTGTGGTAACTCCAGTCATAATTTCAATGTAATTGGTAGAGCACAAATAACTATGAATTATGTCATGTATACAATCTATTTACAGGGAACTCACACAGTTATTTGTGGTATGCACAATAAAGCAAAACTTAAATTGAATGTTAATTTTAATAAAAATAACTTTTATACCTCATTTTCATTTGAATGGATACCATCTGTTTTCAGGTGCTAGTAGGGAGCAAAGAAAAAAAAAAGAACTTTGAAAATACAATTATTTGTTGTTTCCACCTTTTCAAATTTAATGCTGAAAGCCCATGAGTGAAACAAGAGACTTTGATACAGATTATTCTCCACCGCAAGGGGTTTTCAAAGACATTAATAGACATTAATTAAGAATATTTTCCTAAGCATACTAAGAAAGCTCTTGGATTTCAGTCTGGTGTCAGATTTGAGGTCATTGTCTAAGTTGAGGATCATCTAGCAGCAAATCCTTAAGCTAGGGCTTGATCACAAGTAGTTTACTTGGGAGGTAACCCCCAGAAACACCAATGAGGGAGTGGGGATGTGAGGTCAGAAGGGGAAGGAAGCCAATAAGGCATGTATTACCACTGTGGGCAACTGGTGGTCAGTGCTGCTGGGGAATCTGGAGATGACACGAGGGATACACCTCAGAATTGTCCCAACCAGGGGCTGAGGAAGTTGTATTTACCCACCCACATGTCATCATCTGGAAATGGCTGAGGGATGCTTTAGGGGCATTTACTCTTCAGGCTTGCTTTGAGAGTGGGCAGAGTGGATAAGCGGCCAAGTGTGTTCCTCAGACAGAGTCACTTTCTCCAAAGTGCCCCTAACACATGTGGCAGACTATTAACTGAAGATTTGGGGTAACAGAGGGGATTTACATCTAAATGAAAAAATTCATTCTAAATGAACTTTTAAACTGAATAGTGAACATTGCTATTTGTAAAGGTCCTTGCCATCCCTCCCCTCACCGTTTGTTACGGGTTGAACTGTGTCCCCCCAAAAAAGATATGTTGGAATCCTAATTCCCAGTACCTCAGAATGTAATCTAATTTAAAGATAATGTCTACACAGAAGAAATCAAGTTAAAATGAGGTCACCAGGATAAGCCCTAATCTAATGTGACAAGATCCTTATAAAAAAGGGGACATTTGGACACAGAGACAGACGTATGTGGAGGGAAGATGATAAGAAGAGACACAGGCAGAAGACAGCCATCTGCAAGCCAGAGAGATAGGTCTGGAACAGATCCTTCCCTCAGAGCCCTGGGGAGGAACCAACCCTGCCTACACCTTGATCTTGGACTTCTAACCTCTAGAACTGTGAGACAACACATTTTTGTTCTTCAAGCCACTCAGTTTGTTGTACTTCGTTACAGCAGTCCTAGGAAACCAATACCCCATTGTACCCAGATCCCCATGCCACCAAGACCTTTCTCTTTCTCTCCTGTATTCCCACTATCATGCTCTTTTGCATAACAGGGAAAGATTCAAATTTTCTGTGATTTTATTGTGAAAAGCAACTGAATGCTCTTTAACTCTTTCTCATCGAGGTTAATCTTCAAGGAGCCTAGCTGTTCATGACCAATCCCATTCATTAGGCTTTCTTAAAAAAGAGAGAGAGAGAGAGAGCGCACAATTCTTTCCCTACCAGTTAACTTGTTAACTGTCTGGCCTACCAGAATAAAGACCACATTTTCCAGCTCTCTTGCATCTAGATTTGGCCATATGACTATGTTCTGGCCAGTGGAATATAAACATAAGTATCTTAGGGGGATTTCCAGTAACCTTTCAAGGAAAATGACAGGAGATATGAACCCTTTATCCTCTTCTTTGTTCTGTCTTGTTGGTTATAGACAGATAGCTGGACATAGAATCATCACTGGGGCTTAGGAAGAAGCCATTCCTTGGGAATGGAGGCCATGCTATCTAAAATAAGATAGAAGGAGCCTGGATCCCTGAGATCTTTATGGAGCAAGCCGCAGTACTAGCCCTGGGGTGCTCATTTTTGGACTTTAACATAAAAAAAACAAAAACAAAAAAACCTTTCTTTTTAAAGCTGCTACCCCCTCCCCCATTCACAACTCACCCCAATTCTAACGTATATTCCTTTAGCTCTTACAGCTCCATCACAAATTGGAAAATTCCTTTAGTGTTTGCTAGCTGAAATCTTCCAAGAGAAAGAGCTTTCTAGCCTCATTTTTTAAATGCTTACAGCAGAGATGGCTGGCTTCCACCAGAGATTTTGGTTCCCTTTCTACTGTGTAGAGTCGTGCTTGGGAAGTAGTTGTACAGTCTAGGAATACAGTCAACCTCGCATGTAGGTGAAACTGTGTGTCTCACTTATGAACCAAAGCTCTTAAGAAGCACCTGTTCTCACTTCTCCATCCTCTCTTTCCCCGTTAGCCAGCTGGAAGAGAACTCTAAGGCCATAAGGGGTAGTGGAGTAATTCTATGGAAGGAGACTGGGATCCTGAATTACCATGTAGAAAGCTACCTGCCAAATATCATGTTGAATTATAAGGTGAAAAAGAAATAAGCATTCTTTGTGTAAACACCTGAAATTGAGAGATTTCTCTGTTTCAGGAATTAGCATTACCCTAATACAAGGCAAATCTATATGCCAGGGTCCCCCTTTCTGACTGTGGATTGGCTGCCTGTGGTAGATGTTGAACTGCTCAACAATTATATCTGGTTCCCCTCCTTGAGGAAGGATTATACTTCCCTGTCATCTTGATCCCAGGCTTGGTCATGTGACTTGCTTTAGCCAGTGGAATGTGAGTAGAAGTGATATGCTTAATTTCCATATAGAAGCCTTTAAAAGCCAAAGGATGATTCATTACTAGAAAAGAAGAGGTTAGCAACTGGCCAGCAACCAGTTCTTCTTCTCCGTGGGATAGCAACAGGTAGTAGGTGGGATTAAAAGAAAGGAATTATTCTTTGTAAATGTGCTAAGTACACTTCCTGGTGACAGATAATAGGGAATCATCACCTAGGAAATGCTTTCAGCCGGACACTTATCTATGTGGCTTAAGGTAAACAAATTTGAAATTTATGCATTTATGGGGCATGACCCACTGGAAAACTGTCAGTCAGCTATGTAATGATTAGAGTATAAATTAGATATTTCATAACCGAAAGTCTCCCTTTTTCTAAGTGAAGCCTTCCTTAAAATTTTAAATCTGAATAAGAAAGAATGTGTTCTAATGCAGAAAGGGAGAACCACACTGGTGGTCCCGAGTTTCTCCATGTTTCATTTGTATCTTGGGATTGCCTGTATCTTTTGAATTATTAATACATTTTAGTACCTGGTAAGATCTATGAGCACTGTGAGTCTGATGTGACAATTCAACCTTTTGTATCATCTTGGCCATTTTGTTCCTCTGCTGTGTAACCAGCAATGCCCCAGTAGGTGGTGCCCCTTCAACCTATCTGGAATTGAAAACAGTTTGGAGAGGAACCCGACCTGGCATATCATGGACATGGGTATGATCATCACCCCTCTCCCCACCATATTCTTCTAAGCCATTAATACTGTGGGTGTTACTTGTTAAGGCAACATAACCTAACCTATCTTGACTATCCTGGGGTCAAGCATCTGCTCTTGGCCAAGTTTTAGGTTGGAATAACATGCTTAGATCCATACCTTCATCAGGATATTCTAGGCAGGACAGTCCCTTAGAAGGGGCTATGGGCAGGTAGGTAGAGTGATCATGTTTACTGCCACTTTATTTCTGACCACTGGCACTCTCCATAGTCCTTTGCGATAGGATTGAGCAACTGTATTATTTAGGATTCTTTTGATTGTAAATGTCAAACTCAATTCAAATAACACTGGCCCACTCTCTTACACCATACACAAAAATTAACTCAAAAAGAATTGAAGGTTTGAATGTGAAACCTGAAATCATAAAACTCCTAGAAAAAAATATACGCAGTAAGCTCTTTGACATAAGTCTTGGCAAAGAGTTTTTAGATTTGACATCAAAAGCAAAGGTGACAAAAGCAAAAACAAAGCGGGACTGTATCAAACTAAAAAGCTTCTGCTCCGCAAAGGAAACCATCAACAAAACAAAAAGGCAACCTACCAAATGGGAGAAAATATTTGCAAATCATATATTTGATAAGGGGTTAATATACAAAATGTATAAATAACTCATACAACACAATAGCAAAAAAACGCAATCGGATTTAAAACTATGCAGAAGAGGGGCACCTGGGTGGCTCAGTCAGTTGAGCGTCTGACTCTTTTGATTTCAGCTCAGGTCATGATCTCGAGCCCTGCATTGGGCTCCCCACCCAGTGGGGAGTCTGCTTCTCACTCTCTCTCTCTCTCCCTCTGCCCCTCCCCACCACTCACATGCGCTCTCTTAAAGAAATAAATAAATCTAAAAAAATAATAAAAAATAAAATTAAAATAGGCAGAAGACCTGAAGAGATGTTTTCCCAAAGAAGACATACAGGTGGCCAACAGGTATATGAAAAGATGCTCAACATCACTAATCATGAGGGAAATGCAAACCAAAACCACAATGAGAGATCACATCATACCTATCAGCATGGCTATTATCAAAAAGACAAGAAATAAGTATTGGCAAGGATATGAGAAAAGGGAAACCTCGTGCACTGTTGGTGGAAATGTAAATTGGTACAGCCACCATGAAAACAGTATGGGGCTTCCTCAAAAAAAAAAACAAATTGAATGGGTAAAGAAAATGTAGTGTATATACACAATGGAATTTTATTCAGCCATAAAAAAGAGGTAATCTTGCCATTTGCAATGACATGGATGGACCTTGAGGTCATTATGCTAAGTGAAATAAGTCAGACAAAGATACTGTATGATCTCAGTTATATGTGGACTCAAAACAAAAATAAGATCCAAGCTCATAAATACAGAGAATAGATTGGTGGCTGTCAGTGGCAGGGTGTCAGGGGGCGGAGAAATGGGTAAAGGTGCGAGCTTCCAGTTATAAAATAAATTAGTCTTGGAATGTAAGGTACAGTATGGTGACTATAGTTAATAATACAGTATTGCATATTTGAAGATTGCTAAGAGAATAAATCGTAAAAGTTCTCGTCACAAGAAAAAAATTGTAACTATGTAAGATAACATGTTAACTAGACTTACTGTGGTGGTTGTTTGTAATATATACAAATACCAAATCATGTGCTACATCGGAAACTAATATAATGTTATATGTCAATTATACCTCAACTTAAAAAAAATTCAGACTGAAATATTCCTTATACCCACACTCCTGTGGTCCCCCCAAATCTTCTCCAGGCCCAGAATGCACCCACAGTGTAATAAAAAACAGAATGATCAGAAGACAGATGGTCTCTGCCTAGAATGAATCTCACCACTGCATTTCTGCTAGCCGGTGTCTTGAATAATGACCTTCTAAATGTCAGACTTCGGTCTTAAGGACCAAAGAGTTCCAACCTGCCTTATCAGATGCCCCCAGTTCCAGGCCCTCAGCTTCTTGCTAACCACCGATCGCTGTAGGCCACCCCCCAGTCTTCTGCCTCTTTGGTTCCAGACTCCTAAGGCTCGGCAGCTGCTGAGTTCCCCTGATCTATCCCGGCTCTCAGGGGGCCCTGGCACTCCTGGCCACTTTCCACCAGCGTAAATCAGCTGCTGCCTCTGCCCCGATGTGACGGCTTCCTTTGAGGGACTAAAACACCACTCACACCCCTGCATTTGGCAGGTGAAGCGAACTAAGTATGAAATAAACTTGGGCGGGCCACAACTGCGGCTCAGTGGAGCCGACTGTTCCCCCACTAGGTGGCGTCTACCGAGCCTGAAGAGAAAGCTTTCCTGTTAAAAGCACAAGGGAAGTGTTCTTGTGCTTCTCTTCTTCCTTTCTATTTATTCCACTCACCACCATCACCATCCCCACTACCTCCAACCCTAAAAGTAAAACTAAAACAAGGCACCTTTCTACTTCTTCCTCCCTGGAGGATTCTGGCTTCTCTCGGACTCCCCAGACCTGAGTAAGGCAAGAAGGCGGTGCTTTTACCTTAAGTCCGCCACGATTGCCAAACTAGTTTTGCCAATGGGTCGTAATTGGAGCCAGCGGAGGGCCAGTAACCTTACCTCATCCCATTCCTTCCTTTCCGCTGATTTTCTCCAAAGCCCACAACCGAGCTTAGCCCGGGGTTTCATTTTCTTCTCTTTTCTTCTTTCCCCCTTTCTCTCTCTTTTACCTTTGTTCCGTTTTAAATTTACTTTGGAAGGCAGTGCAGGGGCAGAAGAAAATGTCTACTATCAATTCAGCAGGACTTAACTACAGGGACTTTGGGGGACATTAGTATTGGCGCAGGCACACGTACACTGGGGTTCAGCCTGTGAATTTGCCCCCACAAAGTAAAAACTGAAGCCATGCTGATAAAAGACATTGCTATCTCGAGGTCGGAGTTGTGCCTCTGAGTTCTTTATAGCAGCTGATTGTCTATAACCCATTTTCCCAGGCCACATGTGCATGGAAGTAAAAATAAGGTCATAGCATTAGGAGCAAACCCCTGTATTTTTGGGGCTACCCCCATCTGCTATCGGAGGGAACTCCAGGCCTGCTCAAATTCTCCCCAGCTTGTTCAGAAAGCCCCAGGAGTGCAAGTGGCGGTGCTGTCCTTCAGGTACCAGGGGGAGCTCACCATTTCCTCCAGCCGAGCTGGGATGCCCTCTCCACTGCCTCCTTCCTGCTGCAGCTCTTGCCGGGACGTACCAAAGGCCCAGGTAGGGGCCGCCCCAGCAAGCCGGGGCGTGGGATATGCTCTCCTACATCTGCAGGCCATCCCACTTCACTAAATCACCCAGGCACATGGAGCCATTTCCTTGATTGGGCCCCATGGGGATTCCTTTTGTTCCTTCCTTCCAATGTGTAAGTACTTAAGAAATCTACTGAAGTTCTTTGACTTCATCTGCTCACAAATTGGTTGAGCCAGCTTCATGCCTTTTCCTTCGTTTTGGTTCTCCAAAGTCATTCGGGGAAAAAGTAATCTCTCCAGGTGGCTTCTCTCTTCTACGAAAGGGTAGGGCAGCTTGCCTCCTATTAGCAGAACATAAGATCTTTGGTGCCTAATCTGTTACTATAAATTCATTGTAAGCATTTTTGAACAATCCTAATTCAGTGGAGTAAAACATGAAACTGTTTTGTCTTCCAGTCTCTGGTCTCAATTGTTGAACCTCTTTTCCTCACTACGCAGTGAACCCTTTAGGGGCAGCTTACATTCCTTAACAGTCCAGCTTGCTTGCTTGATTTATTTATTTATTTAAAGATTTTATTTACTTATTTGACAGAGAGACAGCGAGAGAGGGAACACAAGCAGGGGGAGTGGGAGAGGGAGAAGCAGGTTCCCGCGGAGCAGGGAGCCCAATGATGCGGGGCTCGATCCCAAGACCCTGGGACCATGACCTGAGCCGAAGGCAGACGCTTAAAGACTGAGCCACTCAGGCGCCCCTATTTATTTATTTTTTAAGCACTAAAAAGGTCACTTTTAAATGTCATCTAAAAATAACCACTGTTTACAAGTTGGCATATTTTTCCCCAGAGAATTTATTTTACACGGTCGTGTATTTTCAACTAGGGTTCACCACTGAGACGCAAGGGCCGTTTTAAAACCCTTATTTAATCCGCAGCAGGCGTCACGACCTCAGCAACCTCCCCACCTTCCCTACACACCACACACTCGCACCGCCAGCCAGAGTCGCTCCCGAGAGCGAGACGCCGCGGGGACGCGCGCGTCCTGCCGCCAGGCTTGGCCCGCCCTACGCGCCATCGCGCCATCCGCGCACACTCCGTGGCGGCTTCCAGAACCTTCCACGTGGGCTTGCTGCGGGCACCCTTCAGGTGACTGCACAACAGCGGCCCTCCCGTGCCCCCAGCCCCCGAGGCGAGGCCTGGGGTGGTCAGGGAAGCCCGGTCCCCTCACACTCATGCCCGGATTCCCTCACCTCCCAGGCTTGGGACGCACGCCCCGAGGTCCCCAGTTCCAGCTCTCCAGTCCGTTTCCCCAGCTCGCCCGCAGCTGTGCCTCCAGGGACCTGAGGCGGGAGGGGCGGGCCGTGAACTGGGGTGCTCCTCTAGTGGAGGGGGCGCTAGGTGCTCTGGGATGCCTCCTCCCCTTTGACCGCTAGGCTCCAGCGGCTCTGGGGTGTTGGGCCCCAGCTCACAGTCCTGACCAAACGCTTCTGTCCTCTCTGGGGAGGAGGTGGGGTTGGAAGTCTGGTTCGAGGCCACGACTAGTGTTGGAACGGCCAGTTCTAGCACCTCGCAGTAAGCTGTGAGCCGGGCGAGCAACTCAATGGTGGTCAGTTCTCTTTAGAATGTGGTCTTACTGCGTTTTGACTCTGTAATCGGATCTAAGCACCAATTTGGGGACAAACAGAAAAGCCTCACTCAGAAGCCTACTACAGAGTACAGAACCATCCCTCATGCCCTCATTCCCTCATACACACACGCTTTGAGGACCAGGAGCACAGGCAAAGTCTGGAACAGCTCACCAAGCCACATCCTCCTGCCATTTGGTCTGCCTGTTGTTCCTGCATTCGCGCTGCTGGAGTGACCCAAGGAGCACCCTGATGGCCAAGTCGTCCTGGCCTTGGAGCAGAATCATCTGCAGCCCAGGCAGCGGGCTAGCTTTGTCCTTTTCACCCTTCTCTCTTCCCTTGAGTCCTTGAAATGTATTTATGGCTGGGAAAAAAAATACACTCGAAAGTTAACCACTTGGAAGATATCATCATTCAAGTCTTTTTTCAAGCCAAACTTGATCCAATAATTGAGATCTAGACATAAGGCATGGCCCTTTCCCCAAAAAATTCCCATGTGGATTCCACTCTGTTATGTGGCTACAAAGCCATAAAAGCTTGTGTTCTGTGTGTCTCACAGTTTGTAGTGAAACAACTTCTCTTCTTACCGCCTCTTCTTCAGATTTCTGACACTAGTTCTCAGGAATAATCCAAGGGCTGCCACTTCGAAAATTAAAATCTCAACCAGACATTTCCTGCTGAGCTTAATGGATTCCTGTTCATACCGAATCATTGTCCTTAGACCCTTAACTGTCTCTTTTCCTCCGATGAAGTTTTTGTCAGGAGGTACCTTGGCCCCCAGTGCGAATTTAACTCATGGTGGATCCTACCCATTGCCAGCCTCCCAAGATGTTCTTGTGCCTTATCCCTGAACCAATGAATATGTTACCTTACATGGTAAGAGGGAGTTTGCCGATGTGATCAGATTATGGATCTTGAGATGGGGAGATTATGCTGGGTTATTTAAGTAAGCCCAATGTAATCACAAGGGTACTTATAATGGAAAGAAGGGGACAGGACTGTCCAAGGTGAGGATGCCAAGTAGGGCTATGAGCCAAGGAATTCAGACAGCCTCTAGCAACTGGAAAAGTCAAGGAAATAGAGTCTCTCGTAGAGCTTCCAGAAGGAATTCAGCTCTATCTCCAGGACTCTAACAACATAAATTTATGTTGTTTTAAGCCACTAAATTTGTGGTAGTTACAGCAGCAATAGGAAACTAACATAGCCCTTTGGACAAGCTGAGCCCTTATTAAAGAATCTTAGGGTGAACATAGTGTAGGCTTCCAAGGTGGGGCCCCTGTTCCATCTGTTATGTCAAGGCCAAGATTGCTTAGGCTTCTCACATGTTGCTTTACTCATGGAATCCTTATTGTCTATGGCTTTATGACCTCACTTCAGGAATATCCTCAGCCTGTCTAGGGTCAAGTGTCCAGCCCTATGGTCCAGGGGATGGAATGTCCTGATTTGCCACACTTGAGTCAGGTGATCTCTAGACTCAGGGAGTGGGCTCATCCCTTCAAATTACACTGGGCTATTCTGTTAAAGGAAAATTAGAGTAATGTGATCAGAAAAAGGAAGACTAGATGCCAGGCAGGCATAAAACACAGATGTTTATTATGGAGGCTGAGGGAATAAGAAGAAGCTTTGGAAGTGGTTTTATTAGAATATTAAAGCAAACCTTGTATTATAAAAAATTCCAGTCTTCATCCCCAAATATAGTAAGATCCCTTTCATTAAATTGCTTTACATCATTTGGTCAGATTAAAGGATTTTAAGATTCTTGCAGGTAAATTTGATGCATGTATCTGGTTTCCTTTATCTGTAAGAGACAACAGAATCCCCATAATGCCTAGGAGCAGGGCCCCTTGATGTGACTGAAACATTTCCTGTTTAACAAAGTCACCTTATCTAATAGTTACCCTTTCCAGCTTCAAGGCAGCAAATCACCTGGATCATTGTGCTTTCAAACCAGCCTCACAAATGATGCCCAGGAATTAAAGTTAGAGAGCTCATTCTCAGAGAGGGGCTATTAAAAGGCTTCAGTAAAGAAAAGTTCAAATGCATGCAGATCAAGGAAAAAGAAAATTACCCAAATGGAAGGTCTGAGATGTAAGAACATACCATGCATAAATAGAGTGGTAAATTTGTGGGTATAACTAAGCAAAAATCTATTGAATAAAACTATTAATAATAAACAGATGATACAGTTAAAAAAGAGAGACCTAAGATACTGGATAACAACGGCATGTATATTGGGAGGACGATGATCAGAGTCAAAGTGATCTAAGGTTCTTATATGATTTATGAGGAAAGTAAAATTATTAACTTTTGAAATTGTAAAGTAATGAAATGGTAAAGTATTCATGCTAATATATTTAGGGTAAGCAATGAAAAACAGACATTAAGACTGTAACTTATGAGCAGTTATATTCTCATAAGTTAAAAGAGAAGAACAACAAAGACAAACCTCAATTAATTAAAATCTTTTACAAGAAAGGGGAAAAACATAAAAGGATAGGACAAATAGCACAAAATAACATAGTAAAATTAATCCAAATATAACAGTAATCACAATAAATGAAATCCTTCAGTTAAATGACAAAGATGGAAAAGATAATAAAATTTAGCTATATGAGACACACCTAAAACATAAGGATACATAAATATAGTCCAAAGAGGAAAAAGCTTATATTAGGCAAAGACTAAAGAAATGTGGTATAGCTGTATTAATATCAGACAAAATGGAAAAGAAGGCAAAAAAGTGGGTCAGCATATAATGATAAAAGTTATGAATCATCGGAAAAATATGACAATTATAAATTTGTTTATACCCAATAACAGAGCAAAAATTAAACTACAAGGAAAATTGACAAATCCATCACATTTAGAACTGAGTGACAACGAAATAATTGTGTGTCAAAACTTGTGGTATATAGCTAAAGGGATAGATGCTTGAGGGAAATATCTATCCTTAGATACTTCCATTAGAAAAGAAGAAATGCTCAGAATTAATGACCTAAGCATAAAACTTGAGAAGTTAGAAAAAGTTACAACAGATAAGACTTTTATTTTATTTATTTATTTATTTATTTAAAAGATTTTATTTATTTTTTAGAGAGCGAGCGAGAGAGAAACAGCATGAGAGGGGAGAGGGTCAGAGGGAGAAGCAGGCTCCCTGCTGAGCCGGGAGCCCGATGTGGGACTCGATCCCAGAACCCTGGGATCATGACCTGAGCCGAAGGCAGACGCTTAACCATCTGAGCCACCCAGGCGCCCCAGATAAGACTTTTAAAAAAAGGTAGAAAGGAAATCATAAACACAGAAGCAGAAATTAATGAGGTAAAAGCAATCATACAGTAGAGAGCATTTACCAAGACATTCTCTGAACAGTTTAATGAAACTGACAAGCCTCTGCTGAGATTAATCAATAAAAAAGGAAAACAGGGGTGCCTGGCTAGCTCAGTTGGAAAAGCATGTGACTCTTGATCTCGGGGTTGTGAGTTCAAGCCTCATGTTGGATGTAGAGATTACTTATAAATAAAATCTAAAAAAAGAAAGAAAGCAAACACAATTACCATTATAAGGAAAAAGTGAAGACTGTAACTATGGATGCAACAGATTGAAAAAAGAAGATAGCAGGAAGGGAAAAATGAAGGGGGGGGAAATCAGAGGGAGAGATGAACCATGAGAGACTATGGACTCTGAGAAACAAACTGAGGGTTCTAGAAGGGAGGGGGTGGGCAGATGGGTTAGCCTGGTAATGGGTATTAAAGAGGGCACGTTCTGCATGGAGCACTGGGTGTTATACGCAAACAATGAATCATGGAACACTACATCAAAAACTAATGATGTAATGTATGGTGATTAACATAATAAAAAAAAGGAAGAGGTTATTATGGACACCTTTATGCCAATAAATCTGAAAACTTAAAAATATGTAAAAATTCCTAGAGAATGTAACTTGCAAAAACGGACTCAAAAAGACAGGGAGGTCATTTCCAGATGGGGCAGGACAGAGTGGCCAATGGCCTGTAGAGCAACATGTCTAAGTTTTAATGTGACTGCTGTGACACATTCCTCACCCATGACTCTCCATCTGTGAGGAAGACACACTGCAATGGTAGGAAACAGAAAGAGAATGTGAAAAACTATCAGAAATGGATGGAAGAGCAGGCTCAGAGCACGATCAACAAAACAACCGCAGCATTTCAACAAGGAAAGATACCTCCTACTCCATTCTCTTCTCCTCCTCCTGCAGGGGCAATGATCCCACCTCCCCCCAGTCTCCCAGGTCCTCCTCTCCCTGGTAGGATGCCAGCACCCCATATGGGGGCCCTCCCATGATGCCAATGATGGGTCCTCCTCCTTCTGGGATGATGCCAGTGAGACCTGCTCCTGGAATGAGGCTGCCTATGGGAGGTCACATGCCAATGATAAGACCTCCCACCCGTACCATGATGGTGCCCACTTTGGTAGTGGGACCAAAAAAAAAAAAAGCAATTTGTGAAATATGAAAATAAAATTGTCAACTCATTTAGTTAAAAAAAAGGCATGGAAAACAAATTGTTTATGAGTAATACTATATTAATTAAACATTTATTTATTGCAGAAACTTAGCAAACTAGGAATAAAAAGAAATTTCTTCATCCCAATAAAGGGGATCTATGAAAAAACCTAAAGGAAACATAAAACTGAATGGTTACTGGTGAAAGCATTCCCTCTAATATCAGGATTAAGGCCAGGGTGCCTGCTACCAACACTTTTTTTCTGCATTGTACTGCATATCTTGACCAGTGCAGCATATCAAGGAAAAGGGGTGGAGGAAGGTATCGGAATCAAAAATGAATAAATAAAGCTGTCATTATCTGTAGATGGTGTATTTCTCTATTTGGAAAACACTAAAGAACCAAAATTTTTTGAGTTTTAGCAAGCTTTCTGGATACAGAATCATTACCCTAAAGACAATTACATTTGCATACCTCAGCAACAGTTAGAAAATATAATATTTTAAAAAGATTTATTTATTTATTTTAGAGAGAAAGAGAGCATGCATGAGCAGGAGAGAGAGCAGATGAGGTAGAGAGAGAATCTAAAGCAGACTCTGTGCTGAGCATGGAGCCCGATGTGGGGCTCAGTCTCACAACCCTGAGATCATTACGTGAGCCGAAATCAAGAGTTGGATGCCCAATTGAACTACCCAGGTGCCCCTGGAAAATGTAATTTTTAAAAGATGCCATTTTGGGGTGAACTAGATCAAGAGGATTAAGAATACACTGACGATGGTGAGGACTGAGTAACATATAGAATTATTGAATCATATATAGTACACCTGAAGCTAATATAAGCTAATATAATATTGTATATTATATTGTTATAATTAATTGTTAATTGTACTTCAATAAAAAATGCCATTTAAAATAACAACAATATAGGACACCTAGGAATAGATCTATCAAAAATTGTGCATATCTATTGTAAAACCTTATTGAAAGACATTGAAGATGACCTAGTTAAGTGGAGATACGTACTATGATTATGATTACTATATCCAATATTGAAAATATGCTGATGCTCTTCAAACTGATCCACAGATTCAATAAAATTCCAATAGGATTTTTTTGTGGAAGTTGATGAATTGATTCTAAAATTATATGGAAATTTATATGGAAGAGTAAGGGCTAATAATAGCTCTCACTCTTGAAGAAGAACCAAATACCAAAAAAATCAATTCAAGACAAATAGAGACTTAAATGTGAAAGGAATAAAACCATAAAACTTAGAAGCCAATATATAGAGGAAAATATCTTTATGACTTTAGGGTAGGGAAGAATTTATTAAGACACACAAAAAAGCAGAAAATGTAAAGATAAATAACTGATGAAGTCCACTACATTAAATTTAAGAACTTATGTTTTCAAAGAAGACCATTAAACAGATGAAAATTTAACCTCCAAATTAGGAGAAGATTTGCCAAACGTATAATCAGAAATAATTAGTACTTGCAATGTATAAAGAACTTCTAAATATCATAAGAAAAAGACAAACAACTCAATTGAAAGTTGGACAAAGGGCATGATTTAGGCATTTCATAGAAGAGAGAACACAAATGGTTCATAAAAGTATGAAAAGATGCCTCATTTTCAATCAGGGTAAGACAAATTAAAACCACAATGAGATATTATTTCATACTCACTAGACTGGCAAAATTATTAAGCCAAGTGATGGTGAGGTCATGGAACAACGTGCTGCTGGTTAATGTGCAACTTGGTATGACCGCTCTGCTTTACTCAGTGAAGTTCAACAACATGACCCAGCGATTTCACTTCTAGATATAAACCTTAGAAAAATATGTTTTTTACACGTGCACCAGCCAGCAAGTAGAAGAATGCTCATAGCAACACTGGTCTTAAAGGCAGGAAACTGGAAAAAAATTAATATATCCACCCCCTATAAATGGATAAACCAACTGAAGTATGTTCATGCAATGGAATAGCTGTAAAAAATGAATGAATTCTGGCTGGAACCATCATCAAAGGTAAATCTCAAAAACATGAGGCCACCACATAAGGCTGTGATTGCAGGCTGTGGCAATGGGTTCAGTAGGCACTGCAGTCTATTCTATGCTCCATGTGCCAAGCTGTACACACTGGCACAGGGGTGCCTGTCCCTGAAAGGAAGGGTGTCTTTTTAATTTTTTTAACTGCACAAAGACCCTCTATAGGTTAGCTCTGGTCCCACAAAATCATAAGGTTGAATAGAAAGACAAATCAGAGAAGTACATATATTCTGTATTATTGTATTTCTATGAAGTGTGAAACCAGGTAAAACTAAACAATAATGATTCATATATATGTGGTAAAACTATATAGAAAAACAAGAGAGTGATTAACACAAAATTCAGAATAGTTGGTTATTTCTTGGGAAAGGGGAAGCATCCAGTTAGGAAGGGTTCATGATGGGTTAGACAGCTCTAAGATAGATAATATTCTATTTCTTTGGCTGAGTAGTGGGTACTCGCGTATCATGTTGTCATTCTTTATCCTTTACACGCCTGTTTTTTTTTTTTTTTAAAAACCTCCTATATATTCCACATAATGATTTTAAATAAAAGGCACTCCACCCAAGAGTACTTACTGCCTGAGGAGAAGGGCTCCCAACAAAAGGTTTGGACAGGGTAGCTTGCCAAGGGGCCCAGAGCTGAGGGTCTGAGTCCTAAGTAAGCCACAGGAGGGGAGACGCTGACTGCCTCATGTGTAATGAGGCGGGAGGACCTCAATGGGATGCGTCAAAAGTGCTTCATGAAAAAGCAAAACCACAGCAAGATGGGGCACCTGGGTGGCTCAGTCGTTGGGCATCTGCCTTTGGCTCAGGTCATGGTCCCAGGGTCCTGGGATCGAGCCCCGCATCGGGCTCCCTGCCCTGTGGGGAGCCTGCTTCTCCCTCTCCCACTCCCCCCATTTGTGTTCCCTCTCTTGCTGTCTCTCTCTCTGTCAAATAAATAAATCTTAAAAAAAAAAAACCACACAGCAAGATATGACTATTAGAATGAAAACATATGTCCATATAAAAACTTGTACACACTTGTACACAAAGGTTCATAGTAGTATTATTTACAATAACCCAAAAATGGAAACAACCCCAATGTCCATTAATTGATGAATGGGTAAATAAAATGTAGTATATCTCCAAGTGGAATATTATTCAGCAATAAAGGGAATGAGGTATTGATAAATGCTACAGCATGGATGAACCTTGAAAACATGTTCAGTGAAAGAAGCCAGTCACAAAAGACCACAGATTGTGTGATTTCATTTATATGAAGTGTCTAGAAAAGGCAGATCCGTAGACAGAAAGTAAATGAGTGGTTTCCAGGGGCTAGAGGGAGTGTTTGTGTGAGAATGAAGAGAGACTGCTAATAGGTATAAGGTTTCTTTGTAGGATGATAAAAATGTTCTAAAATTGATTGTGGTAATGGATATACATCTCTGTGAATATACTACAAACCAGGGAGCTGTACACTTTAAATGGGTGAATTATGTGGTCATGTAAATTATATCTCAATAAAACTATAACTAAAAAAAAGAAAGGCTAAACTTTTTTAAAAATTGGTAATACCAACTATCAGTGAGAATACAGAGAAATTGGAAAATTTGTACATTGCTGTGAGACTGCAAAATGGTAGAGCCGCCTTGGAAAACAGTATAGCAGTTTCTTGTAAAGTTAAACACACTCTATACCGTATGATCTAGCAATTCTATACCTAGGTATTTACCCAGGTTAAATGAAAACCTATGTTCACACAAGTCTGCATACCAACATTTATAGCGACTTAATTTTAATTGCTCCAAAGTGCAAACAAGCCACATTTCCCTCTGTGAGGAAATGGATAAACACACTGGTACATCCATACACATGGAACACTATGCAGTAATAAAAGGAACTAACAACTGATGCAGACAACAGCAAGGATGAATTTCAAATGCATTGTGTTAAGTGAAATAAACCAGACTCAAAAGGCTGCATGTTATATGATTCCATTTACATGATGGGAAAGGCAAAACTCTAGGGACAGAAAACAAACCAGAAGTTGCCAGGAATTAGAGACTAGGAGAGGTGCTACATATAAGGGGACAGGGGGACATTTATTGGTGTGATGCACTGTTCTATATCTTGATTGTGGTGGTGGTTACAGGACTGTAATGGGTTCATTAGAACTCACAGAATACTATACACAGTATACTATAAAGAATGAATTTTATTGTATCTTAGATTTTACCTTAATAAAAGAAAAATCCCCACCAACCCCCCCGTCCAAATGGTACCATGAGAAAAAAAATCTCATGGACCAGAGGCCCTGATGCTAGATGAGAATTTATCAGCTACCTAAAATTGTGCTTTTTTTATTTTAACCCCTCTGCCTCTCGGGGAAATGCAGTAGCTAGGGAGCAGAGATGAGCTAAAAGAGTAAAAAAAAAAAAGAAGCTGACCTTGTCCCACCACCAGCCTGTCTCCCCCTACCACTATAGGATGGCAGCCTAAAACAGTGCCGGACCAAGGGAGGGGAGAAACTCTCTGTTGTATAAAAACTTGAAGTCTTCCCTTGTTACATTGAGCTGGACATTTGATTGCTAAAATGAAACTGTTCTTGTAACTGAGAGGCCAGAAAAGCTATGGGATTGACCTGAATTCAAACAGGGGCATGGGGAAAGAATCATACCACGGAGGGGATTGGAAGGAACAGTGGCAGAAAGAATAAAGTGACTTTATGATCATCTCCCTGGGAACCTGGTCTTACTTCAACAGTTAATCATGCGGTCAGTATGCTAATTACAGAGGACTCTTATCCAATCCCTCCACATGCTGAATAGAGAGCTCCTTGTATTCCAAATGAGTGAAATAGTATTATTATAGCTTAACAGAATGTAGAAAGCGGGACCTATTTCCTGATGATCCAGCACCAAGACATATTTCCTGAAAAAGTGAATCAGGCCCACTGTTCAAGCATGAGCAGCAACAAGGCATGATTCCGTGATCGTAGAGGTAGTCAGATACTACAGATGCCAAATGCTGTAAGATCCCCATTAGAAGGAAAATTTGTCTGCCACGCACATCACTGTAATCCCGGTGCCTAGAACAGTGCCGTGCCTGCGACAGAAGAAGAAAACAGGTTTTGAATGGCTGCATGAATGGAACTCCAAGATGCAAGTAGGAAAATGAGAAACAGGGATGGCTTTTCTTTCTCTGGGCTTGAACTGCAAATTTTATTTAATTGCAATCAGAATGATTTTACAGATCGGGTTTGGGCACCTATGACAGTGCGTTGAGTCCCAACTTAAGAAGGGTAGTGAGCATCACCTAAAGGCAGCTGGTGGAAAGGGGCTGGGCTGGGCCCTGATCTGTAACCATCACTGGAAAGCTCTGTGTATGAAACACAAACTAGAAGAAAATTTTGTTCAAATTCTCCATGGAGAATATTTTTATTTATTTATATTCGTCTTGCATACTCTAAAATGCACAGTGTGAATTTCCTTTCCTCAAAAACAGTTGTGAGCCTGGTCAATTTATGGGAGCTCTTCAGAAGGTCTTCGGAAACGTTGCCTTAGGTTTGAGCTAAGCGAGTCACAGAGATTGGTCATGAACTACTACAAAATTACAGGAGATCTAGTTATTATCCAACAGTTACTAGAAAAGCATTGAGAACACCAGACATATAGCCAGACAGAGAGGGTAATAGAAGAGCAGATGCTATTTAAGTCATGGGATTTCCATACAGATGATTCTATGTACAGTATCAGAATTCTCTTACAGACAGTAAACTTATGCTTTGATCATTATTTTAAGGGCACTCTAATATAAATACAAGTCTCACTAATTTTAATCTTTTTTCTTTGGCTCACAAATGCACGAAAATACCATAAACAATTTCCCGAACTTACTGCATTAATATATAAATAAGATACATTACAAATGGGAAGAAAATACAAGACGCCTCTTTAGCATGGTAAATCTCTGAATATAAATAAGCAATTATTTCATTTACCTACAATTTAAACAGTTGTCATTTACCTACAATTTAAACAGTCATTGAAATCATTACATGTGTTCTTCCCCTACCCCCCAAAGGTCAGACAACAGAAATATACACAATCTACACAAATTAGTCCCCCAAAATACAACAACAACACACCTGTAACAATGACTCTGCTATGATTTTCCCCTAACAGGATACTAATGGAGAGGGTGTGACTCTTGTCACCTAGTGGTACTTCGTTTCATCTGTCATCACCTCAGGTAGGAGAAACACTGACAACGAGGTCAACTCTCGCCAACAGGATGTCCCTTGGTCCCTATGACACAACATCTTGAAAAACATCTTTCCTGGGATTGTTGGGCAAGCTGGTTTGCAGCATGTTTGGCCCCTCAGTAACTGCTGAAGGTAAAGTTAATTCTCTTGGAGTGGGAGACATGCTGTGATCTATCACCAAGCCACACTCACGATGATACATACATATACATATAGAGAGAGACGTATATATAACTGTACATATATACTGTGTTCCTATTGGGCAACTTTTTAAAAAGAACATTATTTCCTACTAACTATAACAAGCTTAAGTAAGGTTTAAACAGTATTCTTTGAGATATTATATTTCCCCTCAATGAAATAGCCTATGTGGTTTAGCCATTTATAGAGGTTGTTCTAGAGTGCCAGAAGGAAAAGGAATTCCCATAAACTCATGGTCTGTGGAGGGCAATTACAGATCCTGGCCCAGTCTTTCTATCTCCTCAATGAGGAAGTCAATATCAGACTGCGTAGCGGCTGGGTTCGAGATGACCATCCGGAAAAAGTTGGCCTTGTCCCCCTGAGGCTGGTAGCCAACCATGGTCGTGCCAGACTCCATCATCAGCGCTTTGATTTTGGGGGCCACCTTGTGATGGAAAACAAAACAAAACTCAAGACCAACATTAACACCACTCTCTTCTGAACAATGCAACCCATTTCTTAGTTGGAAAAAAGAGCCATTTGCTTTTTACCATCTGTATCCATACTGGCACGAAGGCAAATACTTTATACCTGAGTTTCTTCAGGGGTTAATGTCCAATGACTGAGACTACCCAATCATAAATTCCCTCAGAAACTACTGTGCGACTGAATTTTGAAAGTCAGTCATAGAACAGTGCTAAAATAAAAAACAAAAACAAAAAACTCTTATAGGCTGCAACACAAATTAAGGCTTCTGAATAATCCAGAACCCAGGATCTTGTCTGGCACATAGAGCTGTGCTCAATGACTATTTGTTAGATGAATCAAATATTATATAAATTCAATGCTAATACCAACAACTACAAATAATAAACTGGATATAGAAATCGACAACTAGAATGAATCAGCGTTAGAGTGGACCTGAACTTAGTAAAAGACATTTTAATAGACAGAGTTTAATATGGATGTTCCTAGGAATATGTATATCGTCCTTTAGAGGTTCCCCCTGTACCTGAATCACAGCAAAGGGACAACCCAGATTCAAAAAGAATATAACAAGATGGCTGCCTACCACCCCAAGTCTTTATTTTTTATTTTTCCTCCATTAGAAGGACACATTAAAGTGTGGATGTTCTGACCAGTTAGAGAAATTGCATAGGGTTAGATGAGACAAGGAGAGATTCCATACCCTGTGTAGTTTTTCCCGTCGTTCAGGGCTATCCGGAATGCCCCTGAGGCTTTGTGGAATATACCAGAAACAGACATTTGTATGCTCAGGCTGCAGAGATTTTCACAAACAAACAAACCAGAAAATTATGAGAACTTGAAAGAAAGTTATTCCCAAACCCCTATGTGCCCTTGGTGGAAGGCTCTCAGACCAAAAAAAATTTTTTTTTCATAAAGGTCTTCAAGTCCATCTTGAAGGCAATGTTACTTCTATACTAGGAAGAACAATGCCTCATTTATCTAGTCATATCTAGCAAGAGAGCTGCTTCCTATAACCAATTTTCTAGATGACCAAAGGTTACCACCTTTTTTTTTAAAAAAAGATTTTATTTATTTTTTGACAGAGAGAGACAGCGGGAGAGGGAACACAAGCAGAGGGAGTGGGAGAGGGAGAAGCAGACTTCCCGCTGAGCAGGGAGCCCGATGCGGGGCTCGATCCCAGGATCCTGGGATCATGACCTGAGCCGAAGGCAGACACTCAACCGACTGAGCCACCCAGGTGCCCCATCACCTTTTTTTTTTTTTTTTTTTTGATTTTATTTATCTATCTTAGAGTGTGTGTGTGTGCATGGACGAGTGGGGATAGGGGCACAGAGGGAGGAAGAAGGACAAGCAGACTCTGCGCTGAGTGCAGAGCCAGATGCAGGACTCACACTCACAACCCTGAGACCCATGACCTGATCTCACAACCACAAGACCATGATCTGAACCGAAATCAAGAGTTAGCTGCCTAACTGACTGAGCCACCCAGGCACCCCATTCATGATCTCAAAGTTACCACCTTTAAACATTGAAATGTTAAAAAATTATTACATTTGGGTAGTTTTTAAAAAGAGTATTATCCATCTTGCCATTTTGTAGTACCTCATATATAGAAGAGGCTCAGCACAGTTTATCTGAATACTGAATATATTATGAATTTATTATATTGATACTGAATCTTGATGACTCAGGGATTATTATAATGGACACTAATACCATGTCTAAACCATAAGATAGGTCTCACTGAGGTGCCTAGAACTCTTTAGTGTCTCTGCTCTAAAACCTCCTATCCTTTTCCAGTTCTTCTGTATTCTTGCCATAATTTTTCAATTTCCTTCCACACTGCTGTTTATCATTCTGCCTGCCTCTACCTGGCTTGAGATATCACATTTGTCTCTAAACTGCTAGAATATTCAAAATAGTGTAAATACTCCAAGTGCAGTCCCATAGGTGAAATGCATGAGCACTGTGTCATTAAGTCGAACTGCTCAGGGCTTTTTCTTCCTCATTGGGTGACCCTCCAGCACGTTCCTAATAGTTTAGACTGCCTGTTAAATAGACTAAGTTGAATGTAGGTGGTGTTACACTGGTTTATACTAGCTCCCATTCTAACTTTCTTTATCCAGCTGTGAACTCCATTAAGTCAGACACAGTGGCTGTTTTGGTTACTACTATATAACCTAGTTCATGGCATGGGATCTAGCACATAGCAAGCATTCAGTCAATACTAGTATGACAAGTAGCTTATCGTGGGCAATGTGGATATGAACTCAGGGCAGAAACAAAAAAAATTTTTTTAAGAGAGAGGGGGTGTGGGGGAGGGGAAGGGCAGAGGGAGAGGGAGAGAAAGAATCTTAAGCAGGCTCCATGCCCAGCGCGTGAGCCTGATGCACAGCTTACACTCACAATCCTGAGATCATGACCTGAGCTGAAATCAAGAGTAGGATGCGTAACCAACAAAGCCACCCGGGTGCCTCAGAGCAGAAACAATTTTATCTTGCTCTCCTCATAATGAATCTATGTAAAGTAGAACTTCATTTTAGAACCAGTCTTGGGAGACAACGTTATACCCATCCTATAAACTTCTTGGAACTGAGAAATACTTTATCATGGAGGTTCGACACAATAATAAGACATACGTAGGAAAGATAAAGGATTCAAACATGCCAAGTAAAGAGCTCTTCTCTGCAAAGGGCTGGCCAAGAGCTGTACCATTTTAGAAAAGGCAAAGGGCAAAAGTCATCCCAATGCTATCAAAAGAGAAGTTCATAGACACAGAGGGAAATAAATGAAGAGTACATAAAAATAAAAATTCAGTAGCAGCTTCTGGCAATGTGGGAAAATATGGCTTCAGGAGCATCCCTCATTAGATTTTCTGGAAATGCTGTATATCTAGTCCATGATGACAACTTACCTCCCCATCAAAAACCATCTCAAATTCTTCTCTGTTTTTAATCTTGGCATAGAGGTATTCAGCCAGTTCCAAGCATTTGTTGATCTGATTTTCAAATCCCACTGTGCCCTGGTTTAGAAAAAGAAAAGTCATGTTGGTTGGTGATGGGTTGCATTTTCCTGCAATGAGCAATTGAGAAAGCTATGCTGACCTTGTCTATTGGAGTTACACATAAGAGTATTCTTGGAGATGGTTAGGAAGAGCTACCTAATTAAATGAGTACAGTTTCTTCACAGCACCGAAAACAATAAAAGGAAGCACATCTACTCTCTTTGGAAGGTACTCTAGCTCTGGGCAGTTAGTCTCAATAGGACTTTTATCTTCCTTCTAGTTACTCACAGCCGGGACCTGAAGCCTATTGTTAGTTTGCTTTAGGATAGTGCTCCTCAAAGTGTAGCTGTCCACAAACTGTAACTGGCGCATGCAAATGTGAGAACAGAAATGAGATTAAGCAGTAAGAAATTTTAATAGCATTTTGACAGAGTAATTTTATGTCTACTGACTCTAGTTTTAAAAATTGATGTTTAAACTTTATATAGTTTTTTCATTTTTCCAGCAATTCATCATCATTTATTGTATTGGTCCATGATAGGTTAAACAACAACAACAACTGGTTCTTCACCACAGAGTTTGTGAAATACTACTTTAGAACCCACCTCCCCAACCGTAAGTCCTAGCCAAGCATGTCCCCATACTCCCTGGCAGGCTACCTTGCACAGAACACAGTATCATCTCTTTTCGGTGCCAGGCAGGCAGGCAGGTGGGGAAGCCATTGGTTTGAGTACATGCCCTGAGATGGCAGTAGTAGCTCTAGCTATTGACAAACTGGCTGAGCTCAAGTTTCAAAGGCCAGCATGGCTGATTAATAACAGTGGCATGGGGGTTGTTGAGTGGGTCGGTGTTAGCAAGGTGAGCAGATGCACAAGGCTGGCTTGTGGCTTGTTAATGGACTTGGGCAGAATCCAACACAGGCAAAGCATGAGCCTCCCCAAGTAGTCACTGCTGAGTGTGATACCTTGGCCAGTCCACTTTCTTATTTTTTTTTTCCTTTTGAAAGATTTTATTTATTTATTTGTCAGGCAGAGAGAGAGAGAAAGAGAGAGAGAGGAGAGCACACGTATACAAGCAGGGGGAGCGGCAGGCAGGGGGAGAAGCAGACTCCCCGCTGAGCAGGGAGCCCAATGCAGGGCTCGATCCCAGGACCCTGGGATCATGACCTAAGCTGAAGGCAGATGCTCAACCAACTGAGCCACGCAGGCGTCCCTTGGCCAGTCCACTTTCCACTTGAGAAAGAAGCCCGCACTGGGGTCCCACCTCAGCAACCAATTCACTATGCGCCAAACTCCTGGCAGATGGTTCAAGAGGTTATTGTTAGGCAAAATGAAGACATAAATTACTGATGTAGGCCACATGGTCATTATATTTCTAAATGATAGGGCTCTTTCTCTTGTTGCAATTCATGGCTATTTATATGCTTAAAATACCTATGATTACTTTGTGGTAGAAATCAGACTATTTCTATATTAAGACAAAATGACTTAATGAAGAAGAAAACTAATAATCCATCAAATCCTTCCTACAGAAAAAACATTTGATTAGATGTTTTGCTGGAAAACTTTGTTATTTTGGTATTAGTAGATACAATCTTAAATGTGGAAATTATTAAAATTACTCTACAGTAGGTAAATAAAAACAATGGTTGCATAATAAAGCTGTGAAATCAAAATTGCCTTAGTTGATTGCATACTTTTGAAACAAATAGTCGAAATGGCAATCCTCTCCCTCACCCATATTTAGGGGGAGATTCCAATAGTTTGCTTTTTTTTTTTTTAGACACAGAAATGCAATCCGAAAGGTTGATGAATGCAGATGCAGCATGCCTTAGTCTAGCAATAGGATTTCTCAGAATAAAGTATGCAGTTTTCCAGAATAGCATATAAAGTACAAATAATGGGAAAGCCATTATTTAATAGAACTAAAAACTGTCGCATATCTCCCATGATTTGAAGACTCATAAAGAAATTCAGGGTTCTGCATAGAATAATGCAGTAATTTTATCTCTCTTTCTCTACATCTGCACTAAATAATTTCAGCATCCCTAAGGATTATGGAGAAAGTCCTTACCTTGGCAAAATTTTTAGTTGTTACAAGAGAAAGTTACAAGAAAACTCCATGTTAATTCAAATTGAGGAGACTGAATGGAAGGAGGGAGATTCTGACATAAGGGATAAAGTGATCTCATTTGCAAACAAAGAAAATACAGTTAGCTCAATTATCTAGATATTGATTACACACATATTAAATTATCTGTGATATATCTTTGCCTCTCTTTTGCCAGCCAGCCTCTGCAAATTGCATTTCTGCTCTATGTCCTGAGTTCTCTCCTTTGTACCTTTGCTTTCCACATCAGCCAGAACTTGAAAATGTCCACGTGGCGGCCACACTGGATCGCCTTGTCCCCGGTGTCATAGGAGACATCATACTGCTTGTCTGGCTGGAAAAGGTATCCGGCACACATCTGGTTGCATCCTTGGAGTATACCCTATCATGAAAATCAAGACAAGCTTGCATCTGTATTCGTCGGTCAGAGATGTGAATGGCTTTGAAACAGGGCTGGTGGGAAGGAGGGACTTGGGATCGCATGCAACCTTTCTTCTAATGTCTTCATAAGACCTTGCATTTGTTCTGATATCTTTTTCGAAAACCACCCTTGGAAAAACTTCTGTCCCTTTCTCTCTGACACTCTGACCAGAAAATGATTTTTTAGTCTCAAATGCTTACAAGAAGGGACCCACCGTCCCCTCTAGGGAGCATTTGGGGTGTTTCGGGTTGTTTCCAAGACTGGGAAGTTCTATGGCATTCAGTGGACAAGGGTTGGGGATATAAACTCCCTGCAGCGGATGGAACAGTCTCATGCTGTGAAGAATTTCCCTCGCCCAAAGTGCCCCCCTCCCCAAGTCTTCTAGACTTTTCCAGGATCTCCTGTAATGTTAACAGACACTCTATTAGGAAAGTAGTAAAGGGCTTGGGCAGGTTCTGGCTCCTACACGCTGGAGACAGATTTTTGGAATGCCTCAGTGTACACACATTTTATTGGAGCAACAATGCTTTTGAAAGCAGGGTCCTATTATTAGACACTTAAAGAACTAACTTGTCTACAGAAGCTTTTTAGTCAACATTCCTTATTGTCCTAAGTTGACATTTGCAGTTGTTGTTCTGCCTAATTTACTTCAGCTCTTGGGACCACACACGCATGCTAAGAATTTGTAGTATGTTTAGGGAGCACTTTTTGTGTTCACTGAGGTGAGGGTTGGTGGCTCACCCAATGGTGCTCACTTTTGCTTGTACAAACAGGAAGGAATGAGCAATGAAATAACGTCCTTACAGTTTCCGTCACTTAAAAGGCCCTGAGCACCGAACAGTAGGAAGGGCAGTAGAGGGCAAGAGCCAAGAGGAGGCACGAGCTGGCTGGAGGTTCAGAGACAAGGGCAGGAAAGAACTGCAATGGTAGTTTCAATGGGGCTGTCAATCTTGCGTGTTTGTCAAGTACAGGAAACCAAATCCAAAACAGAACGAAAACACGCTTTTCTCCTCTTGTGCCTCGTAAAGGACACTCAGGCTGCCAGCTCATCTTTGGAGGAGGTACAGACCTTTTCCTTGACAAGAATGGCAGAGCACTGCAACAGCACGCCCATCATCTTGTGAGGGTTCCAGGTGACTGAGTTGGCCCTGAAAGAAGCACATGATGCACTCTGAGGAGAAGGTGCAGGAGTCAGCGAGAGGCAACTGTCCTCTTGAGGAAAACGCCGCCTGTTGCAACTGGAGTCGGTATATACGTTTTCGATGCCTACTCCCCCAGATTGGCTAATCAAACAGTAAACAAATATTTTGCAGGCAGTCTCAGGGTCCTACGTTGCAGACTGCCTCTTCTAAATAACCGCTATTAATAATAGCTAACATTCATGAAGAGCGTTTATTATGTGTCCTATTGTTCTGAGAGCTTTACAGGCATTATATCAGTATGGTATGGTGGTTGGGAACTCAGGCTTTGGAGCCGGACTGTCCAAGCCTGAATCCTGGCTTTGACATTGGCGAGTTTGGGCAAGTAACCTAACTCCTCTGTGCCTCAGTGTTCCCATCAGTAAAATGGGGCGGGGGGGAATAGTGTCTCCCTCCCAGAAGTTCATAAAGGATAAATGAGTAGACACATACAAAACGCTAATAACCACTCCTGGAATATCTAATTCTCACAACAACCCTATGATGTAGGGTTTTACATGGAGAAACCGAGGCATGAAAGGGTTAAATGCATCACCCAAAGTCAAACAGCCGGGCAGTGCCAGAGCCAAGATTCAAGTCCAGGGAGTCGGACTGCAGAGCCAGCGCTCATAACCCTTCCACCAGCCTGCCTCCCTCTTGGCAGCGGACCCTGGCTTCCCTCTGCCTTCCTGTCCTTATTTATCAAATGGGCTGGCGATGAGGAAGCATGAAGAGTGACACCTAAAAGCAGGGATCACTTGGATAACTCTAGATTTTGACTCCTTAGCAGCATTGCTGAAGTGCCAAATGAGCAGGATCTTGCCAGTGTAGGTTGCAATGATGGCTGAACAAGCAGGGTTTCCTAGCAACCACATCAGTCGTTCAGACACAATAAAACGGTTGAGGAGCACGCTGGCTAAGCCATTCCAGAGACAACTAAGTCAAGTGCCTGATGACTAAAACGGGGTAACTTGCTTCAGTGGTTTACAGACTCCTTCCCAATGGCCTGGCCTACAGCCTGGCCCCACTTTCATACCTGTGAAGGATATTTTCCCCAGATACAGCTCTGAATTATACTGCCTCTGTTCTCCCTAGAGCTAAATCCTTGCTGTGAACTTCATCTTGGTGAGGTCCTCTAGATGGAGAAGTAAGCCTGAAGTACTTTTCGCCTTTGCACATAGTACGATAACCTTTGTGAAAGAGACCTGTGAAGAATTCTTTAAAAAGGTGACTAAATGTTTATCACAGTAAAAATCATCAGTGTCGGGCCATATTTAAAAGGTAGTGGATTTAATCAATTTTCTCATAGCTATCATTCACTGAGTCATTAAAATTTTTTTAAAATATTTTTTAAAAGATTTTATTTATTTATCTGAGAGAGAGAATGAGAGAGAGCGTGCGTGCACAAGAGTGGGGAGCGGGAGAGGGAGAAGCAGACTCCCCGCTGAGCAGGGAGCCCAATGCGGGACTCGATCCCGGGACTCCAGGATCATGACCTGAGCCGAAGGCAGTTGCTTAACCAACTGAGCCACCCAGGTGCCCTAAAATTTTTTATTTAGATCTCATAAAATGTCTTAAATGGTTTTTTGAATGTCTTAGAGGTCGGAAGTAAATGGTTCTTTGCTGTTCCAAGTATAAAGTAACAAGACATGATATGGATTCAATTTCTTTTAGAAGACGTATGTGCTTTAAAATGTTAGAAAGATCTCTGCACAATGTTTCAGGTTTTCCTGGACTCAAAGATGGAAAATGGAAATTGCCTGAGAAATCTAAAGTTGAGTTTGACTGGCTCATCTACATTTAGTATATTATCCTCCAAGTCACAGGGTCGTATAATTATGCTTCAAAGAGTCCGTCCTACTCACCTTGACCCTGGCCTTCCAAAACTGAAGGGAAGAGGCACAGTAGAGGTAACTGAAACTCAAGCCAGAGTCCTTGCTGTGAGAGAAGCCACTGGTGGGTTTTCCCTGCTCCCAGCCCACCTCTCCACTTCACTCTGCTCTTACCTCTTCTACTTTGCTCCAGCCACACTGGCCTCTTGGTGGTCCTCCAATTTGCCAAGAACAGTCCTACCCCAGGGCCTTCATACTTGCCCTTCCACCACCTGGAATACTCTTTTATGTATCCTTGCTTCCTGTCTCCCTTTATCCCAGTATCCACTGCAATGTCACATCCTCAGGAAGGCCTCTGACTACCCTGTCTCAAATGGCATGCCTTTGTCCTTACTACCCTCCTTTATTTTTCTTTACTATGAGGCAGACTGAATATATCCTTGTTTATGAACAGCTAGCTCACTGGATGGTAAGCTTCAGGAAGGTAAATCTCTTAGTTGATAACACCTTCTAGATACTGCCTTATTTTTCCTACGTGTACCAGATACACATTTTTTTTTTAGAAAAGTGCCATAGATGGCTAGACTGAAGGCAGGTAACTGAGTATTCACATCCATGCCTGCCTGGCTCATGACAGGTGCTCAGTAATATTTGCTTAATGAATAAATGAATCGAAGTGAGCTCGTTTTGGATCAAATCTTTGGAGTCAGGTTAAGATCATGTTTGGTTTATGACTACATTCTCTCTGATCAGAAGCTTCTGTTCCTGACACGAAATGTGCCAGGTTAGCAAGTGAACACAAGAAATGGTTCTAATTCTAGCTGGTGGGGTAGGGACCTGGTTCTCCTAGGTCAAGGTAGGGGTGTCCTGGCAGCAATGAATGACTTGGGAAAAGCCCAGATGGGTTTCGATGCCTCAGTGCTCCTCTGGGTAATCTTCTTTGCCTCTTCAGCCCCTGTAGGTGACAGGAGAGGGGACTGCCATTTGCAATGGGTGCAAGATCCAAACATGCCAAAGGCTTTGACCGCCAACCAAATAAACTCAGTGATTGAGAAGAACAGGGAACAAAGGGGGGGCTTCAGTTTGGGAGCTTGTGCAGAAATGGCTCTGATACTGGGCCAGAAAAAATAAAAAGTAGAATGGGTTAGGGGAAAAAAATCATATTTAGCTTAGAACCACCCACTGAACTTAAATGGCAAGCAAGAAAATAAATTAGTTAGATCAACTGATCAACTGAGTTAGATCAACTACATTAGTTAGAACTACCCCACTCTCAGCAGTAAATTTAATGAGAGAGAAGAGTGGACTGAATCCGGGCCCCTTTCTGTGCCCTTGGCAAACTCTCCCTTAGCCTCTAGATCCCTGCACTGCTTACTTTCTCTTCTCTACCAGCTGGCCACCTAGCAATCACGTCTGTCGTGCTTACCACATTGTGTTGTCACTGTTTACTTATCTTTCTCTCTTTCTAAATGGTGAACTCACTGAGGACTTGTTTGACTGGGAATCATTTTTGATTTCCCAGGGCCTAGCATACAATAATTGCTCAGTAAATGCCTACTGAACTAAGGTGGACCTAGTCCGATGGAAGTAAGATGTTGGGAATCAGGGTGGGGAACATCAGCGGACGGGGTGGCCCAGCACGTCTGATGGCCTGGATGAAAGGCGGCCCTGAGTTCAGGCCCTTACCTTTCTATGCCACTGAGTTTGTGGCGATGCTTCCTGGACATGAGCAGCCCGCCGCCCCAGGCAGCCTGTGAGGACAGAGACAGGGGAGGGAGGGGGAGCAGTGACATTTAAGACTCACAAACCAATCACTCCACACCTCTAGTAAAATATGAAAGAGAACGTAAATGGTGAAAAGCATGAGTTTGTTTGACAAAAGGAACCCACAACTGATTGTTCAACCAGTGGCAGTTGTAATTATTTATCATCTGTCACTTCTTCGTCAAAAGTTCCTCCAGGTTAACCGCAGAGGGGCTGTGCGAATGATACAGATAAATCGGGTCTGAGCCTGGGGTGCCAAGACCCAAAGGCCCAGCATCCTGTGGAAAGCCAAGGACGCTCAGTGAGCCCCACCATGGCTCTGGAAGTGACCCAAAGGACTGGAGCCTGCCATCCAATTCTCCCTCGGGTAGAATTCTAAGGGCTCCTGAAAAAAAGTCAGAAAGCAGCAACTCTGCCAGGCTCGGAGGTCCCACAACAGGGAGACATTTTTGTGGGTATGTTGATGCGTGTTTACTGAACGGCTTGGGACACCACATGCCACAACAACAGCCTTTGTTGGTCATGTGCTCAACAGTCGGGCAAATTACCCAACTGTCCAGTTGTGAGAAGTTATAGCCGTAAGAGAATGGAGAGAGAAAAAGGAAAAAATACACCCAGTCTCACATGTGGAAAATGTACCTTTTATGTTCCTAGGAAAATTTGGGACTAAATTTCTTTGTTGATAACACCTTCCTATAGGGCCATATTTTTCCTACATGCAGATACATGGGTTTTTTTTTTTTAAAGGGTCATAGATGGCTAGACTGAAGGCAGGCAGCTGAGTGTCTGGATTCACGGCTACTTTCTATATGTTGTAGCTTATACTTTTTTCCCCTCTGAAACCAGCTATATTCCACTCTGTGGCCATTTGTCTAGACACAAGCTTCCTGGAAGGGTGAGGGGGACTGTATTCTCACAAAGACCGCAGAAGACAGCGGTGGGCCAGGGAGGAGCCAGATGAGTCCTAGATGATGTACAGGCCTATAGTATGTACCCATCATGAATGGCCGGCTGGAGGCCACAGGAGGGCGAGCTGATGGGACGTAGAGAGAGGGCTGGCTGGGGCATGGGGAGAAGCTTGCAGCAAATTGTAAAGCAGAGCGGTTTCCACCCCCTAACGGACTGGTTACACTGTGAGTGATAGCACTTACATCGACATGTAGCCATAGGTTATATTTCTCACATATATCTGCAATCTCCTGTATTGGATCAAAAGCTCCATACACCGTCGTACCAGCAGTTGCATTGACATAGAGAGGAACAAATCCCTACAAGGGAAGAAAGACAGGCTGATGAGTCTTCTTAACCCTCTCCTTTCCACATGAAGTAGAAGAGCTGCAATAGCCTTTCTTTCTAACAGAGATCAGCTAAGCCGATGTGCTGTCAGATACGGTATCTGGGAGGATTCTTTGTTGGTCCATTTACTCATTCGTTCAACAAATAGCTTTTGAGCAACATTTACATGCCAGGCCCTGTTTGCTGAGCTGTAGAGGACTACGGCAGTGAGCACAACAGATGGAGATTTCTGTCCTCATGGAGCTAACATTCTAGTGGGGAGTGACAGACAACAAACAAAATTAAAGCAGCAAAATACACAGTATGTTCAACAGCGGTAAGTTCTATGGCAAAGAGGAAAGCAGGAAAGAATAATAATAAGTGTTTGAAGTGATGGGCGGGTAGCTCTGAACATCATCTGGGTATTATACATTTTAGAAGCTGTGTTGCTCTAAGGGTATTGATGTAATAATTATACTGAGGCATTGTTTGGTTATTTAAAACCCAGTGGAAGCTGAAACATTCACGAATAGTCGACACAGTAAAATTTTCATGTGAACAAGAAATACATGAGTGAGTGGAGTAATAGGGCTAAGACAGGCTTGGGAGAATCTAGGAGTCCTAGGTTTTTTTCAAGCTCAGCTCCACCCATGCCCGTTGTTCAATCCTACTGACATTTCCATCCATCTCCTCTACTGACCAGCAAACAGCTAAGGCTAGAGAATGAGGTACAAGGATGTAACCAAAACAACGAGTTGGTAAATGCCTGATAGCTACCTGGCAGTGCCTTGTGGATACATCTGTTCTGTCAGGTTTTTGTTGTTGTTGTTTAATAGAATTTATTGAGGCTAGATTCACCAAGTACCATGGGCCATCTGCCAAGGCATGGAAGCACTCTGCTAAACAGAAGCCTAAGCTAAAATGGTATTTGTTAAAATGAGATTATACCTAACAAGTAGCAAGTAAAAAGCTCAATTAGGCTGTATCTTCATGATGATTGGGTAGTGGATTTATTGAAGTACATCGAACTAATCACTTGGCATAATAAAGATAGGACAAGTGGCTTAATTAAGACTGAGTTTCTCATTAAAAAAAAAATGACATTGTATAGACACAGGTTTAAAGTGGAATCATCTCAAATTGGAAATAAGCAAATACCTGACATTGTAATTTTAGAAACACAATAAAATTACCTCTTATATTATCAAAGACTTTTATTGTCTAGGGCAGAAAGAAGATATTTTTAAAAATTTGTATTCACCAGAGTTTTGGTGCACCACAGAGTACATACCTTTTGCTTGGCATCAAGAATTTTCGCCTCTAAATCAGCTGGAATTATCTTCCCTCTATAATTATTTAAAAGGAAGAGAAATTAAAATGAAGAATCAATGAGACTGCACATGAAAGAAACTTCAGCAGCAGCAAAAAGTAATTTAATCGGACATTTTCAACAGACCATTAGCAGCTTGGCACACTGTACTGAGTCAGTGCTTAAGCACAATAAAACAAATTTAACAGATGAACACATTTAATACATCAAGAACCTAATATTCACTCTCCCCTGCCTACCTTTCATTGCACTTTATCAAAATCACATTGTCAGTTCCAAAGCCAAGTGCAGCTCCAGCCTTCTTTATGGAATAGTGACTCTGCAACAAACAGAGGATTGAGGTTAGAAATTAGACAGTCCCTTGTAAAACACCATAATCCACAAGCAAGAGCACCCAACTCACGTGTTCTGAGGTGAAGAGGACCAGTTTGGGAATGGCCGCCATGCCCTTTGTCTTAACTTCTGGGAAGAACTTGTAGCGAGCGGCCATGATGCTGTACATGTTGGAGATGGCTCCCCCTATGAGCAAGCGGATACATTGGGAGGTGTGAAGCTCCATCATTATTGTTTCTAATAACGAAGACTGAGCTGGTGTCTTAAGAGACAAAGGAGGCAGAAAGGGGAGGGACAAGATCCTGATAGGTTTTGCTGGCTTCCCTATTGCCAGGCTTCCCTCTGGTCCTTGGGAATACGAGTAGTCACACTCATTACCAAAGCCATCTAGGCAATTTGGCTGGAGGTGATTCATGTACTCCAAGGCCCATTCCACCTGAAGCCTAGACAGAGATATAAGAGGTGGCAATGGCAGTGGCTGCAAAGAGACGGGTGAGTTACAACTTTCCTGCTTTGACATTCTGCTCCATCTATTTACCGAACAAAGATGAATCTATTCTCTGAGTCAGAAAGACAGAAAAAGGGAGAGTAACGGAGCCTACAGAAGGAAACAGTGACATTGCCTGGATACTCTCCTCAAAGAACAGCTCAACTGAGTTATTGAGTCATTTGGGAGAGCTCTAAGTTTGTTAAAATAAAACTAAACTTGTGTTTACTTAAACAAAGATCACAAGGAGAATGGAGGTAACTAGATATGTCTGGCAATTCCTTGACAATTAAACAGGCAAATTCACGGCCAACTTGAATTGCCTGGACAATTGTAATTCTTATTTCTTTTCTTCCCCTTGTACACAATCATGCTGCTTTGACACCACCCCACAGTGCTTCTTACCTTCAAGAATATCTGTCCTTGTTTTGAAGATTCTTATTGTATTTACATCAAACCAAAGAGTCAAAGTAGATACACTATTTTGGCTGAAATTGGTTAGTCAGTTGATACTGTTGATTCACTGATTCCCAGACTAAGCAAATTGTTCTTGATGGACTAGTTGTTTAGCATGATTTGAACACAACTTTTGTCAGCTTTTACGGCTGAACACAACTTTTGTCAGCTTTTACGGCTGAGGCACAAGCTCTGTTAAATAGTGCACGCAGTATGCAGTATTCTTGCTAGCCTTCGCCCTGACAAAGACAGGGCAGGAGTATTGCAAAAAATATCTTTTAAGGTCGGTATTCTTTCACAAACTCACTTTATGTTTAGTGTTCTACAAATCTTGAGGAGAGTCAGGGAAAGAGAAGAGAAACATACCAGGAGAAAATATCCCATCACCGTCTTTACTTGACCATCCAACTAT
The DNA here is from genome assembly GCF_029215605.1 of Mirounga angustirostris. Lineage (NCBI taxonomy): Eukaryota > Metazoa > Chordata > Mammalia > Carnivora > Phocidae > Mirounga > Mirounga angustirostris. The sequence goes on along the minus strand of NW_026991711.1, from coordinate 134,923,021 downwards.
CTCTCTCATCTTCTTAAGTGTTATTTGCTCCATGAGGACAAATACTGGTGCAATTTCATATGTAAACCTGAAAAGGTGGTGAGAAAAAAAATGAACATACAGAAGTCATACCACTTGTTTGGGGAACACAGATGATAGGTTTAGTACTTGTACTTGGGTTCTAAAAAAAGGTGTATTCAAAACCCCTAAAACATTTATTTCCTGGAAATGCAGTAAGTCACCAATCATAAAATATCAGAAACCAGCCGGGGTTACCTAGAGAGGTGGTGGAAGTGCCTGCTCTGTGCTTTCTCATCAACAAAATAGATTTTTATCTGAATGGAATGTCTTAGATGTGGTCCACCCAGAAAAATAGAAGGAAAGAAAATGACTTTCCTGGGTCTCCTTCACCTCTAAGATCTAAGATGATGCAAATGTTAATTGAAAAAATGTATTCTAAGATCTACATAAAATTGGTTTGCAACTGACCGAAACCGACTGCCAGTTTCATACTTGTAGAATCTATAAAACCCAGAGCCAAAATCTATCTTTTAAAAACAATGTAAACATCTGAACGCTAACTGTGAATCTAATTGGAAGTATTGACCCAGGTTTTAAAGATCTCAATATAATTATCTACATGGTTTTTCTACTGATAATCCCCAAGGACAGCTATGTTTCTATAATTTCTGAAGTCAGTATCTGTCAAGAATAATTATAAGTGATGATTTTCTAATTACCAATTATAAATAATAAGAAGATAGTCAACTGGCATACACAGCTAACTGCAGGCTATCAGATATCCTGGTAGGCTAGTTTTGTCTTCTAACAAACCGATTTAGAAGTAGCAAGCCATACTCTTCTCAAAGCAATTGAGAACAGAAGCACAGTCAAATAGACTAGTCATTGAAACAAGATTGTGTTACCAAGGATAGGGCTTAAGAGAATTCAAAGAAGGCCCATCCATAGAAAATTAAGCCAGGAAACAAAAAGATATTTACTGACTCTGAGGCTCTTTGTCTTTCTGCTTTTTGTTTGGTCTTCTTAAGCATTAAAGCCAGTGGGCTCGGCTCAGACCATGCTTGCTGAAGAGAGATTCCTAGATTGACTCAGCCAAGTGATATGGGGAGACTTTACCATTGATTAGGGTGTTTGGGCTGAACACCAATGCTGAGGACTAATGGGAATTCTTGCTGGCTTCATGATTTAGAAAAGCTATTTGCAAGGATGAGGTAACAATTGTACAATAAGACACAGGTGAAGCTACTAAGTTTTAATCATGGAGTTGGGGGGAAGCCATCAAATTAATCACTTGGTGGTAAAAGAGGACAAAGAGATCCTGGAGGACACTCAGGATATATCCGTTGGTAGAAGAATTTTGTTTCCAAAAAGAATATGTCCATTTTCCTTGGGAGGACCCTTGAAATTTAGGAGGAAGACCCTTGGAAATCGTGTGTTCAGTTACCATCACCTCTGGAGGTCACAATCATGCTTTGGTTCTGCTCTGAGCCCCATCACCGTAGCAACCAACACTCCCTCATGTCTGATGGCCTGATAAAGGAAGAAGAAGAGAAGGATTCCTGGTTTAGCCTGTGCTGCTGAGTGCACCCAAGAGGCAAACTCATGATGTGCTTCCAACCATTCTCGAACAAACGTGGTATTAATAGTGCCACTGAGTTTTGGAAATGTTGGAATGGCAAAAATGTTTCCGTGGTGGAGAGGTACTGGTGGCATGCGTGCTGGAATTTCCCTGGGAAAAGGCAAGGAACAAATGGAATCACACACCATAATATCAGAACCTTATCAAGGATTAGACGAAAGCTGAGTGGGAGTCAAGTCAGTGTTAGATGGCCAGGCAGGAACCACATGGGGAAGGGAGAAGGGATGGCACTGAAGGCCAGGGGGTTGGTCCACTTCATGATTTAAATCAATTTAGATCCTAGGTTTGTATGAATTAGTGATTCTATGTAAGGACCAGGAACATGGCCACTACTCTCAGGATTAGGCGGAAGAGTCTAGAGAGTTTGACCATGAGACTATTTGATCTCATCTGTTTCAGTTTTCTCATCTGTACCAGGTACCCAGTTCCTAAATTTGTCTCTCAGTTTTGTTCAATAAATACATATTGAGTGACTATTCTCTGCTAGGTGGCATCTTACGTACTGAGGAGACGAAGATGTTATGACACCATTCCCAGCCTTGAGGAGGAAACTTACTAGGATGAGTCCAGTCTGCTTCTTGGCCTTGCAGCATCCTGTTTGACAGTCCCTGCTGGGGTCTGAAGGACCAGTTATCCCATAGCTAACACCAAGCTTATTCTGATCCACGGCTTTAGTCCTGACATCCTCTTCTGGAAGCTGATAGATTGGTCCATGGCTGTTGATCCTCAGCCAAGCCTGACAAATGGGTTAACATAGCGTTCTCTGTTTCTGACACTTTTCTTATCCTTCCTTCCCATCCTGGACCATGTTAACAACTGGGAGTCTGCCTATACCCAAAGCCTTATAGAAGGCCTTGAAGTTCACCCTAGAGCAGTGGTTTTTAATTGGGGTCATGGAAGCCTCTGGGAATCCTAGGAAAGCTATGGTCCCTCTCTCCAGGAAGAAAATGAGGATATGGACATCATTTTTGTATTATAGGAGATTCTTTTCTTGCAACCTGAACTCCAAGTTAGGTACCCTTTCCCTAAATGACAGATAAAAGTAAATAAAGCCAAGAGATCAAAGGTCAAATATGGATTCAAAAGAAGCTGGTTAGATGCTAAAGCCAGAGTACAAGATGACATTTCAGAATCAGAGAACAAGAAGTTAAAACTGCAAAAGGCTGTGGGGTGAAGTTAAGAACATGGGATTGGAAGTAAGGGCTCAAAACAGGATGGTGATGATCATGAGTGACACTCTAAAGGAGAGTTCAGAGACTTTCTATGTTCTGAGTAGGGTAGTGGGTCTGCCCTTTTTAGTGGTTCAACTCAACTTCTTAGTGGGATTCACTCCAAACTAAGGCAAATTGTTAAGAAGCTGTATTTCTCTTGTGGCAAAGTTTGCTGGTTGCTAACCAGTATCAATTTTCCCTTGCTTCATTCGGGGTTGCAATTCACCTAGATCAAAGACTACATTTTCTAGCCTCCCTAGGTGTGGCCATGGGACTAAGTTCTGGCTAAAGAGATGCTATGGGAACTGTTGTGTGGGTCACTTCTGAAAAGGTTTCTTAGAAGGAAAGAGTGTGTTCCCTTTTTGAGCGCTTGCCCTCCCTCCCTCCTCTCCTTTCTTTCCTCCATCTCCCTCCCTCCCTCCCTCCCTCCCTTCCTTCCTCCCTTCCTTCCTTCCTTCCTCCCTCTCTCCCTCCTTCCCTCCCTCCCTCCTAATTCTGGAACACATAAGTGATGGCTAGAGCTCCAGCAGCCAGCCTGCACCATGAGGTGACTCTGAGTATGAGAGCCATGTGCTATAGTATGGATTGGAAAGTCACAAGGAACCTGGATCCCTGGTGACTGTCAAACTGGGAACTTCTTTAATCAGAAAAAGAAATAGTTTTCTATGTGGACTCTCTAACTATACACTCCTCTTAGATTTCTCCTTCTTACAGATGTGGCAGGTGGCCCATCTTCACCTTAAAAGATAACATGTCTGAGGGGAAACTTAGTGAGGCTCTCTGGTTTCCAGAGATAATGACATACAGAAACAAAAGGGCTGGGAGGCATCTCAAATGGTGACAGTGACCTGTGTGGTGGCTGCCCCTCCTAGGTGTGTTCATTGCACCTTGCATACACTGGGCACTTAAGACTGGTGCCTTCTCCAGTCTTCAGAGCCACTCTATAGGATGGATATTATTATCTCTCATTTTCTGAAGGAGGAACGGAGGCTCAAAGAAATCCAGTGATTTGCTTTAAGATCTCAGTATGTTTCAGAGTCAGAATTCCCAGGCTTTTTACCTCCCAGATGCTTTTCTATGACAAACGAGATCTGCTTACTGCAGGTTCCTCTCTAACAACCTGCCTAGCAGTACAAAATGACTGATAACTCCCAAAGAAAATTTCTCCTGTGTAATTTCTATGAAAAATAAAGCACGGGATACTTGAAACCATAACCTCATAACAAAGGGCTGTGATAGATCTTGCCACTGAGATTATGTATTGTCATTAGGTGCTTGAGGGAAGGCTGTTGTTTGCACTTGGGCACTGCTCAGCCTGCACAGTTGTGCTCAGGAGCCCTGTTTTGGAAGAAAAGAGCTGGACATGCCATGAAAAACTACATATTTGTGAAGTCTTCTTTGGGTCTTCACTGGGTCCTTGCTTGGAAGAATAGATCTCAAAGCTATATGCACAGACAGGTGTAAAAGCATGAACATCAACGTTCTTTCTGCTTTCTGTGAGCAGTCAGATCCCTTAAGCTTTGCTACTTGAATTGGGAGCCTGGATGGTTCTTTCTGAAAGACTATACTGAGGAATATAGTTGTTACTATTTCCAGTGCCACCCAAATGCAATGATAGTGCAGGTTATCAACATGAGTATGTCACTAATTAAATCCTACTCTGCCAAAGACAAATCCTTTTGTCATTCTTTCCCAGGTTTATTTTGAACACTGTCCCCAGTTGGAGAAGAAACTGTCCCGAGGGAGCAAATTTCTGCATCAGCTTCTAACAGTGCTGCCACATTTCATGATCTTCCAGGGGAACGGACTTAGAACAATTTCTAGATAATAGTTATTACTTCTTCAGACAATGCCTTGTCTCTAGAACTGACAGAAACTATTTCACTATTTTAAATAACCTTCTCTATCGATCTGCTGGAATTGGGTCATATTGTGTTCAGTACAGCTGCAATTACTATGTGCCATTTAGTTGGACTGGCCTTGACCTCAGATGGCTGGGACGTATTTTAGTGTTTCATGGCTGAGCTGAGGTAAGGAAAGAGTAAGGGTCTTGATTTTATGAACACACACAAAAAGGAGAATTTGTGAGATCTCTCGGATTGAAGAAAAGCCTTTTAGGAGAATATCTGGTCATGAACGGTTCAAAAGAGTGAGTTCCTTTTATTTACCTTGAGATTGGGATATATGCACTTAAAGACGCTGGGTGAATTCAGAGCCTATGTTAATATGAGTACTTGGGCTTTAATGGATATATACCTTTCGCTCTACTTTTCTCATTAAAAAGTTGTACTTCCCAATTTAAAATTGTTCCTTAGTGTGAGATGCTCCAATTAAGCATTAGTGTCTTTTTTCAAGTTATAATTAGTACATTATGATGTCTGGGCTTGCTGATATATTTTATCTCACAAATCATACCACAGTAAAGGTTGCAAAGGCAAGTTTTTTGTTAGAGGAGGCCATATAAGCCCTTGTATCTTTGACCCCAATTCCTCTTGGCTCTTCATAGCCTCAGTGCTCCAACACAGACACTCCATGAAGTTAACCATGACTTGCAAACAGGGAGCATGAAAATCGTTTTTGTTTCCAATTAATTTAATCTTTTGTGCCTTTTAGCACTAAAGGCTTCACTTGTCACATTTGCTTTTAAAAAATTTGTCACTGTTGTTTTAAGTTAGCAAACAAAGCAGGAATCCTTAATTAATAGAAACTTTTCTTTCTTTCTTTTTTTTTTTTTTTAAGATTTTCTTTATTTATTTGAGATAGAGAGAGAGAGCACAAGCTGGGGAACAGAGGGAGAGGGAGAGGCAAGCTCCCCACTGAGCAGGGAGCCAGATGCGGGCTCGATCCCAGGACCCTGGGATCATGACGTGAGCCAAAGGCAGATGCTTAACCAACTGAGCCACCCAGGTGCCCCAGTAGAAACTTTTCTGAATGCAGTTAGATATTTTGAGTCACAGCATTAAATAGCTTTGGCACACACATGTATCAATGTATAATTTTAAAAAAAGATTATTTATTTGAGAGAGAGAGAGAATGAGAACTCACAGGAGGGGCAGGTGTAGGGTAGAGGGAGAGGGAAAGTCTTAAGGAGACTCTGTGTTGAGTGTGGAATCCTACTTGAGGCTTGATCTCACAACCCTGAGATCACAACCTGAGCCGAAACCAAGAGTCGGATGCTTAACCAACTGTGTTACCCAGCCACCCCAATGTATAATTTAAAGTGACTTTTCAGGTTTTGTGGCTGGTAGTAGCTTGTTTAAGAAAAATAGAATACCTGGAACTTCAATAACTTACATTCTATCTTGATATCAAATGGAATTTCTCATTTTAAACAATATCCCCCTTTCACCTAAATTTGTTTTTCAAATCTACTTTACCATGAACTTAAAAAGTGGATGGTTATTTTCTAAGTATTTCTACAGTAACTAAAACTTATATAATTCTTATGTAGCTATTTAAAGAATTATTGTTAGAAACTTGTTTTATTATTTTCCCCTGGATACTTTAGTAGAATGTGGTTCCATGGGCTGGGTGTATAGATAATCCTAAAATATTATCACAGTGTTGAGAGAAAAGACAGTACTCAGTAGGCTATAATGACCCTCCATCAACTTGTAACCCGTCCTTGTCTCCAAAGAGGGCATGTGTATGTAGAGGAAATTCTGGGGTGATTGCAAGACTACCCAGGAAGTACTTGCACCCCAGGACCTTAGAGTCACTTTCATATAAATGTATAAGAAATTGGAAATGAATGAAGGCTTTGTCAACCCAAACAAGTATGGAAAAAAATGTCAAATTTAGAAAAACAATGAGTTACTTTGAAAGGAATATATATCACTATCAGTTGAATTTTGTTTTAGAATTTTTAGGTAAGCAATAGGTTGATCAAACTGGTTTGTGGCTCTCTGGCAGCTTTAACTGTGAAGGAAATATAGCCCTAAATGATGAGGACCAATCTACTTAGATAGGAAAACGGACCAAGATCATATTCCAAAATATGGAATGGACCACTTTAGATACATCATTAAGGGACATGGAGTCTTTTAACATGAAATTTCACACTAAATTCTGAAAGCTAGAATTATTCTTTCTCATGACCATGTTCTTATTAAATTGCATTATTCATTAAAAATAGCTTATTGAGTATTTACTATTATTTTTTTTAAAAGATTTTATTTATTTATTTGACAGAGAGACACAGCAAGAGAGGGAACACAAGCAGAGGGAGTGGGAGAGGGAGAAGCAGGCTTCCCGCCGAGCAGGGAGCCCAATGTGGGGCTCGATCCCAGGACCCTAGGACCATGACCTGAGCCGAAGGCAGACACTTAACGACTGAGCCACCAGGCACCCGAATATTTACTATTAAATCAGAACTGTGATAAAGCTAAAAGATTTTAAGAGAAAAGATGACTAGGAAAACCGTAATAAATTATTATAGAACCATTGGAAGTGCACTTTTAAAGCAACAAGCCATAATCACATATCATGGTTGCTTATATGAAAATAATATGTGGAACTTACATATTGGTATTGGCAGTTGATGTCAGCCATTCTCCAGCTAAACCAATGATATCCAATCCAGTAGAGAGCTGGTTGAAAAATCGAGGATGACCTGGGAAGATGAGTAACAGGCAAGCATCAAGGCAAACCCAAATTTTTTAAGCTCTCTCCAAAGCAAAAGGCTGGCCATACTTATGGTGCCTCCATCCCAGCAGTCTAACAGGACTGCCCAAGGATATTGGGGAAGGAAGGGCGGGTTGACCCTTGCTATACTAACCTTTAGCATTAATGATGTTCCCCAAACTTATGCTTCTGAAGCAGAATGCTTTTAAAGTTAAAAAAAAAAATCCTATGTCATGACACTAATAATCTTTCTGGTATCTAATTTGTTGATTTTCAGATGAACTTCTCTGTCATAATAATCTTTTAAATTACAAATCAGGATGTGGTGATCCTAGTTTTATTTATAAATATTTCAACTTTCAATTTAACATCTCAAGGGTTCAAGATCAAGTAGATCAACATTTACTGATGGAGGAGAGCCTACAGGCCTCAGAGAGGGTCTGTGGCTCTGTGGACCAAACCAAGCCCGGGAAAAGTGCCAGCTCTGAGGCTGATTTTGAGGGCATGCCGTCTCTGGATCTCTGTGTCACTCAAATATGATGTCAAGCATTGGTGTCTTTTGCCCATATATAGTCAGGTGACCATTAAACTAAATTTATTGCTGAGATAGATGACCTGGCATCTCCTCTGTGAAACTGAGGCAAATATAGCCTCCTTTACTCATCAAGTTGTTGGTAAAATAATTGTTATTACTTTATAACTCTGAAACCCTTTGCAACACAGAGGATGCTTTAACAAGCTTTGTTCTCAGCAAATTCAGGATTGTTGCCAAGTTTTGGCCAACTTGGCGTGCACAGGAAATCTCGATCCCACATCAGCAGGCTTGGCTAGGCTGTCGCGAAGGTGTCAATGCAATAGATTATCTAGGGGTGTGTGACAGAGAACTGGTGTTAGGGAGATATGCTGACTGCTGTGTTTCCAGTAGAAATTGCTTTTGCCTCTGAAATAACTGTCAGAGAGCTGGTGTTTGAATGTTCCTGGTCTGAGCCCCCTCTCTGAAAATGTCTATTCCTCCTTGGATGTAATGGAGACTCATTTAGAACATCCAGACTATGACTTCTTAGAGTATACTAATCACCATACCTCCAGAGTCCTCAAAAAATATTCCTGCTCCTCAGGGGAAAAAAATGAAAGATTCATAGACAGTAAGCTTAGTGTAATTATGGGGCCAGATTCCAGACATTCATGTAGATTACTCTAAATGCTTAAGCCAGTCCACTTTATTCTACTTTGCTCACTGCCAACAGAATCTACAAGATCTCCTGCAACCTAACAAATGTTGTTGCTATCCATTAAAAAAATACGCAATATCCATTTGAAAACTTTTAATAAATGTTTTTTTAAAGATATTATTTATTTATTTGAGAGAGACAGAGATAGCAATGAGAGAGCAAGAGAGAGCATAAGCGGGGAGGAGAGGGAGAAGCAGGCTCCCCGCTGAGCAGGGAGCCTGATATAGGGCTCGATCCCAGTACCCTGGGATCCTGACCTGAGCCAAAGACAGACACTCAACCGACTGAGCCACCCAGGCACCCCATAACAATAAACATTTCAAGACAAGACCATATATATATATATATATATATATATATATATATATATATATATATATATATATATATTAAACGGAATCACACTATTGGACCATGTATCAAAGCCACTCAATATGGCAGAGACAAAAGATGAACAAAGATAGACAGACTGACACAAATGCCCTCAAATAAACATGAAACAGTATCTCTTTGTTCTTCGGATATATAAAGGAAACGAAGTTGTCTAAAACCTTACTTTTATCTTACGACTACAACATTATGTCCCCAAAATCTTATACCAGAATTTCTATCAAGTAACAAAATGACCTCTTTTAAATTTCAATTTCAAATCTCTTTATTCAATGAAATAACAGATGATAGATGTGGTACCAAGTCAGGTAGTGGGAGAAAGAGTTATTTTTTCAAAGTTAATTTTTTCAATAAACTTCAAGAGAAAAAAATGGAGGGAGAAATCTATTAAGAGATATACTAAACAATTACAATGTGGAGGACTTGCTTGGATCCTGACTCAAATGAATTATAACATTCATGAGACCACTGGGAATTTGAACACTGACTGAATGCTTGATATTAAGGAACTGTGAATTTTGGATTTTTTTGATCTAACAATGATATTGTGGTTCTTTATTTATTTTAAAGATTTATTTTTTACTTTAGAGAGAGAGAGAGAGCGCACGCGCACATGCACCAATGTGGGGGGAGGGGCAGAGGGAGAGAGAGAATCTCAAGCAGACTCCCCAATGAGTGTGGAGCCTGCCGCAAACTCGATCTCATGATCGAGATCTGAGCTGAGATCACGATCTGAGCTGAAATCAAGAGTCAGCCGCTTAACTGACTGAGCTACCCAGGCACCCCGAGTGGTTATTTATTTTTTAAAGAGTTCTTGAGGGGGCATTGGGGTGGCTCAGTTGGTTAAGTGGCCAACTCTTGATTTCAGCTCAGATCATGATCTCAGTGAGCAGGGAGTCTGCTTGAGATTCTCTCTCCCTCGGCCTCTGCCCCTGCCCCCCTCTTAAAAGAAAGCAGTTATTGAGAATGAAGAATATTTATGGGGATGTCTGGGTGGCTCAGTTGGTTAAGGGTCTGCCTTCGGCTCAGGTCATGATCCCGGAGTCCTGGGATCGAACCCCGCATTGGGCTCCCTGCTCAGCGGGGAGCCTGCTTCTCCCTCTGCCTGTCGCTCCCCCTGCTTGTGCTTGTGCTCTCTCTCTCTATCAAATAAATAAATAAAATCTTTTTAAAAAATAAATAAATAAATAAAAAAGGGAAGGTGGCTTCCTCCTGCGCCCCCAAAAGAATATTTATGGATGAAATAGTATATCTGAGATTTGCTTCCATATAATAGAGAAGCGGGAGGGGACAAAGTGAAACAAAGTTGTCAGGAATTGATAAGAGTTGAAGCTGAGTGTTGGTTACATAGGATTCATTACACTATTCTACTTCTGTATAAGTTTAAACTTTTCCATAATACATAGTTAAAAAAAAAAAGAACTACGGGAGTTGGTATAGCTACTGTGGTTGAGGGCTAACAGTGTCTGTATCAGGTCATGAAAAATCTATACGTACTTGTTCCTTTTTTTTTTTTTCAGAAATATTTTGTTACTTTGTAAAGAAATTTCCAAATACCATCATCTCTTCACAAACTGCAGCCAGCTCAGTCAGAGATAAGAGACAATGTTTTCACTATTAAAGCCCAATTCATTATTTTGGCTGAGTATTAATACCCTTAAAAAAAAAAACAAAAAAACTACCTTGCACTGTGTGTGGCTACCTGTGGGGTTTACCCTATGGCTCTGATCTACATCTGATTACAGCTCAGCAACCAGGAGCTGTGTTTTCATATGGCAGCAACAGTTTACTTTCCCAGGGTCAACACCCTGAGATGCAACTGAAGGTTTCACATGGCCCGAGAAATCATGAACTCTATAAATGTAAGTACCTGCTCCCAGATGCTACGTTAACGAACAGGGATGAATGGCTGCAGGCTAACTAAGTGGAGTCATACACTGCACTCATATGAGTCCATGCTCCTATGACCATGTGATGCTTCCGTTTTGTAGGCAGTATAAGCTGCTAGTTATGAGGAACCCATGTATTTTTCTTTGAAGGACAACACTATTCTGAGCTTTAATGATAGAAGTACATGGTTTCATCTCTCTGAGAAAGTGCATACAGAGAGGCCTGACAAAATAACAAACAGTGGCCTAAACCAAGTCCAGCTAAGACATACATGGAGGATCCAGACTCTTTTTTTATCTAGCTATATAACACTACTTGATCTCCATCAGGAATAGGTTAGCCATCAGACCAAGGTGAGCAGTAACTAAATTGATGAGTGTGCTTTTCTTTAAAAATCAAACACAGACTTTATGACATAATTAGGCTTTGTCCATCCTGCAGTTATTCAAGGAAGCTACACTTATTTCAGTGGCATTGGCAGACCTCAAAAGCTGTTTGGGATTCCTTATTTAAAAATGCCTCTCTCAGGGCACCTGGGTGGCTCAGTTGGTTAGGCGGCTGCCTTCGGCTCAGGTCATGATCCTGGAGTCACGGGATCGAGTCCCGCATCGGGCTCCCTGCTTGGTGGGGAGTCTGCTTCTCCCTCTGATCCTCCCCGCCTCATGCTCTCTCTCTAATTCTCTCTCTCTCTCAAATAAATAAATAAAATCTTTAAAAAATAAAAATAAAAAAAAATAAAAATGCCTCTCTGACCGGCCTCATTATTCCATTATAACACTTTGTTTTTGACACCCAGTAGTCTTACTCAGCTCTATCACCACCAAGCTCCCTAGTCTTGGCCTTAAATCTCTCTTCAGGTGACTAGGAAGAGTGAGAGGGATAATAAAGGAGAGGGAGAGAGAAAGAAGAAAAAAGAAAAAGGGGTTATCGGGGGATCCCCTGTGGTGACAACTATGCCATGGATTGCCAGTTCCTGCAGAACTGCGTGCCCAAGAGCTCAGGCAAGCCAGACTGCTGTGGGGAAAGAAGCAGTGAGAAGAAACAATTACTTTACTCCCAGGCTTAGAAACAGCCAGATAGAAACCCAAAAAATCCTTGAACCTGAGGCACCTGGGAAGTAACCACTTTGGCCAGGACCACTGATTAGAGAGGGTTCCTGCAACATGAAAAGGAGGCAAGAGGGCTTCCTCAAGGGCCCCCTGTTAGAGATAGGATTTAGTGACTCAGAGCATCTAAACTCCAGAAGTTGAAGTAGGATGCAAATGGTGTGTATGTATGTGACCTTTTTGCCTTGCCAGCAGAAGGTGTTGTGGGTTGAACTGTGTCCATCAAAAAGATATGATCAAGTCCTAACTCCTGATTACTGTGTGTGTGACCTTATTTGGAAAGAGGGCCTTTGCAGATGTAATCAAGTTAGGATGAGGCCATAACTGATTGGAGTAGGCCTAATCCAAAGACTGGTGTCCTTATAAGAAGAGAAAACTTTGGACACATTCACAGGGAGAAGGCCAAGGGAAGGTGAAGGCAGAGATTAGAGTGATGCATCTACAAGCCAAGGAAAGCCCTTGACCACCAGCAGCTGGAAGAGGTGAAGACAGATCTCCCCAAGAGTCTTCAGAGACAGCATGGCCCTGCACACCGAAATTTCAAACTTCCAGCCTCCAGAACTGTGAGAGAATACATTTCTGTTGTTTTGAGTCACCCAGCCTGTGGTAAGTTGTTATGGGAGCCCTAGAAAACTAATACAGAAAGGGAGGGAAATGGGCCCAATTCTCCCCAGTTTTAGGGACAGGCAAGGGTAGGATTTATCAGAATGAAATAGGCATGAAACGGAGGAGAGAAAAGAAGTAGGAAGCAGGTCATTCTGCTCTTTTTAGCTTGTGAATAAATCCAAAGAATGAAAACTCTTTATACAGAACTTAACACAGCACCGTGTGTTTGTATTTTTAAATTTATGTTTACAATAAATGATGAGCTTTTGCCCGGGTTGGGCCTTCCACCCCCGGCACTGCCCAAGGTTGTTCTGTGGTCACTGAACACACTGCTGCCTTCCCTCACCACCTTCCACACGGGTTTGCCATCCTCAACTGGCAGGGGCGTGAGAGAGGGCAAGGTTCCTGCTGCATGCCCATCTGGCTCTCACCCTTACCTGTACGGACCCCATACTTCAGGGTGTCTCTGCAGTCAACCAAGATCTGCTCCAGGGACTCGGGGTGGTCTGAGAGCTCCAAGTTGAAGCCCTCCATGCCTTCCAGCAGCTGGTGTGGGTGATGGAAGTCCAGCACCTTGGTGGAGCGATCAAACGTCTTGCGGACATAGTTGAGCAGTATGTCTACCACTTCCAGTAGGAACTGCACAGTTTGCTCCTCCCCATTCTTTGCCGGAAGCAGATCTGAGGGGGGAAAGCCAACAAAGGATTATCGCCTGGCCCGTGTCTAGGTTTCCTCAGCCCAGAAATCCCAAATACCAGCCATGATATCTTTACAGACCTAATTTACTCCAGGTTATGTATACACATGGAGAATCTGATGTACCGTCTCCCCAGAAAAATGCACATATGCCTACACACAGAGGTTTTGCATACTTTCTGAAGGTTGGCAGACTTTCCGATAGTTAGGCTGCTCATAAACGGAGAGCTCTTAGAAGCCATGAGCAGCTGGTCACTGTTGTTGTCCACTTGTAGGCTGACTGGGCACCTGTCAAGAATGTGATGGAGGAGGCCTCTGCCCTGCTCCCCTGTGACCAGGTGTGTGTGTCTCTCTACATCTGGTTCAGACACTGGCCTTCTGGTTGGCCATTATGATACACTTGATCGTTGATGGCAGAGGGTGAGGGTTCTGTGGGTAGAGGCTGAGGTCCCCCCTGCAGAGTGGAGCGGTCCTCTGTAGTGTCCTTAGAAAACAAGAGCTCGAAAGTGGGGCTCAGAAAGGTGGGAAAGGAAACTCCCACATCTCTCCCTCTCAACCTCGTCCTTTGGGCTTGGGCTTTGGGATGTCTGGGGGGTGATTTTGGGTTCCAGCCTCTGGTAGGCAGAGTCAGGCTGGGTTAACCTGGGAGGAAAACTATGGGGGGCCCCAACTGAAGTGGTGAGCCATAGCTCAAGAGCAGATTGGCTTTACATAATGCTCTGTGTAGATTCCCAAGATTATCTCTGAGGTTTAGTGAAGTCTTATCGACTGTTTGGGTCTGGCCTCTATAGCCTGTGGGGAGCTAATGGAAGGGGACACAGGGGGGTTTACCTTCAAGCTGTTCAGGAGAGATGGGGAAAGCTCCTCCTGAGACAGAGTTGTGGGGACAGAAGTAATAATGAAAGATCTCCAAAAGGAAAATGAGTTTCAGGACAGTACTTGGTCATTAGGCCCAACCACACAGCTTCCCACAGAGTGATTTTGTCGTTGTTGCCGACCTTGGAGGATGAATGCTATTATGGGAATCACTGGATTTTCTCTTATGTAAGATTCCTTTGGATTCTGAGAGTCTATGAAACTGTATTTGTCCCTGCAAGTGTCTTTGGAGTTGACTGTTTTTACTGACTACCCTCATCCAGCTTCCAAAATGATGAAGTCCTAGGCCATAGGGAAGAAGGGAGTATATTATATTTAAATACTGGAAAAATCATTTCATGACAGTTCAGAAGGAGTAATGATCAATTTGGTCAAAGAAGTAAAATTTTAGGAAAAGGTTAAGAAAACCTAAACAAGAAACCTACTGGATAGTACTGGACAGGGCTGGGGAGGGTTGGGGGGTGTGGGGAGGGTAGGGAGGTGGGGACTACCTCGAGCAAACAGGTTGGAGAAGTCAGTCTCTGTGCGCCGGAAACGGCCATCCCTGTCACTGTTTTCACAGGAAAGCAGGTTCTTGGAGGACTGTCTCTCCTTGAAGGCGCTCACAAGCCGGCTCTTCTCTTCCAGGCTGTTGGTCCTCTGCAAGAAGCCTGTAGCACAAGACGCTGGGTCAGAGGGAATGCACGAAATTCCCAGCCTCGGAGGGTCAGCTGCAGGCCAGTTCCACTGTCCATGCGGGGTTCCTGCTTCTCCTGAGAAGAAGCTGAGTAACTGCATCTTATGTATAAGGGCTGTGGCACTGCTCGCCTTCCGGCGGGGAAGGGGCAATGCCAAGTGTCATCACTGGTACAGACCCGGTCATGCAAGAGAGGAAAACAGTAAGCAAAGCCCATTCTCCTCTCTGAACATGACTCTGAACTCAGAATTAAGTCAATTGGACAGCTTCCACTCCAGTGACCAGCCCCAGGATGGGGCTTTAAGGGGAAGGACACTATTGGGGAGGATGCTGCCGGCACCGGGTTTATGGGCTGTGCAGCCTGAGGAAGGAGGGGGTGAGGACCAGCACTGGGGGTTAGGGAAGGTGCTTTCCTTGGGCATCAGGTAACGCTCACAGGACTGAAGGTAGGTGCAATTTTTCTGACCCAAACCTGAAGTGCAGCTGCCTCCATACCACCCCTCTCCTTGAACAAAGGTATTGGGGAAAGAGACAAGGAAGCATAAAACCTTATGTGTGGTGACATTTCTTCCTGTAAATACTGACTGAGCATCTGTTGTGGAAAAGCACTTTGCTAAACATCTAGGACAGGGGACAGATAAAGATAAATGAGACAGATCTCCTACCCTCCAGGAACTGACAGTTTGGCAGATGGGAACCCATGTTGTAATAAAGCCAGAAAGCCACCCCAGAACCCCACAGAGCTGAACTCGTGAGCCCGGGGTGGGATACAAAGCACCTCACATCTGCCCCTCGGAAGGAGTAGAGATCTCTCGTACCTGCGGTGAGCAGCACAAACACCACCAGTGGCAAACAGAGAAGCAGGCTGAGGCAGAAGGCCTGGGGACTCTGCCAGCTAGGGGCACACTCCTTCCCTTCGTACCCACACCCATTCCTTCTGGGGCTCAGGACCTGCTGACCCACTCCTTCTCTCAGCATCTCCTCCCATTATGTCTCGATCTTAGCCCAAAATGCAACACACTGAAAAGAAGAAGAAAGTTCTAAGCTTCTCAGTGACCCCAAAGCTGTCTTTGTAGATACCAAGATCCTTGGGGAGTCATGCACATCACAAGACAGGCTTGGAGGAAAGTCCCAGGAGGTTCAAAGAGAGGCAAAGTTAATCTGGGGAATTCGGCTTTACTTCCCCAGGACTGCAATTCAGTGGCAAGGGGTGGAGGAAGGAGGGATGCAGGGGAAAGGCTGCAGGGATTGGAATCCTCTCACACACAGGAGCAGGGTCTATTTTTGGAGGGAAGAATAGGAAGATAGAGGCCCCAGGCCTTTCATTGTTCCCAGCACCTTGTAAACTTATCACTAAAGCCCCAAAGGACATCAGGAGGGGGTAAGACACCATAATAGAGCTCCACACTTGGGTGTAAAGGTGGGGGTTTGTATCCTTTCCCTCACCCTTCCTCCTACCTTCTTCATTTCCCATACAAACCCCAGAGTCCAAAACCAGGAGCCAGCACTCATTTGCCAGAGGCACCTGGTTCCTGAATTCCAAGACTGCTCCCCTAGTCCTGGAAAAGTGAGCTATGGAATTTGCCAGCCTGAAAAGACCAAATCCATGTGGCCTAATGGAGGTAAGGTCCTGCCCTCTGAACTCCTACTCTTTAGGTCTCTGACCTCTGGTTGGCTCTGACTCACTCCTTGGGAAAGCCTTAAGTCTCTACCTCAAAACCCCTTAGGAATGCCTTTCCTCTGGGCAGCGGGCAGGACCTATGACTTCGATTTAGGCTTTGGATATTATCTTCAAATCTGACACAGGCAGTTCCAGAGGTGTCCTGATAGGATGGAGAGATGACAATTATGACACAACTTTAAATCTGCATCTCATCCCTGGACCACACTGAGTGGAGTGCACTAGGAATCAGTATTTCCTATAAATCCTATGTTTATCTTTTGAATAGCATACTTACATTGCATTATAAATTGTGTTTAAACCCATTAATTTGCTAATATAAACACTTAATGCATATTGTTATCAGAATAACAATATCTTGGAAGGTATCTGTTTTTTAAAATATTGGAAGCCTCAAAAAAGATAAATGACCGAGGTCTCTCAAGGTCCTGAGAGGCTCTGGAAAGAAATGTATGCTTCTCCAAGGATGACCAGGTGGTGGATGACATTGAAGTCAGTGCTTTGACTACTTCCCTGGCTAGCAAGGGGTCCTGGAAGCAGGGGTCCCTGAGACTGAAGCAGATTGGATTCTCTCTTGCTCCGCATACCACCTGTGAGGACCTAGTTTAAGCAGTGAGTGGTAACCCAGCTCAACATTCCCAAGGGCAAAAAAGAAAAGCAGAGGCAAACCAAAGCTGCACTTGACTTTGGTCAGCTTGTCGCTAGCTTTAAGGGGAGAACAGGAGGCAAACCCTGTGATGACTCCTCCTTTGGGCGGAGGGGAGATCCTGAGGCTGGTTCCTCACTCCTGCCCCCAAACTCAAAGGCCTAGGGGGCCCATTGAGAGGGGAGGAGTGTAGGGAACTAGAGAGCACTTGGTTTGAGCAAGTCTATGAGCTGTGCATGGTAGAAGGGCACAGGGCCAAGGGGGTAAGGAGGGCTAAAGCCCATTCCACCCCCCCGCAACCCCTGCTCTTGCTCAGCAAGCTGTGGAGTGGAATTGCATCTACCTGGAGGAAGGAACTTTTTTCCTGATTTTTATGGGCTCAAAATACCTTGCCAGATCTCCCCCGCCCCAACTTCTTATTTCAACAGAAGCCAGAAATACATAATATCTGAAGTCTTTCTCTGTTTGAAAGTTGTATGGCAACTGACACAAAATCAAACACACACACACACACACACACACACACACACACACACTGCATGGGCTAAATAAAAGAGCTCATAGGCTGTAGCTGGCAGCCAGTTTGGGACCTCTGCATATATAAGTGATGGAGGGCCAAGGACACACCGGGAAGTTAGTAGAACCCAGAGCCCCTGCATCTCCTTCTATTTAAGTCACGCCACCATGCTTGTAGCTACCCCATTCTACCTCTTGGCAAACCCTGGGTTTCTTCTACCTGATTATTTTCCCAGGGGATTCTGCCTCTGAAGCAAAGGGTACCACTGGTGAGACCCAGAGCCTTTTTGCAGCTTTCTTCCCTGGCTTCCAGAGAAGGGAGGTAGGAGAGGGGGTGGGAGTTGAATCTTGGCAAGGCACTGAAGATGTTTATGGGGGTCACCTAGGGCAATGGATTTGTAGGTGAGAAGAGGAAAATTAATTCTACTGCTGTCTTAATGTGAAAGGTCAGACCAACCTGGAGAGTGTGGAGAAGGCATCCTCCAGGCTCACGAATGTCTGGGATGAAGGGAGTTGGGGTGTCCCTGAGTGGAGGGTGGGAGGCTGTGGATTCAGGTCCAAACCAAAGACTGCACTTTGGAAAGCCAGAGTTGGTCCAAGGTATGGGAAATAAATCCGCCTGGTGTTTTGTTTCCTTTCAGAATCAAGCCTAATGTGAAGCCTCCTAACCTGTGGCCCCCAAAGCTTGCTTTTTAGCAGAAGCTAAAAAAGAAGCGGGAGCTCAACAGACTACCAGCCCTTTCCTCCTGTCAAACGGGTTGCAACTTTCCTGACATTAGTGTTGGTGTGTGTGTGTGTGTGTGTTTAAAACAGGGAAGAAACTCTCCGCGGATGGTAGCCCCCAAATGCTCAAGAGCGCTCCCTCATAGTAAGTTGATGCAAACTCGGGGACCCCTATTCGCGGACCCAACGAAGCTCAACTCTTTCTTGCCCGTTTACCCTTTAGGGGCACTCAGGGCGTGTCTCCGGAAGGGGGCCACAGGGGACACGGCCTGCGGCGCGACGCCTGGCTCAGGGAGTGCAGGAGGGACGAAGGTTGCCGGCCAGGCAGGCCCAGGGCCGCGGGGAAGGCAGCCCTCACCCCAAGTCTCCCCCACCCTGCCGGCGACCGCGGCGGGCGCATTGGGCTTGCTCAGTTCTGCTTGCCCGCCTGCATGACAATGACGGCTGCAGAAGCTGAGCGCCGTGGCCGCCGAAGGGACCGGGCGCGAAACGGGCCATTAAGCCGGGAATGGCGGCTGGGGGAGGGGGCTATTTATAGAACAAAGCTCCGCTGCCGCCAGCCTCCCCCGCCCGCCGACGCCGCCCGGGCCTAGCCCCGCGGGCCTCGCGGGCCGCAGAGAGGGCCAAACCTGGGGCCGCCCCGCGGCAGGGCTGGGCTCTCCCTGGGAGATGGCCGCGTCCAGGAGTTGAGCAACGCTTCCTCACCGTGGACCGAGGGGACAGAGCCCCAGAAGCGTTGGGAGGGCGTCTCGCGGCAAAGCGGGGAAGGGAGGGTGGTTCCCCGGAGCCGCTAAGTAGCCCCTGTCCTCTCCGGGCCCCGCCGCCGCCTGCCTCGGGCCCCCGCACGCAGAGGAGCTGCAAGAGCAGGCCCAGGGAACACTCAGTGGCCGGCTCCCGCTGGGGCGCTCGGGGCTGGGGCGGGCGTGCCCCGCGCCCGCTCCGCCGCTATCTCCCGCGCGCAGCCGCTGACGGATGGCTCTTTAATAAGCCCCTCGTTAATCTTCCCCCGCCCCTCCACCCCCTGCCCGGGGACGTCCGTATTTTCTGGCCCGATAAGGCTAGAGGTTTTAGACGGTGAAATGTAGCAAGGAAAGCAAGTCCTCATTGTTCAGCCGGAGCCACTCAGCTGTGTCCCTTCGAACAAGTCTCCTTTTTTCCTTTAAAAAAAAAAATGACGTCCCTTGGGCGTTTTCATTTCAGACCCTCACGTCTCCGGAGAACGGTTCTTTCTCCTCTCCAGCTCCCAGATCTATTTGTCTTCCTCTCTGGCAAATCGTGCCCGACACCCCCTTTCTCCTCTTGAGGCCCCACGCCCCCGCCTGCCCCCTTTTCCTTCCTTCTCCTTCAAGGGCAAGCTCCGCAAACCCTCTGGCCCGAGCCGTCCGCACCTCCCCCAGGCAGGCCACCGAGGGCTGCAGGCAAAGAATGAAAGAACGAAATCTGAATCCGTTGTGACATCTCGGGGCACATTCTCAAGCTGGGGAGGCCACTTTCAACGTATGCTGGCGGGGACTGGCGGGGGAGGGGGGACGACGTGCCAGCCTCCGCCTCCGGCGGAAACCATGCCTTAGGCCTGCTCTCCGGGAAAACCAGACCAGTTCACCTCTTCAACCAGACCTTCCCTTCCCCACGCAGGTAGAGCGCACGCTTAGGATCTGCCCCGACGCCGGCAAGAGGAGCGGGGCTGCCGCGCGGGGGCGCTGTGTCCTAGACCCGGGAAGCCCCGCTGTCTCTTGGGAGTCCCGGACTCCAGCCGAAAACGTACCCCCCAGCCGGGTCAAGGGAAGGCGGAGGAGGTTTAAGACTTGTAGAGGGGCTTCTCGCCAGGCGTCGGGGCTGTAGGTACTTTAGAAAACCAAACCCAAGAGCCGGGATCTCCTTCCTCTTGCGCCCCACTCTCCCAAACCCTCAAAGCCCGAGAGCTGCGCCGCCCTGCTGGGCCCCAGCGGGCCCTTCCACTCACCGCAGATCTTGAGCCCCAGTTTTCTGGTGCATCCATGGGCCACGCCGCACCAGGTGTCATACGCTAGAAAGCAAAAGAGGTGCGATCAGTGAGGTTCGGAGCATGTGGGGGACCGGGTCGAGGGCAAAGGTATTCTGGGGAGGAGAAGGCAGGTCTTTCGCCAGTGCTCCTCAATAAAAACTCCTTCCTGAAAGGAGCAAGAGGCCAGATACGTGGGCCGAAGGGCAGACTCGTGCCCTTCGAGTGCCCATGACACTCCCTTCCTGCTCCCGCTTTCAGGTATAGAATGGTGTCTCTGAGAGGCCGAGCACCCATGCGGCCCGCCAGGCCTCCAAGCAACGCCGGCGGGGGGCGGGGGGGGAGGCGAGATCCGAGTGGACCACGTACAAAAGACCGGGCTAAGCCGCACGTGTTACCCAGCACCCACCCGCCAGGCCCTGTCCCTTGGTCTCCGCCCTGCAGACTCGAAGGGCGACCACAGCAGCCCGGAAAGGGAACACAGAGGCATCTGGGACCAAAACGTCTCATAATTTCTTGGCGGGTCTCCAGCCGAGTGGCAGCTTAAAATAAACCGGCATGAAATGGGGTCGCGGAAGAGTTCAGGAATTAATTGGGTGAAAAATAGTATTTGACTAGATGATCGGGCTCGCATGGCTGCTCTTCAGTCGGACCCAGAGTCGGGAAACAATAGTGTGCCTCCGGTCCTCATCGCGGATCCCCTCTTCCCAACCTGCCCCTCATTAACCCTTCCCTCAGACGTCTCAGGTCTGGAGCAGGCGAAGGCAAAGGGAATCAGGCGCCTTTCCTCCGGGTCCGAATGGCCGACCTAGGAGCCGTTGTGTTTTCCTTCTTTACCAGGCTGTTCTCAAACTCCTCAGGGTCTCTCCTGCCCTCGGGCTTCAGCTAGCAGGAAGGAGCACGGGGGTGCCTGTGGAGCCCGCGCGCGCTGGTGCGGTGGGCCCAGCGTGAAATTCCCTTCGTATCTCTCAAAGCAAGGCGCTTCCAATCACTCCCATCCCCCACCCCACCCTGGTCCGAGCTTTCAGCTCCGCGCGAATGTCGGCGGCGATAAGGAGAGTGACATCCATTAAACCCGAGGCACAACAGAGCCCCAGCGGGGAGAAGAAATAGACCAACGTCAGTGAGACAGCGTGTCACAGATGGAGTTCCTGCCACAGACAGGAAATCGGTGCGAAAGCAAAACCCTTATAATAAATAATACCTGGCGGGTAAAGAGCTATTTCCACTCAAAAAGTGCTTTCGCTTTAAACACCATCTCAGCTAATCCTCAGAACAACTCTATGAAACAAGAAGAGTGTTTATCTAAGATTCATTTTACAAATAAAAAATAGGGATTCAGAGAGGTTAAGCGATTTTTCCAAGGTTACTCAGCTGGGGCACTGGTGTTCAGACCCAATGCACTGCCTGTCAGAGCTGGGGGTTACAGTAATAAAGAGACAGAGGAATGGGGGAGAGGAAGTGAGAGATCCCCTTTGGTGTAGCCAAGAGGCTGAGTAAGGTTGTGCGGATTGAGCAAGGCCACCTCCCAGGAGGCCTTGAAGAGAGAGAGAAGCGGAGCCCGCTGGGCGGGCGAGGGTGTGTCTGCAAGGGAGGACGAGAGCGGGCAGAGAGCCCGGCGTGCGCCTGCAGCCTAGGGTGCCCAACCCGCAGCTGGGCTGCCGGGGGGAGGGGGGCGGGGGGGCAGGCGACGACGTTCTCAGGACAGGTGCTGCACGCTCTTCCCAGGCAGGGTCCTCGACTATCTTCCCTCTGCCTCGGTGCCTTCCGGGCGCGCCAGGCCATGTGCGAACTCAGGTCAGCGCCTCCACTGGTTCTCCGCCCTGAGGTTGGGCGTATGCGCTCCACCGCGGGCTGCCGCCGGGAGGTAAGGTTAACCCGGGTGAGGTGGGATGGGGCAGGACTCTGAGGTGGGTGAACACTGCGGTTGCCCTGCCCTGTCAGGCAGCAAAAAAGGGGCGGGAAATGTGGAGAGGTCTGGAAAAAAAAACCATCAAGGCCAGAGCAACAGACAAAGGCGAGCAGGCCTCGCGTTCCTCCCGGCCTGATCCGGCCAGCGGCCGCCAGTGCCCGGCTCACGTGCCACCAGGGCTGGCGGCTCTCCCGAGCCCCTCTTTGTTGTGTGGGTAATTGTAGCTCGCCTGGGGGGCGGGGAGAGGGAGCTGCAAAGGGAACTGAAACGCAACCTCAGGACTTAAGACAAGGCCTCCGGGCCCGGGAGCCAGTGGCTGCGCCACGGGATTGGAGAGGGGGCTCCCCGGATAACATTCCCCCATCTTCGTTGATGGGAACGATCGACATTTTCTCAAGTCTATAGAAAGTGCCATAAAAGCATAGCAATAAGCCCTCCTAACCACACTGCCATTTCTAAACCCCTCTTCTATAGAAAATCTGGGGCTGTTACTACTGGAGCTGATAGATTGGGGGAGGGGGACTCATTTCAACCCAAACTGCAAAAAAAGAAAAACAACTCTTCCATCGCCAGACTTCTACAGAAAGGTAGGAAATAAATCTGAATTAAAGACAAATTCTGGAAATGGGCTGAAGAGCACACTGAGCTAGAGGTGGGGAAGCATAGAACTCACGTCCCCCCTTTTATCTGGTTCCCCTTTTCTTCTCTTTTGCCGACCTGTCAATTGCTGACAGATCTCCTGCCCTGGAGAAAAGAGAAGGGTGCTCTCTCCTCCCGCCCTGGCAAAGCTTCTTGCCGCTTCCTGGCTCCCCACCTCTCCACTCAGGTTGCTGCCCGCTGCTGTTTTTTTGTTTTTTGTTTTTTTTTGGTCTGAGATGTAATTAATTGTCTAAAATGTCGAAGCTCAGTCTCAAACCGTTTTATGCACCTTTCTCGCCCCTGGCTTCTCCCTCACTCGTCAATAGCTCGACGAAAATTTGGAGCAATTAGGGACCCCGAGTGTTCTAAAAGCTGCAATTAACGTCGAAATTTCTGCTGATTATAGACTTTGAGCACAGCGCAGGGGGAAAGGAGGAGGGGGTCAGGTCTCAGCTCAGCGAGAGCTGGAGACAGAAAACTCTCTATTCCCGCCGAGACTAGAGTCTCCTCACACCGCCCTCTGCCCCGACCCCCCGTCGTCCCACCAAGCCAAAGAAACCACACACAACAAAAACAACACTCTCGCCGCCCGTCCCTCCCTCGAAGCGAAGCCCCCAACGATCGCCGCTACTCAAACCTTGCGTGGTTCCCACTTTCCAGCGCCCCAGAATCGCCTAGCATTTCTGCAGTCAAACGACCTCTGGCGAAGACCCAGGTCAGGGCCCCATTTCTTTCCAGCCTCCATCGTCTCCACGCTCCCCCTTCCCTTTCCACCAGCGCAGCCTCCTCACGTCCCAGCGCCCCCATCTTCCCCGCAGTCCATTCGATAGGAAACTGGGGCAGAACC
Source organism: Mirounga angustirostris (assembly GCF_029215605.1). Lineage (NCBI taxonomy): Eukaryota > Metazoa > Chordata > Mammalia > Carnivora > Phocidae > Mirounga > Mirounga angustirostris. The sequence continues at coordinate 134,899,131 of NW_026991711.1, read as the reverse complement.
TACTTGTGGGGCGCAGGTTGGTAGTATTGGGGTCCGCTCCCGCATTCGAGGAGGTTGCGGACGAAGAAGGGGTCGAAGACGCCATCAGCTTGGTCGTCCCGGGGCCTCTGCTGTCCGGGGTCCTCGGCCAGTCGGGCGCAGGAACAGGCTGCAAAGAGATGCGAGAGCAGTGCGGGGAGGGCTTCCGGGGTCCTGCGCGGGAGGCGACTGAGCGGTCGGGGGCGCGGACGCTCCCCCCGAGAAGTCAGGGCTTGGGACAGAGAGGCGGGAGGAAGGGCACCTAACAGGCTGAGTCGGGGTGCGCCGAGGGGAGGAGGAGACGTGCGCGCGAGCTCTGGGACTCCGGCGCGGGCAACGTAGCCCAGGGCTGCTCTCCAGTCTGGCGGCGGAGCGGGGTGACCTGAAGTGCAGCGCAGAGACTAGGGGAGCCCAAGGCCAGTTCAGGACGCAGGGGTGGGGGGGATAGGGCTAGGAGGGCAAGGGAGCCTCAGTGCGCGATTTTCCAGCCGAGCCACGACAAGCCCCATTGGGCTCTCAGCAGCCGGAGGGCGGGCAGGCGGGGGGGAGTGCGCACTGGGCGGGCACGTCTGGTTCGGTGTCTGGTTCCCGTTGTTGTGTCTGGTTAATTCCCTGGAAAGAAGGAGGCTAACTGCTCCGAGGACCGGGGACTTTGGTGAGACACGGTGAGAGGAAAAAAAGGGTCCATATCTTTACGTTCTCTCTCGGACTTGGCGGGGAAGAACTACAGTCACCTTGCACCCTAGGCAGCCAGAAAGCAGCGGGTCGGAACCTTGTCTCCCTCTTGTCCCACCCCGTTTTGAGCCATCTGGAAGCCTAGGACGAGGCTCGGTCCGGGTTTCTGTGTTCCCTCTCCACCCAACTCTCTGAGGTCCCCAGATTTTTCGCTGAACAAAGCCGAAGAGGTTGAGTGTGGCAAGAAAGGGGAACATTACTGGGGAAACGAACTTGCCCTCTGCGCTCGGAAGGCGGCAGACTAGGATCGGTGCGCGACGCCCCTGTACTGCGCTCGGCGCTGGCGCGATGGCTACCGAAGGCCCCGGGACAGAGGTGCCGGCCAATCTGGGTAGATCTAAGACCCCGCAGAGTAGCACCTGCTCGCCACCGCCTTCACACGCACCCTGGGATCCCACACCCAGCCCTGCGCGCGCATTCATACTGTAACGCCGGCCACGGTAGACCGCAGCTTCTGGGGAAGTAACAGGTTACCGCTCGGAGTCGTGCCTTTGGCAGCTGCTGCTCAGGAGCCCTTTGGTGAGACGGGCGCTCACAGCCGGGAAGCGATGGGGAAAATCCTCTCTCCACTTCAGCGCGGGTGTCAGCCTCTGGGCATCCCTAGGCGTGAATTTCGCTGGTGGGGGTAGGATGAACGCGAAGGTCGGGGTCGCTGCGCCGCGCACCAAGGGAGAGCCGGGAGTAGGGCAGGCGGGACGTGCTCTGCTAGGGAGGGTAGATGGCTGTCGCTGGGAGTGGGGGTTGGCCAAGAAACTGCGGGTCAAGAGGACCCAGCTGAACAGCTGCAGCCTGGCACTGGGAAGTCCGGGCGGCCGCGCGCTTACCCACCTGGGCTAGGCGACAGCAAGCAGGGCGCTCCTGCCGCTCCTCTGCGCAGCGCGCAGCGATCCGCTCGGCCCCGGCCCTGCCACAGGCGTAATCTTCCCGGCGTCACCTCCAGCTGCCGCCGGGCTCCCGCCAGCACCGTCCCGCACGCGAGCTCCGGAAGGAGAAGAGAGCGGTCGGGAGAGGCAGCTGGTAGGCTTCGGGGGAGGCGGGGGCGGAGTGGGGAGGCGGGGACGGCTCGGCGGGGGAATCACGAGGCCGCTGCTCGCGGGGGCAGCTCGTCGGCAGAGCGGTGGGGCTCCTTTGCAGGTGCCTGATCGCCTCTGGAGCTCTAAAGGGCGATTATAAATCCAGATCACGGTTTGGGGCTCGGGAAAAAAAAGGCCCTATGAGTAATCCAGAACGTACTCAACATGCTCTATTTTTGAAAGAGGGTGTCGGGTAAGACGAGGGAAAAGATAATTCCTACGAAGAGTTCTGCCTCGTTGAGTGCTTCTTCATCCCTCTCCCCCATTTCCTTCCCCTCCCATATTTTCGGGAAGACTAGAACAGTGGCTTTGCCTCAATTTCTTTCCTCGCGGATCCCCCAGATCTACGACCCCGCGACTCTTACCTGAGTAAAAGCGAGCTCTGGCGTTGTGTCCTCGCTGGCTCTCTACTGAGCCAGGACTGTTGTAAAAGCAAAGGAGGCAGAGTTTGGAGGGGAACACTCAGACCCCGGAGGAGACCCCGTCTCCTTTCACTTCAGTTTCTTCATCCAGCTCAGAGCCTCCCCAAAGTACTTTACCTGAGTACCGCTACCCACGGCCACCCGCAGAGAAAAGGTCCCGTTTCCCACCCACTGTGCACTCCCTGCTAGTTTTGGTCCTCTTGGTAATGGGGAAAGAAGCCCTCCTGATTGATCACATCTGAAGGTTAATAACACGCACGAGCGCGGCTTCACACAAACGGAAACCCGAGCACAGAGGTGGCCCCAGGGGGCGGGGTGGGGGTGGGCAGCGGACCATCCCTCCCTACTCTGCCCACTCTCCTCACCACCCCCCCTGCGATTTTGCGCTTTTTAAGGATTCTCCCTTTGCATTATTTAAACATATTTATAATGAATTGCCGCGTTCGGAAAAGCACCTCACAATAAGAAGGCGTTCGCCGAAAATTTTCCACCAGGGGGCGCCAGGCGCCCAGAGACCGCGAGGCCCTGTGCGGGCGGGGTCTTTCCTCCCCGCGGGAGCTAACTAACCCCTGGAAGGGCTGTCTGGGCTCTATTACTCTCCCGCCTCTTCAAGCCATCCTTCAGCCAGCCTCGTCGCTAATGTATGTTCTCCTCCTTCGTCTACCTCAGTGTCTTTTCCTTTAGGGCAAAAAAAAAAAAAAAAAAAGTTGATCTTTGTGTGTGGCTGGGTGATACCGTGTAACCAATGATTCCTTTACTCGTTTCACAGTGATTTTTTCCCCCTGTTACTGTGCAGCAGGCAGGGGTTATTTATGGACACGTCTGCGGCCTTGCTGGTCCAACCGAAGCCCGTACCTTCTCTCTGAACGACAGAAAATCTTACTAATAACCGAAAATTCCCTAATAAGATCGAAGATTCCGCCCTGAGAAGACACAGTCCCATTAGTAAGAGGGATAGCGCTCTGAGGTTTGAAATAACCGCGTTGCCCTTGATACTGAAGAAAATACTCTTGTCCTCTCTCTACCTCACAATAAAAGCTCGGGCACTTTTTAAGGACCCAAAAGCATCCTGAACGGCGGCGGGAGGGCAGTCACCGCAGCTCTGGGCGCAGGAGCTCCAGGCTGGGCAAGGTGGGCGTGCCCACTCAGCGAAGGAAAGGTCCCTTCAAAACCTTGCACCGCTATGCTTGAAATGTGCGGTTGACTCCGAAATGAGGCTCGGAATTCCACCCACGCCCCCTCCTCAGACCTCCCTAAATGAGATGGTTGCACCAATCAGAGAGCCCAGTGCCCGTGCTAAATCATGGAAGACGCAAGGAGCAAGGAGACTGGCGGGAGGAGGCAACAAATCCCGATGCCCCTCAGGGGCCGTTGTCCCAGAAAGATGCCTGCTCGCCCTGGCTCCTCAACCCTCTCCCAAGACCCGAGATTCCCCTGAAAGGAAGATTCATTTACTTTCACCTGTGGCTTGAGACTGAGAAATTTCCAGCCACTCCCTCTTCTGACCCCAGTGTCCAAAACGTTCACCCCTAACGTTTTAGCCAAGAAAATGATCCCGTTGGCAAAAAAAAAAATCTACAAAAAGCAGGTATCACAAATTAAAGTTGAATCCGTCCAACTGCGAGGACATCCCTCCCTTTATCCTTTATGGAGGGGGAGGGAATGAAGTCTCGTCCTTAATTTAAAAATGTTTAACTAAATATTAAAAAATTAGGTAATTAAACGAATATTTATTAATCACTTACTATGCGACAGGCGCTGTTCTTAGGGAGTTTTACACTGTTCCAGCAACTTACATTATCTCTGCACTCATGGAGTTGACATTCCAGTTAGGCAGGGAAAGTAACAGACTTGGGGACTTATGGTTTTGGTTTAATTTCCAATTATCTCCCATTCCAACCTAGACTCTTGGACTCAGCGAGATGTTAAGGAGCCAAGGGCCTGGAATTACAGCCAGTGAGTTGGGAGACAGGGCGCGGCTGTTTCAGGACCACGGACAGCGCCCGCCGTTCTGTCCCTTAGGCCTCCCTTTAGTCGGCTTCAGTCACCAGCTCTCGGCCAACCGGCCCCACAGACCCTGCCCGTCTCCCCTCCCGGCTGTAACTGCGGTGTTTTCCCCCTTGTTGGAGTGGGGGCTGGGGGATTAGAGTATTTCGTCCTCTCCTTCTCGGTAAGAATTTGTAGTGAGTGTTGTTGTGCTTGTCTTTTGGCTCTTTAGAACATTTGGAATCCCTATTTTTGTTTGTTTTTCACTATTCTTTTTATCTTTTATTACTCCCGGGGTGGTGAGGGGGAGATGCTGTGGACAATTGGGGTGGAAAATAGATATCCTCTACAGGGACTCGAACCGGTGGTGAGGGGTGGTCCGGAAAGGAGTGGTGTCCGCCCAGCTGTTTCTTTTGCATTTGATGTAAGGTTTAGAGCTTTGAAGAAATGGGAACGCGGAGCCCAGAGGCGGAAGGAGTGGGCGAGCGCGAGCCCTCCGGTCTCTCCTGGGTGTTAGGGGTTTCCGAGCCTGCAGCCCTGGCTACTCGATCCTGTCCACCCAGGACAACCTTCCTTTAGGTCAGCGACGGCTGGGACTTGGGAACACGACCCTCCGCCCACAATGCCCTTTCCCAGGGATGTTTAAAGATATTCCAATCGGATTTGGAGCCGAGCCTTTCAGCAAAAGAAAAAAGGGAATGGGTGGGAGGAGAGTAAGGCGTGGAAGGGGCCCCAAACAGGCTGCGGGAGAGATTTTTATGCGTAAAATATGGTCCACGTCAAGGTGAGTAAATGAGAAATGTCACTCTTTTTTTTTTCTTTTAAACGCATTTAGCATTTTTAGCTTCCAGGAAAGGTAATTTGGAGCCACGGTGTTGGTTCATTTCCGCTGGCTCTTTAAGATCTATTTTAAGTACCTAATTTATGACCAAAAAAGAGGGGGAAAAAATGGCAGTGCTCGCCGTTTAAACGTCTGTCTCCTGAGACGAGAACTGTGGGAAAGGTTGTTAACCTTACACTCGGCTTTTCTTAAGTCGAGGCTAAAGCCTATTCGGTGTGTTTGAGTACTTTAAAGATAGTTCCCAAATTATTCTGGACTTTCTTTGGGGACCATCGCTAAATCGACACCCCTACTTCAACAGATCACACCATACTCACTCCTGAAAGGCAGGAAAGGGTTACAAGGGCGGTGAGGAAGGCAGAATTTCAGCCAGAACGAGGGAAAGGACTCCGGAAATTACAATCTTTTCTCCTAATGAAGAGAGCTGAGTTCCTCAGATAATCGTCAAATGGTCCCTTCCTCCTTGGTATTCAAAAGATGAAAATATTCTAATATTAAAGAAATTAATCAAGGAGGACACAGTGATTTGTATTTGGGCAAATCTTGCGTAAATCTTAAACCCAATTCCTGCTATTCCAAACACGCAGACGAGGGACCAGCAGGTGGCGATAGATTACAATTTCTGAGAGGAAACAACAGCCCCACAAGGGAGCAGTTCTTCAAGGAAAACTGCAGGCCCGTCCCCGTTCACATTCATACCCTGCCATATTTCACAAAGCAGGGCTGTTTAAAATGCTGAGAGATGCTGCCGGAAGTGGGCTGAAACACCCAGGGTCTCTGTCCCTTTGGTGAAAGAGACAGGAATGTGAATATCCATTTCTTTCCCCACAGAGCTTCACCCCAAAGGTAGCCTTAGGAAAAGAACTCTTTGATAGAGGCAAGGTATTTCACTGCAAAAGTGGAGACCAAGGAAATAACAGATCTGGACTGCAATTCTGACTGAGAGCTTTTAAGATGTATCTATATTTTCTACTCTTCTTTCAACAAAAACTAAGGCAAAATCAGTCTTTTCCCAAAAGAGTGGATGCAACAAAGTTGATTTCCCTCCCACATGAGATGCTTTGGTGAAATGGTATGGAATGGGAGAGTGGCTACAATAATATTTTATCCATTTATTTCAGTGTAGAAGCTCTTACTGTTTAAAATAACAGGAAGTTAGCCTTTGTTTTTAGATGTAGGTGACTTGGACTATTGTTTATGAGAAGCCTCTGGAAGGTTCTGACTCAGTCATGGAAAATCTGCGAATTTAAATTTCTGTTTCAGATTGGGTTCCTTTCCTAATCCTGGCCAGTTACTCAGGGAAGAAAACTGTAAATTTAATGGGAGGGATTCATCTGAGCTGTTGTAACTCAATCCCTTTTATGTCAAGAACTTACATGTAAGAGCTCACTGGAATGTATTCACAGCCAAATTTCTCACCTGTATCATCTGCAAATCAGTACCATGGGTTTCCCCAAAGCACTTAGTCATCTGGAGCTCATTCTTTCTATCTTACCCTCAGTTCCAAGACTGAGGTCCTGTTTTCTTTGCCTTTGGGTAAGTCTGGAACCCCTCAAGCAATGCCTAAATATGTGGGTTAAATGATAATATCTTCTCACTGGGGCTATAGGCACATTATCTCAACTTCAAAGCCAGGGACAAGCCACAGACAAGCTGCTGAATAGATAATATATTCCTAAAATCTTCAGGTGGCCATCTGGAAGGCACCTAGCAACTGAGGAATGAGTGTGCAGAGTCATTTTGCACCAGTTGTTTTTCTTGTTATATCTGGATTCAGATGAGTTGAAAAGAAAATGTAGAGAAGGAAGAAATAAGTCTCAAAAGGTCAGAACCATCTACAGGACCTCAACTAGCCTACGGAGCCACCAGTTACATTAGTATTTAAGCCATCGCTTTAACAGGTTGTAAAAGAGCTCAATTTAGCAAGTTTTATTTTGAGACATCTTTCTCAAAGTATTCTTTTAATTCTGTTTAGTACATGATTTTTAATATTTTTCTTCTTATTTTCTTTCATTGGTGAGTTACAAACTAAGAGAAGGAGGCTTTGGGATGCTGCTGCTGCCTGCTGATTTGTGTATTCTGCCTCACCTTTAGATGAGTTCTTCTGACGCCAATAGGAAGAAACTGAACTTGGTGCCTGTTATGATGAGGAAGAGATTTTCCTAATACACTGTCCAGTGGTAGACAGGGTACTGTGAAATTTATCATCTTTACAGAGTGATCCTTTTCAAATAATCCTTTTTATGGAAAGGCATTTAAAATAATTTTTATTAGAGATGAAGCTAAACTTAGGACCTGAGAGCATGAAACAGAAAAAAAACTGCATTTCAGAGTGGAGAGGAGGCAAGTTACAGTATTAATAAAGGAGGAAAGGAGCTCATGAAAGTTAACCAACTATTTGTCGGGGAGAAATAATTTTCTCTGCTCTTCAAGGTCTTCCTAGCTGGACAAAGAATCAAATTGATATGAGACAGATTAACAGGAGAAAATCAAATTTCATTTTGTACATAGGAAATCCACACAGACATGAAATTCCAAAGCTAGGCAGGCAAAATGAGGAATATATATCATCCTGAACTAAGGAGAAGAGATTAGGGGTCTGGGACCTCAAAGGGAAGGAATGCAATTCACAGGAAGATGAAAAAGAGTAAACACTGTTTAACCCAACAAATGTTTGCTGAGCCACTCAGGAACAATGGGACATAGAGGATTTGATCAAATAGACTTTGTTAGGTTCCTCCTTGTCTACCACACCTAGTTCATATTATACTGTAGTTATGTATGGTGATAGCTCTCTTCTTAGATTGGGTCCTCTATCTAAATTCTTTTTAGGCAGTTGATGGGGAGGTAAAGAGCTTTTTCTGCATCTGCTGGGGTTTTTTAAATTTATTGTTATTATTTCTTTTTAACTCAAAAGAATCTTTCTGCCAAAGTGGCCTCTTGGGGTGGCCTGCCCTTGGCCCCTATAATTAAAAATATATTTGTACAGTTATTCAGGAATAGGAGCAATAATAAGTTCTAAGAAAATAGGGACTTTGGGGGGTGCTATTGATGTTGGATTGCAATTTTTGCTACTTAAATTATCCAATTAAATGTAAGGGTAAGCAACTTTGTGAGTATATTAACTGTTCTATGAAGATCAGCAAGTTTCTATATCAGATGACATTTCTTTTCTGAACATAATGGCCTATTTATTTACTTATCAGTATTTATCCTCATTAGAAGCTTCTAGCATACCAAAAAGAATACTAAGGCCTGCTAAAATGGCTCACATATAATAGGCACTCCACAAATATTAATCTCTCGTTTCTGCTTTGCCTTGTGTTAACTTTTCTGTACCTCAGGTCAGTTTTACCTTAACTCTTTTTAAAAGTTTCTTTATTTTAAAAAATACATAATTTTTACTTTAAGATAATATGTAATTGTTGAAGAAAGTATAAGACTCTATAATGAATTGAAATAACCTCATCACCCAAACTCAACCATAGTTAAACATTTTATTTTTTTCCCAGATTTCCACCCCCCCACCCCACTTCATGTATAGGCTTAATTAAAAAGATTTTCATATTGGACAGATATTTGTACACCCATGTTCAGAGCAACGTTATTCATAATAGCCAAAATGTGGACCCAACCCAAGTGTCTAACAATGGATGAAAGGATAAGCAAAATGTGATATATACACAGTGGAATATTATTTAGCTATAACAAGGAATGAAGTATTGATACATACTATGATGCTGATGAATCTTGAAGACATTATGCTAAGTGAAATAAACCAGTCAAAAAAGGATAAATATTTTAAGATTCCACTTATATGTGGTACCTAGAATGGTCAAATTCATACCGATAGAAAGTAGAACAATGGTTGCCTGGGGCTGGAGGGAGGGGGAATAGAAGTTATTGTTTACTGGGTATAGAGTTTCAGTCTGAGAAAATGAAGTTCTTAAGATGCATAGTGGTGATATTATCACAACAATATGAAAATACTAAATGCTACTCAACTATACACTTAAAAATGATTAAAATGGTAAAATGTATGTTATGAATATTTTACCACAATAAAAGTGATGCATGCCCATGACAAAAAAAAAAAAGAGAACAAATAAAAACTATAAATTAAAAAATAAACTTTTCTTACCTACCTCCCCTCCTCAATTGCACAACCCAGGGATAACCATTCAAACCAGTTTCATGCAGGCATACCTTGGAGATATTGAGGGTTCAGTTCCAGACCACTGCAATTTAGCAAATGTCACAATAAAGCAAGTCAAATGAATTTTTTGGCTTCTCAGTACACATAAAAGTTAAGTTTACATTATCCTGTAGTCTATTAAGTGTTAGCATTATGTCTAAAAAATCTAACGTACATACTTTAACTTAAAAATACTTTGTTAAAAAACACTAACCATCATCTGAGCTTTCAGTGAGTCATGATTTTTTGCTGGTGGAGCTTCCTGCCTAGATGTTGATGGCTGCTAACTAATAAGGGCTGTGGTTGGTGAAGGTTTGCAATTTCTTAAAATAAATTTCTTTTTATTTTTATTTCTTTTTTATTTTTTTTAAAGATTTTATTTATTTATTTGAAAGAGAGAGACAAAGTGAGAGAAGGAACACAAGCGGGGGGGGGTGAGACAGGGAGAAGCAGGCCTCCCGCTGAGCAGGGAGCCCGATGCGAAACCAGGACCCTGGGATCATGACCCAAGATGAAGGCAGACACCCAACGACTGAGCCAACCAGGCACCCTTAAAATAAATTTCTTAAAATAAAACAAGGAAGTTTGCCTCATTGATTGACTCTTCCTTTCATGAATGACTTCTCTGTAGCATGCAATGTTGTTCAATAGCATTTTACCCAAAGCAGAACTTCTTTCAAAATTGGAGTCAATCTATCAAGCCCTGCTACTGCTTTATCAACTAAGTTTATGTAATATTCTAAATCCTTGTTTGTCATTTGAACAATCTTCACATCGTCTTCACCAGGAATAGATACCATCTCAAGAGTCCACTTTCGTTGCTCATCCATAAGAAGCAACTTCTCAGGGGCGCCTGGGTGGCTCAGTCGGTTAAGCGTCTGCCTTTGGCTCAGGTCATGATCCCAGGGTCCTGGGATCAAGCCCCATGTCAGGCTTCCTGCTCAGTGGGGAGTCTGCTTCTCCCTCTTCCTCTGGCCTTCCTCCCTGCTTGTGCTCTCAATCTTTTTCTCTCAAATAAATACATAAATAATCTTAAAAAAAAAAAGCAACTCCTTATCAGTTCAAGTTTTATCATGAAATTGCAGCAATACAGTCACATTTTTAGGCTTCACTTCTAGTCCTCTTGCTATTTCCACCACATCTGCAATTACTTCCTCCACTGAGTCTCGAAACCCTTAAAGTCATCCATGAGGCTTGGAATCAACTTCTTTCAAACTCCTGTTAGATATTTTTACTTCTTTTCATGAATCACCCACATTCTTAATGACATCTACAATGGTGAATACTTTACAGAAGGTTTTCAATTTACTTTGCCTAGATCTATCAGAGGAATCACAATCACTGGCAACTATAGTCTACAAAATGTATTTCTTATACAATAAAGACTTGAAAGTTAAAGTTCCTCTTTGATCCTTGGGCTGCAAAATAGATGTGTTAGTAGGCATGAAAACAACATTAATCTCATTATACAGCTCCATCAGAGCTCTTGGGTAACCAGTCAATGAACAGTAATATTTTGAAAGGATTTTTTTCTGAGCAGTGGGTCTCAACAGTAGGCTTAAAATATTCAGTATGCCATATTGTAAGCAGATGTGCTGTCATTCAGGCTTTGTTGTTCCATTTATAGAGCATATAGGCAGAGTAGATTTAGTATAATTCTTTTGTTTTATTTTTTTTATTCTTATGTTAATCCCCATACATTACATCATTAGTTTTAGATGTAGTGTTCCATGATTCATTGTTTGTGCATAACACCCAGTGCTCCATGCAGAATGTGCCCTCCTCAATACCCACCACCAGGCTAACCCATCCTCCCACCCCCCTCCCTTCTAGAACCCTGTTTGTTTTTCAGAGTCCATCATCTCTCATGGTTCGTCTACCCCTCCGATTTCCCCCGCTTCATTCTTCCCCTCCCGCTACCTTCTTCTTCTTTTTTTTTTTCTTAATATATATTGCATTATTTGTTTCAGAGGTACAGATCTGAGATTCAACAGTCTTGCACAATTCACAGCGCTTACCAGAGCACATACCCTCCCCAGTGTCTATCACCCAGTCACCCCATCCCTCCCACCCCACCCCCCTAAAGAAGATGTGGTATATATATACAATAGAATATTATGCAGCCATCAAAAGGAATGAGATCTTGCCATTTGCAACGACGTGGATGGAACTGGAGGGTATTATGTTGAGTGAAATAAGTCAAACAGAGAAAGACATGTATCATATGATCTCACTGATATGAGGAATTCTTAATTGCAGTATAATTCTTAAAGGCCCTTATTTTTTTCCCAAGTTTTTATTTAAATTCCTGTTAATTAACATACAGTATAATATTAGTGATTCAACACTTATATACATTACCAGTGCTCATCACAAGTGCACTCCTTAATCCCCATCACCTATTTGACCCATCCCCCCACCTACCTTCCTTTGGATAACCATCGGTTTGTTCTCTGTCATTAAGAGTCTGTTCTTGGGCGCCTGGGTGGCTCAGTTGGTTAAGCGACTGCCTTCGGCTCAGGTCATGATCCTGGAGTCCCGGGATCGAGTCCCGCATCGGGCTCCCTGCTCAGCAGGTAGTCTGCTTCTCCCGCTGACCCTCCTCCCTCTCATGCTCTGTCTCTCATTCTCTCTCTCTCAAAAAAAAAAAAAAAAAAAAAGTCTGTTCTTGGTTTTCCTCTCGTTATTTCCCATGTTCATTTGTGTTTTTTTTTCTTAAGTTCCACATATGAGTGAAATTATATGGTGTTTGTCTTTCTCTGACTTATTTTGCATAGCATAATACTCTCTAGCTCCACCCACATCATTGCAAATGGCAAGATTTCATTCTTTTTGATGGCTGAGTAATATTCCTGTGTGTGTGTGTGTGTGTATACATCTTCTTTATCCACTCATCAGCCATGGACATTTGGATTCTTTCCATAATTTGACTATTGTTGATAATGCTGCCATAAACATAGGTGTACAAGTATCCCTTTGAGTTATTATTTTTGTATCCTTTGGGTAAATATTTATAGTATAATTGCTGGGTTGTAGGGTAGTTCTATTTTTAACTTTCTGAGGCAACTCCATACTGTTTTCTAGAATGGCTACATCAGTTTGCATTCCCACCAACAGTGTAAGAGGGCTCCCCTTTATCTGCATCCTCGCCAACTGAGAGCCCTTAGGTTTTCAGAATGGCAAATGAGCATTGGCTTCAACTTCAAGCCACCAGCTTCATTAGCCCCTGACAAATGAGTCAGCCTGTTATTTGAAGTCAGGCATTGACTTCTCTCTGGCTATGAAAGTCCTAGATGGCATCTTCTTCTTAAAGAAGGCTGTTTTGTCTACTGAAAATCTATTGTTTAGGGTAGCCATCTTCATTCATTATCTTAGCCAGATCTTCCGGTTAACTTACCGCAGCTTCTACATCAGTACTTGCTGCTTCATTTTGCACTTCTATGCTGTGGAGAAGGCTTCTTTCCTTAAACCTCAGGAACAAACCTCTGCTAGCTTCCAACTTTTCTTCTGAAGCCTCCTCACCTCTCTCAGCCTTCAGAGAATTGAAGAAAGTTAGGGCCTTGCTCTGGATTAGGCTTTGACTCAGGGGAAGGTTGTGGCTGGTTTGATTTTCTATCCAGACCACTAAAACCTTCTCATATCAGCAGTAAGGCTGTTGCGCGTTCTTATCATTTTTATGTTCACTGGAGTAGCACTTTCAATTTCCTTAAGAACTTTTCCTTTGTATTCACAGCTTGGCCTAACTGGTGCATGAGGCTTAGCTTTCAGCCTATCTCAGCTTTCAACATGCCTCCCTCAGTAAGCTTAATCATTTCTAGCTTTTGATTTAAAGTGAGAGATATGTGACTCTTCTTTTCACTTGAACACTTAGAGGCCACTGTAGGGTTATTAACTGGTTTCGTTTCAACATTACTGTGTCTCAGGGAATAGGGGGCCTGAGGACAGGGAGAGAGAGAGAGAGAGAGAGAGAGAGAGAGAGAGAGAGAAGGGTAGGTTGGTACAGGAGTCAGCACACACACATTTATCAATTAAGTTTGCTGTCTTCTATGGGCATAGTTCATGGCACCAGAAAATAATTACAATAGTGACACCAAATCACATGCAGATCACCATAACAAATACAATAATAATGAAAAAGTTTTAATATTGTGAGAATTACCAAAATGGCACCAAGAGACTTGTTCAATGCAGGGTTGCCACAAATCTACGATTTGTAAAAAAATGCAGTATCTGCAGAGTGCAATAAAGCAAAGCACAATAAAATGAGGTATGCCTATATTTCTATTTTACACATACTGTGAACTGGCACAAGGGTCCACCAATTCCCCTTCCTTGGCTTTGAGTGGCCATGACCCCTTGGAGACCTGAGGGTAACCTTAAGAGCCCAGTTTGGCTTACAGTCTTAAGAGGATGTTATCGGTCATCATGTTTGCTATGCTGTGACATGGACATTAGGAAGGGCTCTCTTGACTATAAGTAATAGAAAATCTGAAACAAATAGGCTTGAATGGTAAGAAAATATATTGTCTTACATAGGATATTCAGAGATAGGGCAGGTATGAAACCAGAGTTAGCCCCATTATAACTCATAACCCATGGCAGCTGGTGAGTTTATTAGGAAAGCCAATCAGAGAGACCTTTCCCTTCTTAGTCTGGCCTTGGCAGCCTTATCCTACCCCTACTGTGAACTCTCAGTACCTCATGACATTGGACACTTGCCCAGAACCCCAAAACATTTCCAATAGATCTAGGCTTTCCTTCACATCTGGCACTATGAGTTATGATCAAGCATTCACTCTTATTGAACATCAGTATTTTAGGCAAATATCAAAATTACAGATATCTTACAGGTCAACCAGGGTAAAGTTAAAGGGAAAAACCACACCACAATGAAAGGGAATGCAGGTTGTCACCTTGTTTAATATATAAAGAACTGTAGGATAACTGAAGGCTTTATAAAGACCAATACTGGGGAACAAAGGAGAGGCATCTCTGATTCCACGCTTGGACTGCTGGGGCAGTGGTCCAAACAGAACCAACCACCACAAACCAAGGTTATGTTACATGCATTTTCTGAGGTATTAGATAGGCTTTACTTGACAAATCATCTCCCTTTCTTCAATCTGTTTCTCTCTACTGACCTTTTAGGGAGGAAAGCACAGGGGTGAAGGGTAGGGTAGCATTAGATTAAAATACCTGGATTTGGAATACCTGGCACTCTCCCTTTCCAACCTGGGCCCAGCAGAATGGCTCTCTCACAAAGAAGAGCAGTGAGTAGGGCCACTCTGTCACCAGTGAGCTAGTGACCAGACCAGAGAACACACCATCAACATTCACAAGTGCATCATCCATGGAATAGGCTTTAAGAGGTATGCTCCTCAGGCACTCACAGAGATCTGAAAATTTGCCATGAAAGAGATGGGAACTCCAGATGTGCTCATTGACACCAGGCTCAACAAAGCTGTCTGGGCCAAAGAAAATAGGGAATGCCCCATAAAGGAATATACTGTGTTTACGTGCAGTCATCCAGAAAATGGAATGAGGACGAAGATTTGCCAAATAAACTCTATATACGTCACTTAGGTACCTATCACCACTTTCAAAAACCTAGTCAGTCAGTGTGGATAAGAAATGACCAGATGGTCAAATAGTTATGAAACCCTAACACACACACACCAAAAAAAGAGACCTAGATTTGAATCTGCTAATTCCCAGGTGTGTGATCTTTAGAAAGATACTCTCAATTTCTCTAGGCCTCAGTTACTTCAAATGTAAATGGGAGATAATAATGCCCACCCTGTACTGATGTTATAAAGATGAAAAACATTAACATACGGCATGCTTAGTACATCCCACAATATGCACAACGCATGACAGCTAATCAGTACATATAATCATCCTTCCTACTAAACCTGCTCACCTTAAACACTTAAAAAAATTATATTCCTTTTCCCTGTCTTCCAACGCTTCATCTTCTCCTTTATATCAAACTCCTTGCTTTCCTTTTCAACTCCAGTGCACTCAAACTCACTGAAATATGGCTCTCCCCCACCCCACTCGACTGACCCTGCTCTCCCTAATGTCACCAACCACCTCTTTGTTGCTATCCAACACCTTTTTTCGTTTTTACCTTACTTGTCCTCTTTACAATGTTTGGCCAAGCAGATCTTTCCGGGCCTAGAAGCTTTCCTGCATTTCTGTGGTAGTATTCATTATTAGGTAGGATGTTTTGAGCAGCAAAAAAAAAAAAAAAAAAAAAACAACCCTCAATCCAAACCATTTTAAATAATAAGAATGCTATCTCACATAATAATAAGCACAAACAGAGGGCTGGCTTCCAGAGCAGTTAACTGCGTGGCTGAACATCACCAGAAATCTAGGTTCTTTTTGCTCTGCCATCCACAGCATTAGCTTCATCCTAAGATTCAGTCCCCTCATCATCATAAAATGGCTGCCAGCAGTAAGAAGGGCAGCATCCTTCCTGGTTCTTAACCAGAAGGATGGAGGAATCTCTCCTTCCAATCATGAAATAAAGTCCTTGGTCTGGTTGGGCCAATGTAGGTCACATGACCTCCTTTGGAACAGTAACAGTCACCAAAGAAATGCCATGTACTGATTGGCTGAGGGTACCTTTCTTGAGTCCCATGGCTATGTGTGTGCAGAGTGAATATCCTAACAGAATCAGAGCTCTCTTAGCAAAGATGCAGGGAGGGATAGATGCTGAGTGGGCAACCAATAGCACCCACTATATTCACTTTCTTGATTTTCCTGCTGGCTGTTCTTCTGTCTCTTTGTGCACTTCTCTTTCTTAGACTACCACTTAAATGTTTATCATTTAAGATAATTTTATTTTCAGTCCTCTTCTATACAGACTATACTTTCTCTGTGAGCCATCACTTCCTTATCTTTGATTACTATCTCTAATCAAAGAGATACTTCTGTTATGTGTTATCTAATTGAGTCTAAACTGATGAGTCCTAATTAAGGCATCTATTTCCAACCAAAGTGTTTCTTCCAAGCTCCATACCATGAATTCGAAAATATGAATACTTACCCAATACTTCCCCCCACTCTCAATGATGTGTATGTATGTCCTAATCCCCAGAACCCATAAGTATGTGAGGTTACATGGGCAAAGAGCAATTAAGATTACAGATTCAATTAAAGTTGCTAATCAGCTGACTCTAAAATAGGGAAGATTATAGATTATCCTGGATTATTCAGACATAAGTGTCTTTAAAAATGGAAGAAGATAGGGCACCTGGGTGGCTCAGTCATTAAGCGTCTGCCTTCGGCTCAAGTCATGATCCCAGGGTCCTGGGATCGAACCCCGCATTGGGCTCCCGTGCTCTGCGGGAAGCCTGCTTCTCCTTCCCCCACTCCCCTGCTTGTGTTCCCTCTCTCGCTCTCTGCCAAATAAAGAAAATCTTTAAAAAAATAAAAAACAAAATAAAAATGGAAGATGGGGTGCCTGGGTGGCTCAGTTGGCCTAGCATCTCACTCATGATTTCAGCTCAGGTTATGATCTCAGGGTCATGATTTCAGGGTCATGAGATCAAGCCCCATGTTGAGCCCCTAGTCTGGCTTTCCACTTAGCAGTGAGTCTGCTTCTCTCCCTCTGCCACTCCCCCATAAATCTTTTTTTTTTTTAAGATTTTATTTATTTATTTGAGAGAGAAACAGAGAGAGCACGAGCAGGAGGGCAGAGGGAGAGGGACAAGCAGTCTCCCCACTGAGTGTGGAGCCAGATGTGGGGTTCGATCCCAGGACCCTGAGACCATGACCTGAGCTGAAGGCAGATGCCTAACCAACCGAGCCACACAGGGGCCCCCAAATAAATCTTTAAAAGTGGAAGGAGGAGATAGGGTGTTGAGAGTTTAGCTAAACTATTCCATATTATTGCTGCCTTGGCATCCATTTTGTGTGCCTAAACACACTAGCCTCTCAAGCTCATGAGATAACCACCCATAGATAATAGCCTACAGAATCACAAGTGTAAACTGATATGACTTCCCCAATGCCCCTGGTGATAAACAATCTCTTCTGCCTCCCAACTGCTTCCCCTGTGCACCCCTTAGATAAGACCCCCACTGAGCTTACCAAAACCCTGAACTTTTTGGTTTGAACTGGCCAATCCAGCCTTAGCCTGGGAACCCCAAAAGCACCCACTCATGGCCCTAATAAAGGCATGCCCCAGGTCCTGCTTTCCACTTTCTGTCTGCGCCTTGACCTCCCTATGTGGCCCCTCTGATGCATGCCATGTACCTTCCCCAGGAACTGTAATAAACTTCTCTATTTTACTTTCCCTTGTGGTCTTTGTGGAAGCATCACTTGCCATCTGACACACCAGGGGTCTCCTTAACAAATGTTAATTTAACAAACATCACAACACAGGGGAGAGAGGATTAGAGAGATGGCAACATGAGAACGTCTCAGCCAGATGTTGCTGGTTTTGAAGATGCAGGAAGGGGCCATGAGCCAAGGACTGTGCATAAGCTCTAGAAGTTGGAAAAAGCAAGGAAAGAGATTTTCTCCTAGAGCCTCCAGAAAGAGTGCAGGCTGACACCCTGATTTTGGCTGAGTGACACTCATTTTGGTCTTCTGACCTCCAGAACTGTAAGATAATAAATTTGTGTTGTTTTAAGCTGAACCTCATGGTTTGTTGGATTAAATAAACTAATATGTGCAGAACAGTACCTGGCACACAGTTGGTGCTATGTAAGTATTTTCCATTATTAATTTCCTCTCTGAGTAACTCACAGAGGTAAGACCTAAATATTAAGAAGGAGCTCAAACCAATATGGATAAACTATAAGAACTGTGTGACAAATAAAGAACAATCAGATTAAAATGCAGCATTGTTCTTTATATTTCCATGGTATACAGTAATGAAAATACATGAAGATTGAAGCATAGCAGCAACTTTCATCACCCGTCTTCACATTCATCAGAGCTTTCTTCACTTAGCTCCTCACTGCTTTCTCCTTCACTCTCACCACTACTATCTTCTTCACTATCTTCATCATCTTCCTCAAGATTTTGGGGTTTCTCTGCCATGGAAAGGAAGAGAATTGCTTAAAATGTTCTTGATATTTCTACTCTTTGAAAAATTGTAACTCTCCTTGCTTCCCCCTCCACTAAGAAATACCCACCTTTGGAACATGAGAACTGAGCCAAACTTTGCTGACTGTATGTAGGATTCAAAGTAGTAGTACAAAGAAGACTATATTCTTACTGGTATAAAGATGTTTATGGACTTAGAGTAAATTTAAAACATAGGTCTATAAAAATATATATATATATATTTTACTATTGTTACCATAATTCTTAGTTAAATAGGAGTGAGATGCAGGGTAATTTAGAGGGTACTGGTTTTCCTTGGAATTGTGGGATAGCTCCTCTAACATGTGTGGCAATGAGCATGTTCTGTGCCCTGTGAAGACTCTGTCAGTGCCCGATGCCTGGTGTCCAGGAACCTGCTTCACTTGGGCAGTTCCACAACCCCACGGAGAAAAGGGAGTCACCTTGACCACCCATAAAGACCAAGCTGGTTTCATTAAACCATCCAAAGACAACCAGTTAGCCTTTTCTTAACCACTTCCTAAGGGTGTACTTCACCAATCTCCTGGGATAATGGGTTTCTAAATAGTGACTGCTCATAGTTCTTTGAGAAAGAAGGAATTTCAATTTTTAAATTTACCCATCAGCAACATTTCTTCAAGAAGTAAGAAAAACTCCTTGGCCTCAGGATTTTCTGGTTCATAGATTAGGACTGAAAATAGACAACAGAAGGTTTGTTACTAACAAAGCGTTTCAGCAAACAGGTTCCTCAGAATAAGACTGGAGTTGTCAGAGTAAGTGAAAATGCACAAAGCAATAAATACCAACAATTATTCCACAGGAATACCCAAGTGCAAATAGAGAAAATGCTCTACTTATCATAGGTGCACTGTAAGAGAAATAATTCTCATTATATTTTCTACATCCTGTCTAAAGAATGCAATCTCCATCACTATGAGGCTTTCCCCACAGGCCTTGTAGCCAAAGTGTTTTTTGACTAAAACCAAACAAAGGACATATCCTGCAAAATGTGGAGGCTTCGCTAATGAGAAGACTGTGCACCTTGAGGAGTATTCATAATTCTGCTTTATCCGTTTAATGTTGTGACTCCCATGTAATATCTTGATGGCCCCCAGGGGGCACTGAAACATCAAGTGTGCCGTTCACCTGACTAAGAGTAAGACAAATAATTGTGGATGGTTCAACTAGGCTCCGGGGCTTATAGGACATCATCCCATATGGCTTTCCTCCTGACACACCAAACCAGTGTCTTTCTTTCCTAATCTACCTACATAACAATTTACTATCGATCTGGGTTAGCATGACTGTGCACCTGCTCGGAAGCTGCTTTTAAGGATCCTATAGGTATTTAGACACCTTTTAAGGTTTCTAATAAAAGTATCTTTTAATTCATTTTAAGTGGGACTCAAATATGCTTATCATTAGCAGTCTAAATCTTTCTCCAAGCCTCTTCTTAGAGCAGTTTCTCTAACTCGCCCCTTGAGATACTAGGTTCTTAAGATGTTAATACATATTTGGGAAACTAGGTCAAATGAGGTTAATCAGGGAAAGTTTACAATAGGAGCAACTGCAGGATTTTACAGAACCACTAATATGCTCACAACTATTATGAATCTTATAGAGTGGAGAATGTGGTTTCCCCAACTTATTATTCCCATGGAATACTTTTTGATGTAACACTCAGTAAGAAATCTTAAATACAGTTTAGAAAATTTCATGTTGGAATTAGGATTATTCCATGGGACTGGAGTATAGAATCTGCTACGCTTATGGTTTAACAAAAACCACTGGCAAATGTCAATTTTCAAAGTGAGGGAAAGGTATGTACCTGCTTTGAAACTTAGCCCAGAAATATGTATTCTAGGTGATGAATACAAAATTCTCCTTACTCTTTCACAGGCTAGTAGGGTTTGTAAAAGGGTAAGAAAAGTCTCTAGCACACTCAGTTAGGGTCTGGGAGTTGTTCCCAACCTGAGCCCATAAGCAGATCCCAGTATGGGCCCTGAAGAAAGACTCAGATGTGAATCCTGGTTCTGCCACTATCTAGTTGGGTCTCCTTGGGGAAAATATTTAATATCTCTGCATCTCAGTTTCCTTATCTATAATAAAACTATTGGCCACATTAGGCTGTTCTGATGAATCAATGAGATCATGTAGATAAAGCACTTAATCCAGTCCTTGGTGCAAGGTGAGTTTTCCGGAAATGGTTTTGGACCTAGAGAAAGACTTGGCTCCTTCCCAAACATTCAGTGGATGTTTCCTTCTGGCTAAAGAGCTGGGGCAGGAGCCAGGGGATTCTGCTGCCTGTAGGGCTCTCAGTCCCTCATACTGGAGGCTAGTCTAGGGTAGACAGAACATTGGTCTTTTTCACTGTTGCATGCCTAGGAGAGTGCCTGACACAGAGCTGGAGCCCTCAAAACATTAAAAAATGGGATAAGTGAATAGTAGAAAGCAGTCCTTTTATGCCTAGATAAAATTATACTGTAGGTTAATAGGAAAAAGTGATTTATTTTACCCAAAAAAAGAAAGATGGGATGCCTGGGTGGCTCAGTCGGTTAAGCGTCTGCCTTCAGCTCAGGTCATGATCCCAGAGTCCTGGGATCGGTTCCCACATCGGGCTCCTTGCTCAGAGGGGAGCCTGCTTCTCCCTCCGCCTGCCACTCCCTCTGCTTGTGCGCTTTCTGACAAATAAACAAATAAAATCTTAAAAAAAAAAAAAAGGAAGGAAACTTCATTGTAACTATCCTTTCTGAAGATATATCCATCTGTATTTTGTTAGACCAAAGTGATGAGAAACATTTTGGTTTTGCGACCATTATTTTTAAACACTTAAAATTATAATTGATGAAGTAGGTCTTCCAGGCCTAAATGTTTCTTTGGTGTAAAATGTTGGGCTGCCTGTGAGCAGCACTGCTGTGCTCTGAGGAGAGTGAGCTGCAGGTTCCCTTCTTACAGGTAAAGAGACCAATAAACAGAAAGATTGGCACAAAATGTCATAGTCAATTATGAGCTGAACTAAGAAAAGTACCTGGAACTCTTGACTTTGTCTAATATAAAAACCACTTTTCCAGGATGCTTCCAATGCCTGGCAAGAAATGGCATACAGCTGAGATATCAGTTCTGCACAACATAGCAGGAAAACAGCTGAGGAAATACTGGGCGCATATAGAAATTGTGTGTGGAAGACAGATAAAATTCAAGCCTACACTGACAAATAAAATTTCTTGGGGGAACCCAATACAAATTTTTTTTTTAAGTCAGGACAAAGAGAAAAACCATAGGCACGTGGACTGCCAGGTGGGAAGCCCTGAAGCCCAATGGAGATATAAATGACTTGACTGTGATTGGACAGCAAGGAAACATACTAGCAACCAGCAGCTTTATTCAGAAAATGAGTTTACAAAACATTTTAGAAGGGACAAGGATGCATTATTTTATATAAACTAATAGCCTTCGATACAAAGAAAATATATTAGTTGACCACAGGAGCCATTTTAAGCCTGACTGACCCATAAAAGTACCCCCTTTCCAAGTCCCTGCCTCCTTGACCAGAAATATAAGTTTATGAATCAAATGAGGAAATGGAAATATAGTAGGATATCAGAGGCTTTCAAGCCAGACCTAGGATCTAATCCTAACTCTACCTCTTAGTAGTTGTGTGACTTTGGTGAATTAGTATTCCTTGCTAAGACTCAGTTTCCTCATCTGTAAAGTGGGGTTCCTAATATCTGCCTCATAGAATTGTTTTAAGAATTAAACAAGGTATTCAAGAATGCTCCCATTATTAGTAGGTGGTCAATACATATATATATATATATATATATATAAATATATAAACATGTAAATAATCTGTTTACATACATAAATATACAAATACATATAGAGAGAAAAGGGTAAGTGTTCTGTAGAAGAGCTAGAAGATAGAAAAAAAAAAGACAAAACAGTATACTGTGAGCATTTACATGTAAAATATTTTGGGGTCCATCCTAGATGAAAAAAATTCATTTTGTCTGTTGTTTTGAATACAGAGAGGAACTTTGGGCAGTCCTCAGCCAAGTGTTTCCTATTAGCATCAAACTAGTACTTTCTCCTCCCTGAGACAGAGCACCTCCAACTCTCTGTTCTTTCTTGAACTTGTTTGACATTGCTAATCCTGGGTCTCCCTAATTTCATACGGTTGGCTGGAATCTGCCTCAGGGATAACCAATCCTATTTTGCATGCACCCAGCCTGCACTCCCATCTCTGAGCCTCTTTGCCCAAGTTTCCAGTCATTCCCCTTCCTCCTGGGAGCAGCGTTCTTTCCCAACTGGCTCCCTGGATCATAGAGCCTGTCTTAGGGCTCTCCACACGTCCTTTCCTATAGTCTAATCCTGAGTTTGAGGCACTGCTATTTGACACTGACAGAGAAGAGTGACTAGTATTTCTGGATGAGCCAGTAGGGGTAAAAACCAAACCAAACCATAGTTAATGTCAAACCCAAAATGGTTTAGAGCATGTGTGCTAGGATTCCTGCTTTCTCTCCAGCTCCCAGCATAATGTCTGGTACAGAGCTGGTGCTTGATATGTAGTTGTTGTTGTTGGAAGGAAGGAAGGAAGGAAGGGAGGGAGGGAGAGAGAGAGGGAGGGAGGGAGGGAAATGTTTTACAGGGACATAACCCCATTAGGATAGATCAGCTTGAACTTTTTCATCCCCACTGACCTGGCACTTAATGTGTGTTCACTGGTTTGAGTCAGATCAATAAGCATTTTATTGAGCACCTACTGTTTATGTAGCATACTGCAGGGCTAACAGCCAAAACTGAATGACAGATGTGGTGATGTCAGGGCATATATTTTGTAAGCTTCAGCCAGAGGCTTTCTAAAATGACCGATGGATATGGAAATATAATATATACATTTTCCCATCACTAGGCTCCAAAGAGACTCTGAGAACTGAGAGGGAAAGCTGCGGACTCACTCCCTTCCACAGCAGTCCGCAAAGAGGAAAGGTGCTGTGGGAGGCGGCAGCTTGAATTCGGGTTCTGGCTGTGCCGCTAGCCCCGCGAAGAGTGCTAAACAAGCGGCTTATCCTCTCTCTGCTTCCTTATTTACAAAAATAAGACAACTGGACACGGTGCTCTGGAAGGATTCTTTCTGATCAGAAATTGTATGTTTGTGTACCACCCCCAAATAGTTTTAACCCAAATATTTATTTGATGGCTCTAAAGGTCAAAATGCTTGAAAGGATTGCACAAGGCAAATTATTTTGGATAATAAATAAGTAGTGTAAAAGCATTCAAGAAACCCCTTTTAAAAATCAGCCAACGATTTAAGAAGTACTGTATCCACAGTGGAGAGTCTGTGTGAGGCAAGTGAGAGTAGGTCCTCACGAGCCCTATACTACATTTTCACTGAAGGACTTGCACTGTAAGACTTAGGTCTAACACTAGCTAATATTTTGAGTCCTATTATCAATAAAGTTTAATTGTAGAGTTGCCATTTTCTCTTTCAAAATAATTATGACTAATGTATTATATATATATATGATGTATATATATATAATGTAATATATATATTAGATTTTTATTTATTTATTGGACAGGGCGGTGGGGGAAGAGGGAACACAAGCAGGGGGAACAGCAGAGGGAGAAGCAGGCTCTCCGCTGAGCAAGGAGCCCAACCTGGGGCTCGATTCCAGGGCCCTGGGTTCATGACCTGAGCCAAAGGCAGATGCTTAACCGACTGTCACTAGATAGTTTAAACAGCAGATTGAACACAGCAGAAGATAGGATAGGTTAACTCAAAAACAGGTAGGTGAATAGAAAAATTCCAAAATGAAGGATAGAAATAAAAAGAAATGGAAAAACAAGAGCTGAGTATAAGATACATCAGCCAAATCACTAAAAATCAAAGAAAAAGAAAAATATGGTAGATCAGATCATTCCTCTACTCAAAAGCATCCAATGATTTCCCACCTTGCTCAGAGAAAAAGCCAAAGTCCTTAAATTGTGAAAAGGTACTATGCAATCTACAGAACCCCCAAACCATAACCTCTCTGACCTCAACCCCTGTCACACTTCCCCTTGCATATTCTACTCTGGTTACATTGTCCTCCTTGCTGTTCCTCCTCAGGCACACTCACATCTTGGCACATTTGCTATGAACCCTGCCTTCCTGGACCATCCTATTCAAAACTGCTTTGCCTCTTTCTAGTACTTTCTCTTCCTTCTTCCCTACTTTATTTTTCACCACAGCACCTATCATTTATGACACGCTAATTATATATGAATTTGTTATCTGCTGGATACTAGATATAAACGTGGGATTATCTGTCTTATTGACTGCTGTATTTCCAGTGCCTAAACCAGTGCCTGGCACATGTAGGCACTCAAATGTTGTGAAATAAATGCATGTTAAGTAAGGTTTGCTGCACTCCCTCACACTTCTTTGAAACTAAAGGCATAAAGTTACTAACCCATTATCTATAAGGTAAAGATTTTGACTTATTTTCCAGTGGTGATTAGTTTTTGTTAGTTTATCCCACTCAAAGTTATTCTAGAAGTCTAAATTAGTCTTTATACCAATCAACTTAACTTATTAATAAGAAAATAACTGATAACTGAGATAGTATCAGGGAATTCACTAGGCTATAATCATCAGACCATCTTACATACTATGGAATGCATTTAGAAACAAAGAAAAAATTAGAAAACAGAAAAGTATTTTGTACTTACTCATCTGACATAATTTTTTTGCCAAATGGTAGTCTTGGCCCATTTCTGCTCTCAGGAACTGGAAAATATTAAGAAATTCTTCAGATAAGTAATTTCCCCAGAGAGAATTTAAATGTCAATTATAAACTCCCTAAAAAATATTCCATTAATGTCGAACTATTTGGCTTTTAACATTTACATGTTTTTCCAGGAGTGAGTCTATAATCAATCGATCTATGATTTAAGGACTTCCCATGGCAAGGCAACAGAGAACAAGTAGGACACCTCCATGTTGCTGCAGCCAGACTACGTACCTACCACTTAACAACTTGAGAATAAATAGGTTGATTCAACTGGCGGAGATAGTAAAGACATTAATCACCTTAATATCCCTTTGGTTCAGACACTTTTATTTGTAAGCTTCATCCATGATTACATGACAATATTAAGTTTAAAAAAATGTAGATTTACAATGATGTATATTTAATATTTTCCAGCTCTTATACCATCCAGTTTTTGTTTTACTATTTTATTCTATTTTTGTTGTTACAAAGTAGTACATATTTTTGTATGTAGGAAATTTAAAAGCTAAATAAACACATTCTGTCCCCAATTAAAAAGCATTTATATTTCTACCATCCAGAGATGTTTATTTTTAGCATCTTCATGTGTATTGTTTTAGTGTTTTTCCATCAATGAACACATATTTCCAAAAACTAGGATTACTCAGTAACTTTTTAAAAATAAACCACATATCATGATCTCTTTCTCCCCATAGAATTAAATATTCTTGTATTTTTTACTTAGGCTACAGTTTACGAATCTCCTATTCTAACTTATTTAGACTGCTTCCATTAAAAAATAACCCTACACTTGGATGATTGTTGTTGCTTGTGTGAGATATATTCTGAACCCAGGCAGGTACACTAGGCTTACTGGGCAAGAGACAGGGGCATGGAGTATTAGAAAAGACACTTCCCACACGTTTCCAGACATGTGATACATACCCAGGTACCATTTTAAGAAGTTCTCTACCAGTTTTCTCGGTTTCTTCCATGAGTATTAGATTATTTAATTTTTCTAAAGTAAACAGAATTCTTCTGAAGATTTTTCTATAAGCCATTACTTTCACCAGAATCCCCACTTATTGCCATATTAATAAATGCTACATTAAACTCATTAAATAGAATTCTCTTATAAGAGATTTTTAAAACCTCTTTTTGTCTAAGGTTAAGATCTGTCCATTTTTACTCCTATTTGTGGTTTCCTTCCATTTTAATTATGCTATCTTATGGTTTATCTATGTCATTCTTTTTTCAAATATCCTGCTCTTAAACAGATATATTAATTTGGTTTTTACTTTGAATTTTATTTCTTTTTCTTATTTACATTATGTTTATTTTGTTCTTTTTCTGGGCTCTAGCATTAATATTTAGTTCATTTGTTGTCATTCCTCCTTTAATCATCATCATCATCATCAAAGCATTTGAAACTTTGAGCTCTTTTTGAAAGTTTCAATATTTGGTGTTGTGGTTATCACTATTTTCTAAATAGTTTGTTTAGTTTTGATTTTGATTTTTAAGTCAAATGTCATCTAGAAGAGTATCTTTTAGTTTTAAGTAGTTTTAATTTGTTATTGTAGTCATTTTTGTTTTCAATGTGTAGTTTAATTGATCAGAGTCAGAGAATGTGACCAGTATAATATACAGCTATTGTTTGTTTTGAAATCTTTATGGAAAATTTAAATATACACAGACATAGAAAAAATAGTAAGAAGTACATAGCCCCAATTCTCACCTTCAAAAATTAATATTTTGCCAATCTGATTTTATTAATATCACCACACACTCTTTTCTCCACTGCCTAGATTACTTATTATTATTATTTTGCCTAGATTATTTTAAAGCTTTTTACAGATATCATCTCATTTCACTTTAGATTAAAAACCCAATGACACTATGGCTAGTACACCTAACAAAATTAACAAGAATTTCTCAATATCAACTAAGATCTAGTCTATTTAACAAAGCATCACATTAATAATACTAGCCTCAGAAAATGACAAGGAACAGGGAATCAATAAGTGTCCTTTGCATTGACCTATTTGTGTGTGTGTGTTAACAAAAATATACATATTTCCTTTTAACAGTTCAAAATGCAGTGAAATTAAGAAATTCATGCAGTGGATATTTGGCTAAAGACTTTCATGAGAATTGCTTAAAACTTCAAAATCAAGCTAAAGTTAAATGAGAAGAGAGGCTTCAACAAATTGGTTTTAAATTATTTGTGACATTCAAAATAAAGAGTTGGGACTTTAGAGAAGATGGCAGAGTAGGAAGTCCTTACACTCACTTCATCCCACGAATACAACTAGATAACACTCATCCCTGCAAACAACAGAGATAATGACCCAAAGACTGGCCAAACAAACTCCAC
Source organism: Mirounga angustirostris (assembly GCF_029215605.1). Lineage (NCBI taxonomy): Eukaryota > Metazoa > Chordata > Mammalia > Carnivora > Phocidae > Mirounga > Mirounga angustirostris. Next base: position 134,871,651 of record NW_026991711.1, on the reverse strand, counting down.
AACTGGATGTAGAGAAGAGGCCACATCGAAGAAAATAGGAAAGGCAAGGACTCGGTGGGAACTCAAACTCCATGGATCTGAACACTGGAGGGAGGAAGCCATGGGCATGAAGAGGGGTGAGAAACAAGACTATCACATGGGGGAGCTTGCAAGGGGAAGAGGAATCCCTATAGCATTTGACTTTGAAAATCAGAGGGGCTGAAATCGGTGAGTGCTTACAACCATCAGTACTTAAAGCCTGAAACTTTAAAAATCAGTAGGCTTGGCTCTGGGAGAGCCCAGAGGGCAATAGGAAGCTGAACCCCTACCATTAAAGAGACAGCACAGCAAAGAGCCTGCAGAGATAGGCTTGGAAACAGCAGTTTGAAAGGTGTCTGGGGCTTATGGGAGGGAGAGTTAGTTACCAAGCTCAGAGTTTGCTGAGGAACTTCTCCAGGAACAAAGGTGCTGGCAGGCTCCATTTCCCTCCCCTGCCCCTCATCAGAAATACACAACCACCTGTGGAAACCCCGAATAACCAAAGCAGTCTTGAAAAAGCAAAGCAAAGCTAGAGGTATCACAATTCCAGACTTCAAATTATATTCCAAAGCTATGGTAATCAAAACAGTATGGTACTGGCACGAAAACAGACACATAGACTAACAGAACAGAATAGAAAACCAGGAACTAAACCCACAATTATATGGTCAATTAACCTTCAACAAAGCAGGAAAGACTACCCAATGGGAAAAAGACAATCTCTTCAACAAATGGCACTGGGAAAACTGGTCAGATAAATGTAAAAGAATGAAACTGGACCACTTTCTTACACCATACACAAAAATAAACTCAAAATGGATTAAAGACCTAAATATGAGGCCTGAAACCATAAAAATCCTAGAAGAGAACACAGGCAATAATGTCTCTGACATCAGCCATAGCAACATTTTTCTAGATATGCCTCCTGAGGAAAGGGAAACAAAAGCAAAAATAAACTACTGGGACTACAACAAAATACAAAGTTTCTGCACAGCAAAGGAAGCAATCAACAAAACTAAAAGGTAATCTACCGAACGGAAGAAGATATTTGCAAATGACAAATCTGATAAAGGGTTAGTATCCAAAATGTAATAAAGAACTTATACAACTCAACACCCAAACCCCAAATAATCCAATTAAAAATGGGCAGGACATGAACACACATTTCTCCCAAGAAGACATTCAGATGACCAAGAGACACATGAAAAAATGCTCAATATCACTCATCATCCCCTGATGATGCAAACTGTAAATCAAAACTACAAATATCACTTCATACGTGTTGGAATGATAAAATAAAAAACACAAGAAACAGCAAGTATATGGAGAAAAAGGAACTCTCTTGCACTGTTGGTGAGAATGCAAACTGGTGCCGCCATTGGAAAACAGTATGGAGGTTCCTCAAAAAGTTAAAAACAGAACTACCTTATGATCCAGTAATTGCACTACTGGGTATTTGCCCCCTCCCCAATACAAAAACACTAATTCAAAGGGATACATGCACCCTTATGTTTATTGCAGCATTATTTTTTTTTTTTAAGATTTTATTTATTTATTTGAGAGAGAGAGAATGAGAGACAGAGAGCATGAGAGGGAGGAGGGTCAGAGGGAGAAGCAGACTCCCTGCCGAGCAGGGAGCCCGATGCGGGACTCGATCCAGGGACTCCAGGATCATGACCTGAGCCGAAGGCAGTCGCTTAACCAACTGAGCCACCCAGGCGCCCGCAGCATTATTTACAATAGCCAAATTATGGATGTAGCCCAAGTGTTCACTGATAGATAAATGGATAAAGAAGATGTGGTATATATATACAATGGAATATTCTGGATTAAAGAGTATACTTATCATGATAAAAAAAGAATTGCAAGATTCTAACAATGAATACATGTATACATTTTACCTAGATTCAACGCTTCTTAACATTGTGCTACATTTGCTTTATTTCTCTCTTTTGATAGATAAGATGTAGATATAGCCTACATATATATTTTTCACACAAACATTTGAAAGTAAGTTGCAGACATTGTTAAACTTCACCCGGAAATATTCAAGCATGGGTCTCCTAAGAATAAGTTTATCCTTCAATGTAACATCATATCCTTAACACATCTAAGAAAATTAACAGAATTTTCTGTTAATAATTAATATTATTACGTTAATGTTAAATGTTAATAATTAATGTTATTAATTAATATTATTATGTTAATAATGTTAAAAATGTTAATAATTAATCTGTAATAAAATATTACATTTAAATTGAGACTTCCCAATTTGTCTTTAAAATGCTTTTATAGCTGGATTTTTTTTCAGTCAGGATTCCATGAAAATTCATGTTTTGATTTTGTTAACTACCTTTATTTTTTTTTAAATTCCATTACAGATAATATACAGTGTTATATTAGTTTCAGGTGCATAATATAGCGATTCAACAATTCCATACATCACCTACTGCTCATCACAAGTGCACTCCTTAATCCCCATCCCCTCTTTCACCCATACTCCCACCCACCTCCCCTCTGGTAATCATCAGTTTATTCTCTACAGTTCAGAGTTTGTTTCTTGGTTTGTGTCTAATCTTTCAAGTTTTCTATAGGTTTGAAAATTTTCAAAATAAAAAGTTGAGGGGCACCTGCGTGGCTGAGTCAGTTAAGGGTCCATCTCTTGATTTCAATTCAGGTCATGAACTTATGGGTCATGAAATCAAGCCCTGCACCAGGCTCGAAGATCAGCAGGGAGCCTGCTTGAGATTCTCTCTCTCTGCCTCAGCACCCCCCTCAAATAAGTAAATCTTTTTTTTTTTTTAAGATTTTATTTATTTATTTGACAGAGCGAGACAGTGGGGGAGGGAACACAAGCGGGGGGTGGGGTGGGAGAGGCAGAAGCAGGCTTCCCACCAAGCAGGGAGCCCGATGTGGGGCTCGATCCCAGAACCCTGGGATCATGACCTGAGCCGAAGGCAGGCACTTAACAACTAAGCCACCCAGGCGCCCCTCAAATAAATAAATCTTAAAAAAATTAAAAAATTATAAGTTGAGAAATTAAAAAGGGATGCATTCTGAAAACAGAAGAGCTTAAGCACAGGTATAGATAAGATATGAAAATAAGCAATCTCATATTGTCTGAATATTTATCTGAAAATGAAGTCATGGATTACTTTTATAATTAAATGTCAAAAAACAAATAGAAAAGAAATAAAAGGAACAAACTCCAAAGAGTTTGGTTATGGCAAATAGGGTCTTTGAATGCTCTATGATTCATGAATAATTTAGATGTTTAGTCAAAGGAAATGTGGTTAAGTAAAATCTTTCCAATATTTGGCATCAATTTTTTTCTCCCTTGGTAAAAGCAACTTATAATATTAAGATAGTTTCAAAACTATATATGCTTTATTCTAGGAGGAAAATACAGTGAAATGTGTCTGATTTCTTTATATGATTCCATGGCTAGCATTTGGGTCAAATTATATAAAAAGGCAAGCACATTAGTATTTTCTTTATGCTAAAACTCTAATTGAGGCTTCTAGCCATGATGAAGTTAACAGAGACCAGATCTACTCTCCTTCATAAAACAACCAGAAAAGTGTATAAAATATATGAAACAAGTTTTCAGTAATTCACAGCAGGTGTCATAGGAGAATGATCTGAGAGAAGGGAAACAGGTGGGTCCTATGATTGCCTCAGTTTACAGCTGTGGGCTGTCTCCAGGTACCAGCACAGAGAGGGAGCATCCAGAGACCAGTGATCTGAGTTGAAATAAGACAGTCTGAAGTTCAGAGAGGCCAATGTTATATTTTCAAGAGAGCTCCAGCAATCTGCAGAGGTGTCTTTTTGAGTCTTTGGCTGGAACTCATCTGCATGAGTATGCAGAAACTAACTGAGGCTAGAGAAAGAATTGTTGGAATGATCAGGTAGAACAATCACTGGATCTCACACAGGGTCTAAACAGAGCTCATGTTTTCTCCAGCCAGAGTGGAAGGTCCTCTTAATACACAGAGTACTGGGAAGAGTCCTCATTAGGGCATTGCCTTAGTAGTCTCCCTACAATGTAAAGGCTGCTCTGGACCCTCCCAACAAAGCTTAAAAAGCAAGACTCCAAAAGAGAAACCTCCTTCCAAGAAACTCAACTATATCCCAGATGAAAATCCAAAAATATTTAAAGAAAAACAACAAAACTTGTATCAAAGAACATAAAATTTATAATGTCTAGGATTCAGTAAAAAATTACCAGGCATGCAAAGATGCAGAAAAATATGACCCATACACTGGAGAAAACTTAATCAATAGAAACTGACCCAGAATTACAAAAATGATAGCACAGCAGACAAGCATGTTAAAATAGCTATTATAAATATGTCATATGCTCAAAAGTAAAATATGAACATGAGGAGAGAATAGATATAAAAATATTTAAATAAAATCTGTACAGATGACAAAATATATGAAATTTTATATATATACACACATATGGAGAGAGAAAAAGATGGAGAGAGGAAGGGCGGGAGGATGGGATTAACAGCAGATTATAATTACAAAGAAAAGATCAGAACTTGAAGACAGAACAACAGAAATTTTTAAAATGAAATACATAGAGAAAACAAACAAAAAAGGAACATCAGTGACCTTTGGATCAACATTGGGTGGTCTAACATACATGTAACTTGTAGCCCAGAAGAAGAGAGGGAGAGCAGAGGTCAAAAAAAATTATTTGAAGACTTAAAAGCTGAACACTTTCCAAATCTGGTATAAACTATAAACTCATAGATCCAAGAACCTCAATGAACAGAAGCAACATGAAGAATACCACATCAAGGTATATCATAATCAAATTGCCAAAAATAAAAATACAAAAGAAAAAAACTTTAAAGTCAGAAAAAGACATATACAGGTGGTCAAAAATAGTAACAGCAACAGACATCTTGTCTGAAACTATGCAAACTATTTGACAATGAAGCAACCTTTCAAAGTACAGATCTTCCTCAACTTACGATGGGGTTATATCCCAATAAACACATCATAAGTTGAAATATGCATTTAATACACCTAACCTACAAAACATCATAGCTTAACCTAGCCTACCTTAAACATGCTCAGAACCCTTATATTAGGGCAAAATCATCTATTTTATAATAAAGTACTGAATATCTCATGTAATTTATTGAATACTGTACTAAAAGTGAAAAACATAATGGTTGTAAGTGTATCACTTGTTTATCCTCATGATGGCATGGCTGGCAGGGAGTTACAGCTGCCCAGCATCATGAGAGAGCAATCATACCACACATCGCTAGCCAAGGAAGAAATAAAAATTCAAAATTCAGTTTCTACTGAATGCGTATCATTTTCACATAACTGTAAAGTCAAAAAATTCTAAGTTGAACTATGTAAGTCAGGGACCATCTGTACCGAAAAATACCTGGCAACCTACAAATCTCTAGCTCACGCATCCTTTAAAAATGAAGATAAAATTAGGACTTTTTCAGATAGACAAAAGCTGAGAGTATTCACTGCTGGCAGAACTGCATTATAAAAAAATGCTATAGCAAGTTTTTCAGGTAAAAGGAAATAATATCAGGTGAAAATTTGGATCTACACAAAGCTACAGAGAACACCAGAAATGTATTCCAAAAAAAGATATTTTCCAATTAAAAAAAACTTTTTAAAAGATTGACCATTAAAAATAAAAATAATAACAATATATCATAGGGCTTACAGTATATATGGAAGTAAAATGTATGACAATAATACAAAGGATAAGAAGGGGGAGGTTAAAATGTACTGTTATGAAGTTCTTACAATACACGTGAAGTTGTATAATGTTAACTGTGACACAAGTGGGGTAAAAGTGTTTTGCTCTCCACAGAATTATCAGTAAATGTTTATGTATAATTTTTGCATGTGATCTTTCAGGCTTCAGTGCCTTTGTATATATTGTTTCCTATACCAGGAATGCCTTCTCCACTTGTTTACCAGATGAATTCCTGAGCTTCCCTCTTCCTTCAAGATTCTAAGACTCCATGTCTCTTCCTCTAAAAATTCTTCCTTTATCCCGTTTCTCCTACTTCTATTCTCAATTAGTCACTTAATCCTCCTTATTCCCGGAGAACCTCATAAATCCTTCTGCTAGCACACATTTCACCTTATTATAAATTGTACTATATACATAATATGTAACTGTTAGTTCTCAAGGGTAAGGACCTATCTTTCTTATTTACCTCTAAATATCCCCCAAAACTAGCATGGTGCCCAGTTATGTAGAAAGCATTCCTTAAAGCAGTCCTTGCAGAGTTTTATGCCAAGACTTGATTCCTGCTTCTGCCTTTACCAAATACTGTAAGTCACTTCCAGAATCTTCTCTCACCTCTAACCTCATGAAGTAGTGAGAGAGATGAGTAGCTAGGTAAGCATCTGTATATGGGCAAGGATCTCTTTACTATTTTTTAAATCTTCAAGGCTATACACTATTTAGTAATTTTAATATTTTTAAGTTTCTTAAATTACAATGCGCAAGTTAAACTTACTTCTGCCATTAATTCTAATGGGGCATGAGTATCCTTTTTAGGGTTACTATCTTCATCATTATCTTCATCATTGGTATCATCTTCACCATCATTGTCCGTTGATTCAGACAACTTATCATCAATATCCTGAAGGCAATGTTTGTTATTTTTCTCCTGCTCTGCAAGGACTGCATCTTTGCTCACTTGACCTAAATTATACATAATTTAATCAATAAATATTGAAAAGTTCAAACATTAAAAATGGTTACTCCTAAATTAAAATGTAACAAATGACATGTTTACTCTATTGTTTCCTAGAGTTTATTTTTTTCATGACTAGCACCACAATAAACTTATGTGATTTCCATTTCCAAAAAAAGTAATAAAACTGCCATGATGAAAAAATCCAAACCAGTAACACTGAATAAATGTTAGTGTTAATTGGTTGGTGCTTAAAATTTTAATATATGGAAAACAATTTGTTTATAAAAAAAGTAATGATTTCAAGAAAAAAGAAATTAATGCTATTCTAGCTCCAGAAATACATTTCCTAAACTGTTCTTATAGGAAAGTAAATATGAAATAAAGTCTGGAGACTAAAATAAGACTGGAGAGGCTGAACAGTAAATAATTCTTAGGCAGGTCAGGTCACTGCTTGGATACTTGAGAATAAAGTTCTTTCTTTTTCTACACACACAGACAACTTAGGAAGAGACATGTCAAGTATTCTAGATATAACCAGAGGCTACAGAACATTATTAGTGATTCTTCTTAATGTCAAGACACAGGAGTTATGACCAAACGCAGATGACTAAAAAATAAAAATAAGCACTAATGACTACCCCATTCAGTGCCCAGCACTATGAGGAGTCATAGGAACACAAAAATGAACAGCTCTTGTCCTCAGGTACTCATTCACACTCTAAGTGGGGAGTCAAAACATAATGGATAGCTATAAAACGGTATGGAAGTACAGTGACAGACGTGTGCTAGGTAAATGTGCGCACAAAGGAGGGCCCCCTGCCACTCTGGAGAGTAGTCAGGAATTGTCCAGTCTGAGTGGATCAGTTTTTCCAAGGAGAGAGGGACAACATGAGCCAATGCAGAAACAAGAATGTGTGTGGCGCGACAAAGCACTCTGACGCTGCTTGGGGGTCAAGATTGAGACTGCAATGGTGACAGATGTGTCTGGAAGGGTGAGTAGATCATGGGGTCTTATGGACCGGAAGTCTTGGAGTTAGGACCATATTCTAAGAATAAAGGGGCTACTAATAAAGGATTTTGAGTAGGAAAACAAGTATGACCAATTCTGCATTTCTGAAGGAACACTTGGCTAGCAGGGTGACAGTATAGTGGAGAGGAGACTGAAAAAAAAAAAGAGCAAGGAGAGAGGCTATAGGTCTCTTTAAAAAGTCCAGGTGAGAGAGATGATTAATGATAGGGCACTGGTAAAACAGGGATGGAGAGGAAGGACAGATTAGAGAAATATTTAAGAAGTAAAATCTCCATGATACAATCTACTGGAACATTTTCCAATAGTTTAATTCTTACACTATCTTCATTCATTTTGCGATATATGAGTATCACCAATACTATTTACTCAGTATTTTTCCTTGCATCTACTTTAACATATAGATTTTATCAGAGCATAACATTACTATCCATGAAACGGATATATGTATGAATAAAAGTAACATACAATAATCTTAACAAACATTATATACCATTACTCTTCTGAACATTACATATGTTAACTCATTTAATTCTCTCAACATCTCAATGAGGTGTATACTGTCGTCACCCTGTTCATAGATGAAACTGAGGGACAGAGACGTTAAATAACCTACCCGACTTCACACTACTAATTTAAGTGGCAGATCTGGGAGTCAGTGTGGCTCAAGTCCATATTCGTAACCATGTCTTACTTTTTTCTGACACATATGGAAATACAGTACTATTAAACTAATTTTTTTTTTTAAAGTTTACTGTGTGTTTCCAAAAATTATCTCTTTGCGAAAGACTACTGAGTGAGCTTGTCAACTGGTCTGGCTCTACCGACGTCTTAACAGTTTCAAACTGAGCTTGTGTGACACCTCGCTTTTGTGTAAGATTTTGAGTGTTGGGAAGTCTTGTGACATGGGAGTTTGGCCATTAGCTACTCCAAATCATGTAGAAACACTTGTTAGAAAGAAAATGAGGAAATCCAGGAGAGTTCAAGAGAGGACAATGTTAAGAAAACCCAGGCCAAAAAAAAAAAGGAAAAGCTGATAAAAACTCCCCACTCTAAAGGAAACTCCTGACTAAACAAAAAAAAATGCTACCCTGGAAAGGGATACCGGTCCTAGAATGGCTGGGCTCTTCAGGCCATCTACCTGCTTCTGTTTCATTTACAATCTCCATTCACCTCACAGCCACCCTGATCAATCTTCCAGTGGGTACCCAGCCTGCTCAGACTCATCACACTGATGTCATCAGGGGAAGGTCATAATAAGGAATTAAGGACTTCATGTGATGTCACAGGAACTGTCTCCTTCAATTCACAAACACTGAGCATCAAGGGAAATTTTCTGATTCCCTAGAGCTAAGATAGTCCTCCCCTAGGTGCCATTTATTTCTATAATAGCACCCCCCACAACATGTCACTGCTTTATTTTTTATTATTTATTTTTAATAGTTGACTATCTCCCACTAGAATGTGAACCTCATAAAAGTAAGGACCTTGTCTATTTGCCAACTATTGTATCCATAGCTTCTAAAACAGTCCTGGCACTCAATAAACCATTGTTGAATGAATGGAACTTACTGCTTTCATAGGTATTTTAATTCATTTTAAAATTTAATACCTCATCATTATCATTTTATATAATGTATACTATGGATGCCATACCTGACTGCATATCAGAATCATGTGGTACATGAATTTCAAAAATTACTGGTTCCTATGACCCACTCCAGACCTATAGAGTTGTCAGTATCCCAGAGGTCACGCAGGAGGGCTCATTTAGAAGCTACATTTACTCGCACGAAACAAATGTTATCACCTGTGTTTTCCTTTAAGAAGGAAGATAACCATAGATTAGACTGTAGATTCATTTCTGTATCTTTATTTTCAATACACTTTGAAGATACTCTATTTTCATTATTCCTTAAAGAAGCTGTATTTTCAATATTTTTTGAAGAGACTTCCTTCCTAAATGTTAAAGTAAATAGTGAAAAAATACTTTCCTAGGTCACAGTTCTTTTTAAAGCTTCATATGCATTCATACACACACACTTAATATAAACACAGAATATATCAACAATAAACTGAATAGCTAAAATGTAGTATCTTTTTTGTGGAAAAGCATTAAAAATCATTTTTACTGATGATTAAAATTCTATTTCTACTTGGCATTTGTCATTGTGTAATGACCCTTAAAATCTTTTCAGGGTTCTTTAACATAGAGCATACAAGCAATCAATTATATGAATGTTTTTGCCATATCATTGTAATATGTTGGAATAAAACTAGGAATACTAGCCTTGAGGTTTTTTCTAGATTTATAGACCAGTTCTCACCATTGCTAAATGCTACACTTACAGAGAGAGTCCAAGACGAATATCAAACCTTGGTCATAACATAAAGTAGCCTGCTTTTTCATTAAGTAGCTGAAATAAAAATGGGTTAATTTTCTCTTTTAGCCTTTAAGCCCTGAAACTTCATGTCAATAATAATGCATTAAGACAGAGGATTCATGTGTGGTGCACTGTTTACAAAGACAGGTACTCATGCTGGTGAAAAAATAATCCCAAGTCTCTTTTCTGTGGTCTTAAGATTCTTTTAAAAAAAGTCTCCTTTACCAAATTAAAAAAATTCAACTTCTACTTTGCATGTCAAGATATAAAAAGATGTGAACTATTTTCTTTCCCCAGTTATGGTGGCTCTTTTACCCACTGCCATATGAATCCAGAACATGAGTATAGTTAAGTCAGTGATCTTGTATAGTGATTTAGCAAACAGGCTGAATAGCTTGTTATATTCTTAATATTATGGGAGGGAACGGAATCTCACTTCCTCAGTATATGCTCCTAAAGCAAAACCCCTCTCTAGTAATGAAAAATGCAAAGTTGATTTACATTTGTTGTGCCTCTGCCCTCCTTGACTTTCTAATTATGAAAAAAAAAAAAAAAAAAAGCATCCAAGATGAAACTCTACATCTAAAAAGTTGAGAAGTCAGTTAAGTATTTAATTTCTAGTGAGATTCCTGTTATGTCAAAGCTTGCCACAAGTGATTACTAGAATTTATATGCTCTATCTAATCTAAATCAAAGAACTTTGCTGTCTTCCCCCCACAACAAATTAGTGTTTCGTTGAATCTAAGACACCATGTATTTACTATAAGATATACTGTTATTTAAGAAAGAAAAAGCACTGCCGAATTTAAGTGTAAGATGCCATCAATTGTAAGAGAATATGTGTGCTTTAGAATCTATGAGATATGGTACTTACATATTCACTAATTATATCCCTAAGAGGGAATTTATCTGGTATAGTTCTGGGTATTTAGATAATTGGAAATGCCTCTAATAACCTTAATGACACAACATGGAAGAAGCCAATGCCCAATATTAAATGGGATATTACTATTTGGAAGCAGTGAACATACCATCAAAAATACATATGAGAATTGACAAAATCATCATTTTAACAGTAAAATATGAATTCCTTTTCTGCTCACTTTCTGTAGTCTTTCTCATACATAGTTTCAAAGAATCAAAGTCTCAAAGTCCAACCTCCTCTTCAACTATAATCTTTTGACTTCCATTTGAGAAAATGATATTATTTACGGTAATGCCTCTAACCATTTAAGAAAAATAGGTAACTAGTATACTCTAAAAGATTTGTTTTCTTTAATTCAAATAGTTACAGTTGAGGAAAGATTCAAATTTTTACTTTATGTAATATTCTTTGGAAATGGAAGATATTTAAAGATTTTATTTATTTATTTGAGAGAGAGAGAATGAGAGACAGAGAGCATGAGAGGGAGGAGGGTCAGAGGGAGAAGCAGACTCCCTGCAGGGAGCCCGACGTGGGACTCGATCCCGGGACTCCAGGATCATGACCTGAGCTGAAGGCAGTTGCTTAGCCAACTGAGCCACCCAGGTGCCCCGGAAATGGAAGATATTTAATTTAGTTTCTACTTAGGTCAGAGAGTCAGTCAAGTTAGATATCCTACTGAAACATATTTATGTTAGAGCACAGATAACCTAGATTTTAGGACTGTTCCTAAAAATCTATTAAGAGCTTTAGGCATATTTATGAAGTGGCCCCAAATTTCTATTGGAATTAATAATTTTGTCAGTAAGTTTAGATTTTAAACTTTGCTTAAAAAATCATTTAAACTTGTCAAACATAGGCTTAAAACTGAAATTGATTAAAACTTACTTTTCTGAGAATGTCCTACCTACATTTAGAGAGACTTGTGTCGGTAAGGTACAAAGTTTGCTTGCCAATCTTGCTCTACGTCCAAAGAGGCATTTACTTAAGGTATAAAAACAGAAATTAAAAGAATAGCTTGTCATTCATTTTAGAAGAGATAAAACATATGATTATGGAAAACCTATAGGTACATTTTTTTCAATTGAATGCTGTGGATTTACTTTAGCCATTCCCCTCAACATCTTTAAGTATGCTTGAAAGCTTGACCCCAAACCCAAGAGATCAAAGGTCCGAGATCTATAAAACTTCATCTAGCATTAAAGATATATTGTACTTCTTTGCTGAAAATTATTAATTAAGTGCAATTTGTTGGGTAGACAAAATCTTTCACACATGGGATCCATGGGGAAAAGAGGAAATAATAAATGTGGGCTTTGCATGCCCCCCAATTTGAAACTCTTTGTTTCTTTAAAGATTTTTTTTTTTTTAATTTATTTATTTGACAGAGAGAGAGACAGTGAGAGCAGGAACACAAGCAGGGGGAGTGGGAGAGGGAGAAGCAGGCTTCCCGCCGAGCAGAGAGCCCGATGCGGGGCTCGATGCGGGGCTCGATGCGGGGCTCGATGCGGGGCTCGATGCGGGGCTCGATGCGGGGCTCGATGCGGGGCTCGATGCGGGGCTCGATGCGGGGCTCGATCCCAGGACCCTGGATCATGACCTGAGCCAAAGGCAGACGCTTAACGACTGAGCCACCCAGGCGCCCCTCTTTGTTTCTAAGTCCATACACTCCTTATGCCTCAGACTAAAGAAGCAATCAGAAGACTAAGGCAAATGCACTCCCACTGCTTCACCTGACAAAGGAGGAAGTGGAGTTGGGGGGGGGGAGGGTAGAGGAGGAGGTGCCGCCAGCAGGGAGATAGAGAGTAGAATGAAAGCTATACTGAGAAAATTCATCAACTTTCCAGGTCACACTGCTCCTTCAGCAAAGGTCCTCTGATTTTCTATTTTCCTACTTGATCATTTTTTTTTTCCAGGACTGGCCCTCTTTACCTTGAACTCTGGGTAAGGTTCAAGGTGACAAAGTCACACACCTGTGAAGCTTACTGGCTACACTAACCATTCCTCCTCCTCCCTCACTCCAAACAACAATCAAACCAAACCCAAATTCTTCTCTGCAAGGGAACTGAAGGGAACATGATCTTTTTGTCCTTGCAAAAATTAGTTTGATAAGCAGATGCAATTATTAATGAGATCAAGAGAACAAGTAATCACTCTGCTTTTTCATTTTGGCCCAGGCTGCATTTGATTTATCCCTGGCGTTTAACTCAGGATGTGGATTACCCTTTGCTTCAGTTCCAACACTGCTTATCACAATCTATGTGAACATCAGTATTCACAGACACAATAGTAATTTATTTTCATTAATGACCTACTATTATTATTATTGAAAGTTATATCATACTTCCTTCAAAGACTACAAAAATTTTCTTACATTTTTAAAATTTAAATGTTTCAAACCATGTAATTGGATATAGATACTTATTTACATATAGCTTAATATACTTAATGGGGCATTTTTTTCTGATTAGCTATAACAATATGAAATAAACATAGATTCTCTGTCTTTGATCTGTCATACATTCTTTCTCTTTAATATAAAAGTATGTATTTAATATATAATTTACAACCAAAGCCAAGGTGGACTCTAATTTTAATTTTTAGCTTTGACAGTATGAAAATTAAAATATATGTTGCATGAGGTGAAAAATTTCCCAGCCAATTTTATTCAGAATAAACCAAAGTAATATCAGTTTGGCACCCTTCTACCAATCTGCCAATAATTGATCACTATGAATGTGTTTTATGATCAACTTTCAAAGTACAATTTTTCATGGAATTAATAATACAATTTTTTTCTCAGGAGGTAGGAGATGATCAGATCAGGAAAGGTTTTGATGAATTATCATAATCAGTGCCTTGAACAAAGCAGGTACTTAATATTTAGCTACTATACTGAAACTGGACCATGATTCTAGTCCCTTCAACTAATTGGGGTGATCAGTTTCCCTTATTTAGTAGTAATGATTCATCTCATAGTAAATCTTTAATTTTAAAGTAAATATTCATTTAAAGGGATATTCTGAAAGACATGAGCAAGTATCAAAAGGAAATAAAAATGAACAATGAAAGTTCTGTAAGTAAAATACAGACTACTTGGTATTTAAGCATTTAAAAAGTAGAAATGACTATTATCTATACCTCTAAATTTTTATCAAAATTCATTTTTCATTTTAAATGTTCTTTTGTCTAAGTAACAACTGCTTTGACTGAAGCAAAAGCTCAAGTGCTAATCCATGCATTTCTGGCCTTTCAAATTTAATTGGGTGACAAATGACTGCATTATCTAGTTCTAATTGCTCAAAAGGCATGTGATAGATCAGCTGCACAACCAGAGACATCTTCTTACTCTGACATTGCTTCATTTGGTTCAATTATCACTTTTTCTGAAAGAGAAGAAAAAAAATCAACTCAGTATTTTTTCTGTAGTCATGTTCCTAACAGAAATTCCTGATTGGCAAATACACTTCAGCATTTTTTGAATGACAAGCAATCTAATAAAGGATTTAACTGCTAAGACTTCAACCACATTCAACCACTCAAGTAGACTATCTTCTTAATATTTAGGACAAAATGGTGATGAAACATATTCTTTTTAAGTAATGAATCATTTACCCTTTGGGTCAAACACTAGCAATCTGCCATTCTGTTTATATTTTGGTACCTAAAATAGAAGCAAAAATAAAAACTAGCATTATCATTATTATTTTAGTTTGAGATATTTGAAATAATTTATAAATAGCCTTTATATAAACATTTCTATTATCTACACTAAAATATAATTTTATACTAAAGCCAATTATTCAGAAACTATGTAAATTAGTGGTAAAAGAGATCTATAGCATCCTAAAAATAATTTATATAGTCTTATCTTTACAGCATCTTTCTTGTCTAGATAATTCTTGCAAAAAACAAAATATTGACTTCCTGAGTCTTTAAACACTGTATAAATTTAGACTATAAATAAAACAATGCAGAACTCTGTCAGAAGGATATTAAATATTTTGGCTTTTTTATTTAGTAGTGTCACTGCCATCCTAACTGAAAAACCTCATTCTTTTGTATTATGAAATTGGGTTAAAAAAAAAAAAAGTCTAGAGAAAGTAGCCCTTCCCTTCTCCCCATTTCACCTTGGAGCTTATGTAAAAAGAGCTATAGGAATAATTTTGCATGTTAGAAAAGTGAGATATTAAATAAGCCTCTAATTCTCTGCTTCTGTTTTGGTTTTACATAACTTGGACTCTAGATCCAGATCCAAATACAATCAACAGTAGGTTAAGGACTCCCCTTTCCTACTGAGCTGACCCTAGAAATCATAAATTCAGCTTGGCTCATCCTTCCAAAGCCATGTTTCTCCCCTACTTTAACAAAATAAAACAACATAAACCACATTCCAGTTCATCTGTGCCACATTCCAGTTCATCTGTGTTATGAAAAACAGCGTAGTTAAGCCAGAACAAGAAATTTTTGCATGGTATTTCAAGATAAGAGATATTTTAAATAAAATATTTTTATTTCAATAAATACATTTAGAAATTAACCTTTGATTTTTATCCAAAGATACATTTTAAAATACAATTCTTACCTTATAAGTTCCCCTATGTATTTATTAATACTTACAAATTACAATGTTTTCTTTGTGAATGTTCACCTTTCTTAGGTTACCCTAAACAGATTTTCCTGTAAGTTAGCTCTTCACATATTTGGGCAAATTTAATTTTAATTGTTAAGACAAAAATCAACTTTTAACGGTTTTTAAGTATGAGAGAGGCCACACTTAAATTTTTCATAAATAACAATTCACTTGCCCTCTCCTTCCCCAACACTTGCTATCCCCACATCCCAAGCAAGACTTCAAAAATTAGTAGTAGAAGTACATACTAGGGATTTCTGGAATACAAAATTCAAGGCCAAAACTGTGGACAATAAAAGAGAAGCTTCTATTTTGTATTAAGTTTTTCTCTTTTAAAATCTGTCTCCCTTGTACTGATTTGTACTCTGGAATAAAGCATTGGTACATAAACTTTTGTCCCAGGCTTTGTTTTCCGGGAAATCCTGATCAAGCCAGACATTATATATGTTATTAATCTGATTATCCCTCTGAGAAATTCAGAGAGAGCTGAAGTCCATCAAAAAAGCGAGGCATCTTTTCGGGAAAAACAGCTACAGAAGACCAGGGGTGCCTGGGTGGCTCAGTCAGTAAAGCATCTAACTCTTTATTTCGGCTCAGGTCATGATCTCAGGGTCGCCTGAGGTGGAGCCCAGTGGTGTCCAGCTCAGTACTCAGCATAGAGTCTGCTTAATATTCTCTCTCCCTCTCCCTCTGCTCTGCCCCCACCCCACCCCCCAACTCACATGAGCGCTCTTTCCCTCTAAATAAATACATAAATAAAATCTTAAAAAAAAAAAAAAGTTGCAGAAGACCAGACTCTAGGATAAATGCCCTACTTCTCTAGGGCAGTAGAGCTCAAAGGCTGAAACAATGCAATAATGAACCAAATAAGGCCCTAACAAAAGAAATCCAAGATGACCTGTCCTGAGAGGTACTTTCCACAGATTTCCGCAGCCCATATGTCTGAGTAGACATCCTCTTTATATTTATATTCTCTCCTTTCTAGCTCTAGGATCTTTATGAATTGCTACATTCTACCTTTTACCTGGATGAAACATCAGGGCATATAATTCTCCCATTTTCACCTGGTAAAAGAAAAACCTAGGATGGGCAGATCCCAGCCCTTGATGGAAACCCAGGCTCTGCTAGGTCTGGATTTATCATTACCTAGGAAATGTCCATTTAATCTCCTTTCATAAAATTGAATTCTATGGGGTGGGGGGCAGTACAGGGTGATACTCAAGAGTTGGGGCTCTTTAGAGGAAGAGACTGGATTCATGGCCCAGTTCTACCATTTCCCAAGTAAGCTTCAGTAGGTTACTTAACTTCTTTAGGTTTCAGTTCCTCCATCTGTAAAACAGGAATCACAATAGTGCCAACTTCATTGGATCAGTGTAAGAATTAAATAGGATGATCTGGTAAAGTGTTTAGCATAGCACCTGGCACACAGGAGGGATGCTGTAGAAACAATGTGATGTTTTATCTAAAGGAAAAACTGGGAAGATGTCCTATAGGGCTGGTTAAGATTGCTTAGGGAGCCAAAAAGGTTTTACTGTGATTGAGACAAGCAGACTAGCTCTGAAGACTTTTAATTAATTAATTAAAAAATCACATAAGCTCCAAAGTAATGATACTTGCTTAAAAAGATCACTGACTCCAGGGAAAAAACAGAGTAATCTGAGAACACAGGTAGAATGAAAGCAGTGACTGATAAGCTGAGCAGAACGAGGTCCAGCCGTTGTATAAGTAATATGTATTTTTCAAATAACTATCAGTATGCAAAAAATATCTCTGAAAGGAAATGCTTTCAGAAAAGAAACATAATAATGGTTGACTGTGAGTGGGAAAAAGGGATGGCTGCAGGACTGCGGTGGGAGGGAGTTTTTTACTTTATGTCCATTTGTATCTCTTGATCTTTGAACAAAATAAATATATTATCTATTAAAAAAATACCATTTAAAATTTGCAACACTATTTTTATCCCTATGTTTATCCATCTCTTACAGGTATCTAAGCTGTATATTGGCCTTGTGCTACTTTAATTCTCTTCTCCATCCAGTGGTCGCTATTCAAGTTGGGGTCATGGTATCCAGAAAGAATGGTATAGAGATGCACACCTTGTATATTCATTACATTGCATATGGTTAATGTTAACATCACAACATTCATTTAATCAGCCTTTGAGTCTCTAGACTCTGGATTTTGAACATGGGCAGACTCTTCTGATGTATTTCTTTTCTTTTTTTTTTTAAAGATTTATTTATTTGTTTGAGAGAGCGAGAATGAGAGAGAGAGAGAGAGTACATGAGAGGGGGGAGGGTTAGAGGGAGAAGCAGGCTCCTCGCCGAGCAGGGAGCCGGATGCGGGACTCGATCCAGGGACTCCAGGATCATGACCTGAGCCGAAGGCAGTCGCTTAACCAACTGAGCCACCCAGGCGCCCTCTTCTGATGTATTTCAACAGTCCCAGTGGTAATGGGAAAAACACAGTTATGATAGTTCCCGACTTCCATGTCTACTTCATGTCCCAATATTCAATGTCTATTTACAACAAATATTTGATGAGCACCTACCATGTACCTTAGCACAGATATGTTTGTGATAAGCTCTGGGGATATAAGAGAAGCTCAGAATTTTATAGGGGAAACAAGTATCAACTTCCCATATACAGGACAGACCAAGCTTCAAAGTACTGTACTAAATGCTTCCCTCTAATATAATTTTCCATACTGCCCAAACAGGGTCAATCAAATCCCTTCTTTTGAGCTCATGGACTAGGGATACCCAAGGGGAGTCAACAGGCAGTGAAGACAGAATTGGAAAGACAAAGGAAGAGAGAATCTAGTCAACAGAGCTGACACTGAACAACTTTCCAGTTCCAGAATCCAGTTCTGAGGACTGTCCTCCACATTTGCTATATTCCTCCAGGTATGATTTCTATAAGTATCCCTAGAATATGATATTATTCTGCCTGCTATAGGAAGCAAGAGTCAGGCTTCACGATGAAGGTGACATTTATTTAGCCAAGTAGACAGTCAACAGAAGGGGAAGAACAGCAATGTCTTAGAAAATGGCAATAGATGGAGTTGGATATGTATGTGGCAGCAAACTTGAAAAGTCATTAATTACCATGTGCAAAGGATGTGGGGTTTTAACCAGTAGTCAATGGAAAGCAAACCAAGGCTCTGAAAACAATCATATGATTAGATCTATCTTAGAAAAGAAATGCTATGGAGGGTAAATCTGAGAGAATGGGAGGTGGGGAAACCAGTTACAAGGCCATTGTAACAGTCCAGAGCAGGGGCTGGAAAATGAAAGCCCATGAGCCAAATATGACTCGCTGCCTACTTTTTTTTTTTTTTTTAAGATTTTATTTATTTATTTGACAAAGAGAGCACAAGCAGGGGGAGTGTCAGGCAGAGGGACAGGGAGAAGCAGGCCCCCCGCTGAGCAGGGAGCCAGAGGTGGGGCTCCATTCCAGGATCCTGGGATCATGACCTGAGGCCGAAGGCAGATGCTTAACCGACTGAGCCATCCCGGCGCCCCTTGTTGCCTACTTTTATAAATGAAATTTTATTGGAACACAGACATGCTTGTTTGTTTGTACATTGTCAATGGCAGCTTTCAGGCTACAACGGCAGAGTTAAATGGTTACAACAAAGACTGTATGACCTACAAAGCCTCAAATACATATTATCTGGCCCTTTACAGAAAAAAAATTGCCAAACCCTAGTCCAGGGAAAAAAGATGATGTACAAAGCCAAGAAGGTACACTTGGAACCAAAAGAGAGGTAAAACTGAAGATCATTAGACATAGAAGTGAGGGCGAAGAAAAGAAGTTGATGGTTCTAGTGTGGATGACTAGGATGAGGGTACCAGGGGAGGAACATTCTTGGGGGGTGGACAATGAGTTTGTTTGGGGGAAATTCTGAGTTGGAGATGTCTGTAGGTCATCTGAAATTAAGTGGTGCTCAATTCTATCAAAGAGAGTTAGAACTCAAGAGAAAAGATCACGTGTGGGATGGCTGTAATGGATGGATGGATGGATGGATGGATGGATGGCATGGCCCATGTAGAATAAGAGACAAGGCCCAGGAGAGAATCCTGGGAAATACCAACATTAAGAAGCAGGTGGAGTAAAAGAATCAGTCCAGGAAACACCCATAAGCAATATGTAGACAGATAACTACAGGGTGGTGGAATGATTATATCACCAGCATAGAAGTTTCTGGAGAGCACAGACTTGTTCTTATTCATGAGTGTGGGTCTCATACCATTTTAAAGGCACTCAGATATTGACTGAATGAATAAAACCACTGGAATGATATAAGTAACTTAATTGGCTTAAAATACTCTTAAAATTAAAAAGAAAGGCCCATAGAATTGGGAGGGATGATTCTGAGAAAAGACTTGGGGACAAGCAGATATAAATTTATTTTTATTAAGAAAAATATACTGAATGACTAATATAGAAAGATGGGTAGTATTAATCAGAAGATAAATGTATCTCATTAAATATATAAACTGTATATGACAAAGTGATTTATAAAGGCATAATTATGTGATTATATGTGTTTGAAAATATTCTGTTTATTTTGTAAATTAAGATGTACTTTGGAGGTCAGGGTAGGGGTCATTATGGGCTCATTTTTTTTTTTTAAGATTTTATTTATTTATTTGAGAGAGAGCAAGAGAGAAAACACAAGCGGCGGGGGGGGGGGGAGGGGTTGTGTGCAGAAGGGCAGAGGGAGAGGGAGAAAAGGAGAAGCAGACTCTCCTCTGAGCAGGGAGCCCAAAGTGAGGCTCAATCAAGGACCCTGGGCTCGTGACCTAGGCCGAAGGCAGATGTTTAACCAACTGAGCCACCCAGGTGCCCCAATTATGGGCTCATTTCTAAAAGAAAGGGCTTAGTTCTTGACTTCTTAGCTATATTAGTCTGGACTCTTGGTTTTAAGTTACAGAAACCATATTCAAGTTAGCTTAGGCAAAAGAAGAAAGGGTTGGCTCAAAGAATCAAGGTTAAATAGCCAAGTTGTGTTAAGTCAGAATAGTGGATATAGCTGTGTTCAAGGAGGGGCATGGGATTTCCCTTGTTCATCTCAGCTTCTCCCTCCAGGTGGGCCTCATTCTTCTCTCATTCCAGACAGATCTTATACACATGGTACAAAACATGAGTTTTGTGTGATATAGTTGTAGCCTTTTGGAAAAATTGACTCAACAAAAACCCCAGTCAAAGGCCCAATTAGTTCAGCTAGGGTTTTTTTTGGCTACAAAGAACAGAAAAACTCAAGTACCACATAAACTGGTGCTCAATAAATATTTGTTAAATAGAAAGAAAGCAAGAAAAATAAAGTATTAAACTGGATCTTTGCTATCCAATATGGTAGCCACTAGACATATGTGTCTGTTAAACACCTGATATCTGATTGGTTCAATTTAAGATATGCACACCAGATTATAAGGACTTAGTACTAAAAAAAGAGCGTAACACATCTCATCCCCTTACTTCTCCAGGTAAATGTTCACTAACCAGCAGCCAATAGGGCCAAATAGGTTTTATTTGGATTCTATAGGTTTCGAAAAACTTTCATAAAATGAGTTACCAGCATTCAAAATTCAGATTTCACAAAATTCTCATTTTAGGTTTCTCTTGTAATACTGGAAGATATATACATGTTCCTCCATCCCATTTGTGCAATTTATCCTTTTGTACTATTTGTTTTTATAAGCCACCTAGAATTCTACTAGGCAAAGAATGAATTAAGAAATAGATAGCTACATGCTCAGGCCCTGCAACTGATGAGGAGACAGAGCTGATTAAGCACCATCCTCCAACGTCGGGGAGCCTAGTGTGGACACAAAAGGATTCAGGGGCAATCCTCATTGCATAGTCTCAAATGTGTATAAAAATGGTTTCAATGATCATCTATCATTTACATTCATATTTAAAAGTGACAACATATAAATTTTATGTATTTCCTTTACAGTACAATGTAGAGCTAGGAGCCCAGACTCCAGAGTCAGATTGTCTATGTTCATATCTCAGCAAATTGTTGTGAACTCAGCCAGTTCTTTAACCTCTCTCTGATTCACTTTCCTTAACTGTAAAATGAGGACAAAAATACTACCTACCTCATAGAGTTACTGGGAAGATTAATATAAATAGCTATAACAAATAATAACACCTATCTCCTACTACAATTATAATTACTACAACTCCTTCTCCTATTACATTATTACCTACCACCTAGCAAGGACGGTGCTGAAGGTGAACTCTAAGAGAGCCAGTTCTAAGTGCACACTTGAGACTGGACAGAGCAAATAAGGGGGAGAAAACACTGAGCATTTAGCTCAAACGGTGGCGGTGAGGGGTAGGGATAGGACGCTCTGGAATTCTAGAGTAGTGCAGTGGAATCCCTACAAAGGTGTGGGAATGCACCTCTGGAAAAATCTTAACTTTATTTTCCTGAGATTGACTGATTAAATAGATAAATGTGGATTTGGGGGTCATTCCATTTGGTTTTTAGGAGAATGAAACAAATCAAAAGACATTTTCAGTGTCTTTTTCAGGTTTATTTTTTAAAAGCCACTCCCAGGGGTCTCTTGGGGTAAGAACAAATTGGCCCAACTCACCTATGCCCTCTGGGAAGTCAAACGATAAATTTGTAATTATGCCCTGTGTTAACTTAAGTGCCACAGCGGCGCCGAGCAGAGTAGTAGTAGCAATCAAAGGCCACACATCTTGATTTTGGAAATCTCAAGTCAGTTTTGTCACCTCACAGAAGGCTGAAGACCGGACCTTAGAAGTGATCCACTGTTAGCCCCTCATTTTACACAAGATGAAAACACGGCCCGGGGAGATCCAATGATTTGTTCAAATTCCACAAGAATTTTTTGGGGGCCGAGCAAGTTATGTCTAGCAAGTAATGGCATCCTAAGTACAATCAGTGAATGCTGGCTCCTACTGGTCATTAAGCTGCTTCCCCAAAAAAGTAAGAAAAAAAAACAAATAAGAGAAAAAATGTTTTTTAAAAAAGGAGGGGAGTGGGGGTCAAGCATGGAGCGAAGTAGCTGGAAGCTCTGAGATGCAACAAGGCTATGTTCACTGTTTTGGGGGATGGGGAGCAGTTTGCGCATGCGAATCGGCAGGTCAGAGAATGGTGGTCAGAACTGCCTAGTTATCACTCACACCCATGTAGACACAAATACTATATCCTTTCCTGAGTGCCTGACTACAGCCAAAGGAGGAAGCCAAGTCCGAGGTGCCCCAGCAGCCGCGCGGAGCCTACCTTCTCGCGCGCCGCCTCGGCAGCCGTGAAGCTCCGGAGCCGGGACAGAGAAGTTTGCGTGTTCAGGCGCGGGGCCCGGGGGAGTCGGCGGCCGGGGCTGGGTCTGTCCGCACGCGAGGGTGGGGAGGGGGCGACCCGCAGTCGCCGCAGCGCCTCTTACCGGCTCGTGGTCCTCTCACACCGCCGGTCCGCAGGGCAGACACCGCAGGCCAGCCCCGCTCGCGGTTCGCGCGGAGTTCGGAGCGAGGAACCGGAGACACAGCGTCGCCATGGAGATGAGACCGCGGGCCGCTGGAGCCCGGGCAGCAGTGGAGGGCAGAGGCGGAAGGAACGCTCGGGCGGGGGCGGGGCAAGCTGGGAGAGCGGCTGAGGGGCGGGGAGGAGGCGGGACGCGCCCAGGTAGCGCTGGAGGGCGCGAGACGCGAGAGGCCGGACGAGACGAGCCTCCCGCCGGCCTGCGAGGCTAGCCTGGGGAGGCGGTGCAAGGCGAGGACGGGGCTGAGGGGGCGGGGCGGGGCGAGCCCGGGGCGGGGCTGAGGGGCAGGGCGGGGGCGGGACGGGGGCGGAGCAAGCTCGGGGAATCACGAAGGGGACGCGGCGAGAAACCCGGGTTCGGGAGAGCGCAGCTGCTCCGCCGCGCCGCGCTTTGGGTGTATAAAATCTCGGACACACGTCCGCACTTGCACCCGTTACTTTGAGAAATGAAGAAAGGAGGGGAATTGGAATGTCGTTGTCCATACCTGATCCTTTTCTTGGCAGGGAGAGGGAGAAGGGCGGGGTGGCCTCGTTCCTGTTTTAAAATTGTGAAGTAAAAGAAGTCTTGAGTTTGGAGAGAGGTTTATCCCTAGATGTGGATGAACAAACGTCGCCTGCAGGACTTGGTCCCTAACTTGAGGTCGCTCCAAGAAAATTATGAATTTCCTGGGAGTCTTGGACCCTCCTCTTCCCCCAGCGGGGGGGAAGGTCTTAGGATGTGAAATTGACCTCGGCCAATGGGAGGTTTTACGGCCTAAATAACTGTTTGGGTCACAAAAGGGGGTGGGGAGCACTTCTATTAGAAAATTCTAATAGTCCCTCACGCTTGGCTTCTAGGAAGGAATTGGTTGCTTTTCATCACTTGGGAAGTCTCTAGGATCGATTTGTTGCTAGGCAACGGGTTTTGAAGGATGCCCGTTTGTTGGAATCAAATCCGGATTCGAATTTCACTAAGTAGCCACATGATATGAGGTATAATCGCTATTTAACCTCTGGGGTTAGGTACCTTTTGGGAATATGTACTTTGGTAGATGACTGTGTAGATGACTGTGTAGACTGTGTAGATTTGGTAGATGCTTCAAATAACAAAGTATATAAAGCTCTGACATGTAGAAGATGCTTTAAAAATGGTAAATTTTATCATCATCCTCATCAAATTTGAACGCTTGGACCATTTCAGGAACCAAGGGTATATAGAGATTTAGTTGTCTTTAAATTGTCTTAATCATCTGTCCATGTTCACTCAATCTCCTGAGACTCCTGGATGGAGGGAGGAAGCCAAAGGAAGAAAGCCAGAATGGAAGTTTTTTTTTTTTAAGTTTTTTTTTTTTTAAGATTTTATTTATTTATTTGAGAGAGAGAATGAGATAGAGAGAGCATGAGAGGGGGGAAGGTCAGAGGGAGAAGCAGACTCTGTGCCGAGCAGGGAGCCCGATACGGGACTCGATCCAGGGACTCCAGGATCATGACCTGAGCCGAAGGCAGTGACTTAACCAACTGAGCCACCCAGGCGCCCCAGAATGGAAGTTTTTTAAAGAACTCAATGAGTTATTGACAGATACATACCCAGTTTGATAAGGACATAGAAAACCACTATCTCTGCTATTATAGGAGCACCATTACATCGCTGATGTATTAAGTTTGAAGACTTTTTGTTCAATCAAGACAAAGGGAAAGTCATTATATTTTTCTATCAATAGGCTTAAAACATTAGTTTGATGAATTTGCTTAGTATTGATAAATGAGTAATGTCTGACTGGCTATTCCCATTATCCTACACCACAGAGATGTAAAGAAACCCCATATTTAACTGATTAAACTTCCTCTTCCTAACCCCTCTTCCCCCAACAGAAGAGCTCAAGTCCATTTGTAGAATGCAGTGTTTTCAATGTTTATTTATTTTTTCTGAAAGAAGGGTCAAAAATGGTTTAATGACCTTGGAGAATAAAAATATTGTCTCTGCGTGGAGAAGGGGTTAGACAGATCTGGCTTCCACCTTGGGCCTCAGAGTCATCAAATGCTAAGTGGGGATAATAACACTACTTGCCCTGGTAGCTTAGAATATGAAATGAGCGAAAATAAGCCTCTGATAGAGCATGGCACATGACAATTGATCAATAACACTTCGCTATTATGACTTATACTATAATATTATGTATATGAATAAAAGTGCCTATATCCAGGATTAAAGATCATTTAGGTAAAATGCCTATTTGAACCCATGCTGGTTATTTTATTTCTCTCTGATGAAAAAATATCACATTTCATATTTGCATAACTTTAGAAATAATTCACCTCCCTCTATAACCTTTGTGCAGAAGTTATCACTGGTGTAATACTCAAAAGTAGAGCATAGTTTAGTTCTGGCTCCTGCATTCAGGCCCAAAGTATCTATGTAGTGAGGATTTGTTCTGACAAAGTGAAGGGACAAAGTCAAACACCCATCCAAATACTGAATCACCCCATAACAACTATCTCTTATTACACTCCAGGTTTTTTAATGGATAAATTTTTATTACAGATCCGAATGTTATCAGAACATCATAAAAAATGTTCAACATTTGGTGTTTTTCTGATTACAAAAGTAATACATGTTCATGATAGAAAATTTGCAACATAGAAGCACAAAGAAAAAAAACCCACATCAGTCAGTAATTTCTTTTTTTCCTTCTAGCCTTTTCATGTGCATATATTTATAAAGTTTGTATTAGTGCACATATTGTTAGCATCTCTCTTTGCTTGACATTCTCTCCAATGTCTTAACATTTCCCTGAAGCCTTTAAAAAGTCTTCAAAACATTTTTAATGGCCATGTGATGTTATATAATACGTATAAGCCACAATTTATTCATAATTTAATCAGTCCCCAATGTGGAAATTTCCAACTTTTCTCCAGTAATTCTTTAAGAACATTTATTGAGTGTTTGCTATATATTAGGCACTGTGCTAGACATAGAACTAAAGTAGAGGACAGTAACTATAAAAATAAGGTTTTGATTAACATCTTTGTAAATAAATCTTTGATAGCATCTTTCATTCTTGGACTAAATTCCTAGGACGATGAAAACAGAACTTCAAAAAGCATTTTCCCAGCTTCAAAGGCAGACTTAAGAAATAAAACTCTGAACTGTAAAATATTAACTTTTTTGGAAAATTACCAAAAACAGAATTAATATTTATTTTGTGCCAAGTGTGAACTTACTCAGAAGATGCTTTCTCATTAGTGACTGTGAAACATCAAGGGTATTTGAAGTGTATTGACTTTGGCTTCTACCTCTAATTCTTTCCAGGATTTGCAGGTTTTCACAATAGTGTGAGATTGTTTGAAGTATATGCAAATTGCCCTACTTCCTCCTTTCACAGTTAAAATGTTAACTATTTTATTTCCAGCTTTCCTCTTGTAAACATAAGGCTTTTTTACATCTGTTTCATTTACTTTCCCGTGTGAAACATTTTGTATCTTCACACTTTTTAAGCTGAAAGCAGATTTCTTTCTTCTAAACCCAAGTTATAGGATATACTATATTGTATATAAGACACAGGATTTAACATATCCTGTAGTTAATTTTGATCAAGAAGCATCATGTAAATTTAAAAAAAAAAAAGCATGTAAATTAGCCAATGTATTTAGGGAATTTCATAATAGAGATTAAAAGCAGTAACAACTCCCCAGCACACACACACACACACAAACCTCTTACTAATCTTTGACAATTAAATGTTCATATATAAGGTTGAACCATATGAAATAGCCATTTGTGGATTAAACACAGTCAAATAATGACAACTTTATATGGTTCCATCTATGTAAATATTTCATTAACTAGTTTATAATTTTCCAACTCTCTCCAAATATTGAACTTGCTGATTATCATACTGAGGATATCCTTTATCATTGCACAAGTATTGTGTTTATTCAACTTCCACAAATATTGGAATCTAGTCAGGAGAGTGCCATAAAATGTTTGTCTATTATTGTAGAGACAGTAGAGGGAGCCTGGAGCCAAAACATTATTTTAGGCCTCATGTTAATGATGATTGTCTTCCAATTCTTGATGTGTGGATGAATTTAAATACTAGTATATATGTGAAATAGCAATCTTAAAAAAAAAAAGTTGTACTTAACTAGTTGTACTTAAGTAATCACTTTAAAAGATGGGCAGGATAAGGTTGGCTGCCAGTTCAAGCTAGCCCCATCAGGGTTCATACTGGGACCACCCTGAATCCCATTGTTTTCTGCTCTTCTCTGCGTGATGCTGGAGCCTGCACACTGCCATACTCACATACCTGTGCTCCACCATTTTCCCCTTTCAGTCCATAATTAGATCACCCATTTCTGGGAGGATTATATCATGATTATTTCATTGGAACCTCAAAATATGTTACCATCTCCAGCTGTATGTCTTAATTTAAAGTAATTGTAGTTTAGTTGATCGCTTCCTCCAGACACGTAAGGAGGCACTTTGATCCTGTCCTCAATCATATCCTTCTAGAAAAGTTTCTAACAAATTACCAATCCTTTCACAGAGCAGGAAATTTCATTAACATTAATTAAAGATATTGTCTCTTGCTGACCTCTCCTCAACCACTTTTATCCTCTGTCCAATCTTTTTTTTTTTTTTTAAGATTTTTAAAATTCATTTGAGAGAGAGAGAACATGAAGGGAGGATGTGTAGGGGGGAGCAGAGGGAGAGGGACAAGTAGACGCTGCTCTGAGCGCAGAGCTTGATGTGGGGCCTGATCTCGGGACCCTGAGAACATGACCTGAGCCAAAATCAAGAGTCAGATGCTCAACCGACTGAGCCACCCAGGTGGCCCTTCTCTGTCCGATCTTTTGTTAATTCCCTTCACCATGGTGTTATAAAGGGGTCCCCAAGGTAATTGGTGGTGTCACCACTATTCTTCACTATAGAAAGTCTAGGGATGGCTCTAAGTCCCTGAGGTAATGTGAATCCCTAAATATAGAAATAAGATGGAGAAGAACTTCTGTATTCTAAAACCGAACAGGAATCCACAGAACATAGGTAGAATCAATTTGCTATGACTGGGTTTCCTAAACTGGTGTTAAGGGGAAATTCTTCTGCCATGCTAATAACATACAAAATAAAAAGCATTTACCTGGGGGAAATTAATTTGTTAAACCGTTAAACAGGTTTTTTGTTTGTTTGTTTTACTTAACGTAGGATGTCTCAGGGCTTTAATATGCTAATGTACTTTGTCAGTCTCTCAGAGGGAGATTTTAAATGTACAGTCTTTCTCAAATTTACTTGACTAGGGAATTTCACTTCTTAGCATCATTTGGGAACTCTTGGAACACCAGATACTTCCTCTGTGATTTGAAGATAGCTCCAAGTGAGAAAAATCCCGTCCCTCCCCAACTTTTTTTTCTAAGTAAACTCTATGCCAAACATGAAGCTTGAACTCACAACCCTGAGATCAAGTCACATGCTCTACCAACTGAGCCAGCCAGGCACCCCTTATCCCTCTGGAATTTAATCAGGAATCAGCTAACCTAAAAATTGTAATGGTAAAAGCAAACAAATCTGTGAATTTTAACCAATATATATTGAAATGAAGACTGACATTGTAAAACCTAAATACAAATACGATTTTTCATGAAAGCTAGAAAAGTAAAAGTTGGAAAAAAATCCCTTTAGAGTATAACCTTCCTTTTTTTTTTTTTAATTACATTTTCCCCCCTCAGTTAATAAACAAGCTTAAGTCAAATAGCCTAAAACAAAATGAGTCAAAACCCAAAACACTTGGCACTTAAAAGTGTCCTCTTTCTCTCTCTGCTGGGATTCTCTTTGCACATCAGTCTTTGCTCAGCATGCTGCCACGGAACCTGCCCTGGCAAATGGTGTCAGATTCAATGGGGGTGCTTTCCTGGTGCTTGTCTTACTAGAGCTCTCTGCTCTAGTTGACATAGTTACTTCTCACCCGTTTTTGAAATACTATTATTCTAGCTTTCACACACCTCTTTCTCCCAGTTCTCCTAAATTCATGGGCCACTTTGTGGTGTTTTCTGCCTGTGCCTGCCCTCTACAGTTTTAATGTGCTCCCAAGATCCCCTCCCCAAGCCAGGCTGCACGGGCTCTCTGAGGATCTCATCCATACTCTCACCTATATGCTGACTAACCAAAAACCTCCCACTGAGCTCCAAGCTCATATAATCTAACTACATACTTAGACATCCCTCAGACTTAGGCACCTGTCTAAAACTGAAATTATCAATTTTCCCTCTGCCCCGAATGTCACTGAGTTTTCATGACTTTCATGTCATTAAATCCAAGAGGCGTTTTCCATCTCATCTTATTTGACCTTCCAGCCGTATCTGACACTGTTGGCATTCCCTCATTCATGAAACACTCCTTGGTCTCTGTGGGTCTATTGCCTATTGCTGTGGCACTATACGTTTCTGATTTTTCTTCCCATCTCTTTGGCTACCACTTTTGGGGGGGCATCTTTTGTTTCTTTGCCCATTATTTAAATATTGGAGTTTCTCAGGACTCCTTCCTGGGCTCCTGCATTGGTGGTCTATTGCTGCACAGCAAACCATCTCAAAACTTACTGGCTTAAAAATAGAATCTATTTTTTTTAAAAACAAAACAAAGCAGCAAATATTTTATTTGCTTATGATTCTGTGGGTCAGCAAGTTGGTGTTGGTTTGGGTAAGTGATCATGACCTTCCTGTCGTTCTCCTGCTCTTACCTATGGTCACTCATGCAGCTATGGTCATGATGGTGAGCTGAGGCCCAGATAATCTAAAATGACCTTACTCACATGTACGGTGGTTAGTGATGGCTGTTGGCTGGGCCTCCCTGTCATTGTCGGTTATCCTCAAGAAGGCTAGTCTGGGCTTCTTAACATGGTAGTCTCAAAGGCAAGAGCAGAAGCTGCAAGGCCTCTTGATACCTAGGCTCAGATCCCCACATTGTTTTCACTATTTTCTATTGGTCAAAGCAAATGGGAAACAAAATCACATTGTAAAGAATAATGCAAACCAGGATGAGAGGAGCATATGGCCATTTCTTACAGTACATACGACCCCTTTCCCTTCTTACTCTGTGTTCATTTCCTAATAGATCTCATCCATTCATTTGGCTTGTTGTCCTTCAATATACCATCAATAACTCCATAATATATGTCTCCTCCTCAGACCTCACCTCTAAACTCATATAGCATGTGCCTTCTTGACCTCTTCACTTGCATATGTCAATGATACTTCAAGCTCAATAGCTCTACTACAGAACCAGTCTTCTTCCAGAAATGCGCCCTCTCCCAGTGTTCCCTATCTTAGTGAGTATAGCCATTCTCAAGAAGCCTGGGCAAATTCCTCTTTTTTATTCCCCATTTCCATTCCATAATCCAGTCATGTCAGTTTTACATCCTGAACAACTCCACACCATGTCCTTTTTTTTCATTTCCACTTCTACCACTTTAGACCAAGTTACCAGCACCCTTTACTTGGATTACTACAAAGATTATCCTGAGGTTACTATATCCAGTTTTGTCTCTTCCACCAAACCCATTCTCTGAGAGCCAGAGCGATCTTTTAAAATGTAATTTGAGAACTTTTTGTTCAAAATGACAAACTATGTTCAGATTTATCACCTACCTCTTTCCCTCAATACCTTTACCAAGATAATATAAAAATAAAAAAGGTCTAGATCCACAACAAAGAGAATGGGGCTGGAGAGATGACCATTAGACAGACTGGTTGGTCCGAGACAGTATGTTGTGTCAGGAGATAAAATCTATATAAAAATATATTACTGCAGAATCTAATAGTGCACTGTGATTACATTTCCTTTCTTTTCTTTCTCTCTCTCTCTCTCTCTTTTTTTTTTTTCCTGTTGGCCACTGTATCATATCTTTAGATTCTTAAACCTACTTGCTTGGTTAAATCCGCAACCTGGTTAAATCCAGTTCTCAGCCTTCTTCATGCCTGTATCAGTTCAGCAGACTGTGGCTAATGGAAAACACATGACTAGTTTCATTTTAAATTCATTACCATTAACCTCCAGGGGGTCCTCAGTGCTGCCCCACCATCAGGCCACATGTCCTTAGTCCATCTGCTCTCCCTCTCCTACACCAGTGGTCTTCAAACTGTGGTTGCTTTCCAAGAAGAAAAGACTTTAAAGGAATCACCTACCGGATCCTCAACATCTGTATGGACTCTTTCCTAAAATATTTCTGCTTCCCCTCTCACTTTACAAAAGAAGGGCATATCTCTCACCCATCTCAAAGCTCTGAGGTGGCCCCACAGTGTAAATACCTCCTGGGCCAAGCCAAAGGGCAGTTCCTTTTCACGATGGATCGAGACACCATCATCATTTTGGATTTCCTGTCTTTCTCTATTCTACATATATTTCAGTTAAGGTGGAACCAATATAGGGTATTTTGAAATGTTGAAACATTTTCAGCTGTGAAGCATTGTGGAGTGGGGAGGTGGGAGTGATTACAGTCTTTGTGGAAAGACCTGGCTTCCTCCACCGCCAGGCTACAGTCAGGAACACAGGGCGCTCTTGGGGGGAGTCCACAGAAGCTTGGTGAAAAACAATGAACGCTCAAAGTGGCTTTTTAAAAGTATTTAAACATTAGCAAATCTTTTTAGCTATTCTTAATATTCATCCTTAGGGCCAAGTCTTTAGCTAGAAGGAAAGAATTTTGAACAGCAAATCACAGTAAATTAATAACACGATTCTTTTCAGTGTGAATGGCAGGATTCCTGGGACTACTGAGTTTTAAAAGACACTCTAGATAAAAGCCACAGATAAAGCTTTCATGTGATTTCTTTCAGATTGGGTGTACATTATTAAATAACATATTTAGAACCCACTATATTAAGTCATATTATGAAATATTTCAGTTACAATTAATCCTCACCTTATAAATGTTAAATATTGTCTACCTCCTATTAAAAAAAAAATGGTTGCTAGCTTCAAATTAGTTTTTTTTTCCAGCTGGCTATGATTTAAATTTCATTAAATAAATAGGAAAATGTGATTATGATGTCTAAAACTAATGGAGTTCTTTCTAATTTTTATTTGAAAACTTATGCTCAAAAGCAGAAGGCTAGAGATCAGTATATGGTCATAAACATAAATGCTATAGTAAGTACATAAATAAACAATAACCAGACTAGTTAACAATGGCATTTAGAAGTAATTAATAGTAGGACTAATTAAACAAGTAATATGTATGAGAAAAGCAACAATATTTTTTTAAAAGATTTTATTTATTTATTTGAGAGAGAGAATGAGAGAGAGAGAGAGAGCACATGAGGGGGGGAGGGTCAGAGGGAGAAGCAGGCTCCTCGCTGAGCAGGGAGCCCGATGTGGGACTCGATCCAGGGACTCCAGGATCATGACCTGAGCCGAAGGCAGACACTTAACGATTGAACCACCCAGGTGCCCCTATTTTATCTCTTTTTATTTTTTATTTTTTTTTAAAGATTTTATTTATTTATTTGAGAGAGAGAGAATGAGCAGGGGTGGAAGGGTAGAGGGAGAGAGAGAGAGAGAGAAGCAGACTCCCCGCTGAGGAGGGAACCCGACATGGGACTTGATCCCAGGACGTTGGGATCATGACCTGAGCCGAAGGCAGACGCTTAACCGACTGAGCCACCCAGGTGCCCCTTTTTAAACTTTATATAGGATATTTAAATTTTATAGGCCATGTTGTTATGTATTCTTAAGATATGTAAACAAAAGATATTTTAAAAGAACATAAATACAGTAGGATTAAACAGGTATTTAATATTTAATATATTTATATATGTTTATTAAAAAATAACAATGACATGCTTTTTTTCTGTCTTATAGGTAGGTTATTTTTTTTTTTAAAGATTTTATTTATTTATTTGAGACAGAGAGAATAACAGAGACAGAGAGCACATGAGAGGGGGGAGGGTCAGAGGGAGAAGCGGGCTCCCTGCGGGACTCGATCCAGGGACTCCAGGATCATGACCTGAGCCGAAGGCAGTCGCTTAACCAACTGAGCCACCCAGGCGCCTAGGTAGGTTATTTTAAATCTTTGTTTCCTTTTCCAATAATATTTCTCTGAACTGCCTGCAGCCTTTAAGACATCGTTTTTTTTCTTTTATGTAGTGGTTAAACTGAATACGGTCAAATGTAAATTCATGTTGACTCTATTATCAAGTCTACATTATAGAAGTTTATAGACTGATTGGAATTTGCCAAGATTTACATTTGCACTCTCTGCTGAACAGGCAGATAGATGAGCAAAGTCTAGTTTTTATTTGAGCAAGATATCAACGATCTTTTGTTTTCTATTTTCTACAGTTTTATTAAAATCTTCAGAGAAACCAAGAAAATGATTTGAGACTCCACTTTTCAAATTAAAACACCTAAGAAGGGGTGACCATTTTTTTGTTGCTGTGATCCGATGCATTATTTAATATATTATAGAAAGTGCAATCACGGGTAAGATGCAACAGAATGCGCTCTCTATATAAGGGCACTGTAATAATGTCCCCCCCCAAAAAAAAATCATGTCCAGCTGAAACCCGTGAATGTGACCTTATTTGAAAATAGGGTCTTTGCAGATGTAATCAAGTTAAGATGAAGTCATACTGGATTAGCATGCCCTAAATCTAATATGACAGGTGTCCTTTAAGGAGAGGGAAACTTGGACACAGGAGGAAAAGGGCCATGGGAAGATGAAGGCAGAACTGGACTGATGAAGCTATAAGTCAAGGCATGCCGAGGATTGCTAGAGCCACCAGGAACTGGTACACAGACCTGGAACAGATTCTTCCCTAGAACCGCAGAGGGAGCACGGCCCCGCTGACCCCTTGATTTCAGGCCTCTGGTCTCCAGAACTGTGAGGGACTAACATTTTTTTTTGTTTTTCAAGCCACCTGGTGTATGGTACTTCGTTACGGTGGCCCCAGCAACCTAAGAGACAAACGTATCTGTTCTCAGATTTCCCCACAGGACATTTTAGTTTCAGCCCATGAATCAGTAAGTGTGACTTTACTCAGCTCCTTGAGCCATAAAAGGAATGATAAAATAATGTGTATTCATTCATGTGGTATTCCCACACCAACTCTGTGGTCACCATTTTCAACTGAGCATTGCTACCTTGGGGAGACAAATGTTTGATTAACTTAGGGCTTCCTTGTCTAATACCGGACTTGTGAGATTCACTCTCCGTCTGTGTTTTCACAGTCTCGTCTGCCGTGCCTATCCCACAATTATTTTCTGCATACTGTACCGCATGCTCTGTTTGGGCTATTTAGTCCCCTGCCCCAGCTGTATGTGTCTTTCCTTCTGTCATAAAACAACACATTTAGCCTCCTTTTTTCAGTGTTATCTGGATCATGCTTGTGATATTGCAGGTGTTCCCATTTTCATGATCTGAACTTTTAAAAAACAGTGTCACAATATTCACAGTGTTAAAAATTAATCTAGTGCTATCCCTGTAATAGGAGGCTGACTCCATTTTTTATTTTTTATTTATTTATTTATTTTTAAAGATTTTATTTATTTATTTGACAGAGAGAGACACAGTGAGAGAGGGAACACAAGCAGGGGGAGTGGGAGAGGGAGAAGCAGGCTTCCCGCCGAGCAGGGAGCCCGATGCGGGGCTCGATCCCAGGACCCCAGGATCGTGACCTGAGCCGAAGGCAGACGCTTAACGACTGAGCCACCCAGGCGCCCCGACTCCATTTTTTATGATGGGCTACCAATGGCTTTAAGCCTCATGCCTTCCCTGTGCCCCCCTCCACCCTCCATCTGGGCAAGCTGCTATGAAAGCCTGTTCTCTCTTGTGGTGCTGGTGGGAGGTTGAAACCACACAACCCATACCCACACTGGAAACCCTCATCCCACGCCCACCCCCTCACCACAGAAACCCCAAGCCAGTCTGTCTCCTTTCCCCGCTCCCCCCACCCCCTGGGCCTACAGGAGATGGCTGCCTGCTCTCCCCCAGAGACTTCAATGATGTAAATAAATGAACTTTTCCATAGCCTCTTGGTGTGTGCATCAATCCAACATCTGAACCAAATTTCTGGGTGGGGAATCTATTCTGATTATCCAAGGTGGCCACAGTAATCTTAATACGAGGCACAACAGTTAATCCACAGGCCAAGTCAAACACGGACTGTTAATGACAGGATCACAATGCACTTGAGTTGTGGACTTAACTCGTATCACTTGAAAGGAGGTAACAACAGGTGATCCATTATTGTGAACTGAAAATCATGGTTGCCAACATCAGTGGTCAGGGGAAAAATTAGTGGTGGCGACTACTTGGGGCAGAGAGTTTATACAATATTCATTTGGCACTAAAAACAGTGCTGCCTTCAATCCCTATGTCTTTGGCCACTGTATGTATGGGTTTTGTACTCCCCCCACCCAAATTTGGCACCCATCACGGAAACTCACGATTTTGTGGGGTGCCCCAGGAACCAGGACTTTCAGTGCTAAAATGAGGATAGTTTCAATGAAAAACCTTAAATAAGAACTGTTCAGCTGAACCCTATCTGAATCCTGACCCACAGAGACCATGAGCCATGGCAATTAATTATTGTTGTTTTCAGCCACTAAGTTTGGGGGTGATTTGTTATGAGTAATAGATAACAAAACAGCAGCCCAAACCACCGGCAGCTGGGTCCCTCATCTTTTCCCTCGAGGCCTGCTCTTCTCACCATCTTCCTCGTCTCATTAGGGGACAACTCCCCTCTTCCGGTTGCTCGGCTCAAAAACCATACAGTCATTCTTAACTCCATTTTTTTCTCCCGTATCCAACCATTCACCGATTATGTTGGTTCTACCTTCAACGTATATTCAGGTTCTGACCACTTCTCATCTTTTCCACTGCTACTACTGTATTTCGAGCCACCATCCTCTCTTGCTTAAATTATTTCAATGTCTCTTAACCAGTTTTCCTGCTTCCTCATTGTTTCCCTTCAGTCTCTTCTCAACACAATATCCAGAGTGATCCTGTCACAATGTATCTTAGATCCTGTCACTCTGCTGCTCAAAACCCTCTCAAGGTGTCCCATCTCCTACAGAAAAATCCAGCGTTGTCACTGGCCCTAAACAATCTGTTCCCTATTTCTTCTCTTTATTCCCCTCTACATGTCCCCCATGATCAATCTGCTCTAGCCACATGAGCTTCCTTGCTGTCATTCCAACATGATAAGCACACTCCTACCTTAGGGTCTTGTACTTGCTGTTCCTTTTGCTTTAAATGCTATTCCCTATGCCCAGATGGCCATTTGTCTTTCTCCCTCACTTCTGTAAGGTTACTTTCTGAGTGCAGCTTTCCCTGCCCAGACTACTTAAAATTTCAGCCTTTTAGCCTGACTTCCTGTCCTCCTTCCTTGCTTTATTTTCTTCTTAGTTCTTACCCATTAACTATATACTTTACAGATTTATCTTGTTTGTTCTTTGTCTCTCCACTGAAGTGAGAGCTCCACAAGGGCAAGGATCTTTCTGTTTTGTTCACAGTTTTATCTCTACAGCCTAGAGAACAGTGCCTAGAATATAAGCAAACCCTCATTGAACATTTATTGTTCAACGGATAGTCATCATAGTATATGCACTGCACGTTGAGCTTCAGATTTAGACGCAGCACTTAGGAAAATAATGGAAGACAATTGTAGAGAGCAAAATGGAGTCTCTCATGGCAAGCAGGAGCCTGTTTCAAGCAATGACATAACCAGTTAAGGTATTGCAGCTAGGAGATACCGCCAGGACCAACGTCAGTTGACACCCCAGAGCTGCTAACGAGCAGAACCAGAGGAGGTCCACAGAAACCCCAAACTGATTAAATCCCTTTAAAAAGGGAAGGATTTTTTAAATTTAATGAACTAATTTATTTTTTAAAGATTTTATTTATTTATTTATTTATTTATTTATTTATTTATTTGAGAGAGAGTGAAAGCAAGAGAGATCACAGAGGGAGAGGGACAAGCAGACTCCCCTGTGAGCAGGGGGCCCGATGCGGGGCTTGATCCCAGGACCCTGGGATCATGACCTGAGCCGAAGGCAGATGCTTAACTGACTGAGCCACCCAGGAGCCCCTAAAAAGGGAAGGATTTTGGCAACAGACTGTCAGACTTTTCAGACACGACCCCTCTATGTCCGACCACTTAAAAAAGGCAACTGCCCCGAAGGCTCTGCCTGATGGATCTCTGAACAGAGCCGAGATCCTCCACTGCTTGGACATCGGAAGCAGTGAGCGCGGAGAGCGACCTGGACCAGACCAAGGCCTTATCTCAACTGCTCTCCCACAGACTGACTTTGCGTTTGGTTCGTTCACTTTCTGCACCCTTCTGGTACCTTGTTTGTTGTGTGGCTTGTCTCCTGTCCTGCTTTGTGTGCTGCGTAAGAAGTCAAGTTTAATCGCATAGCAAATTGTCATTGAGTTTGGAATCCTGAACCTACTTTATAATTGTGATTTAACTTTGCTTTATGATCGAATAAAGCTGACGTTGTGGAAAGACGTAACGCGAGTGTGTGCCTTTGTAGTGTGCTCATGACAACAATCATGATAGAGAACAGGTTGTAAGTGCTGTGGAGTTTAAGCATGTGAATGTATGATGCAGAAGTTTGGAATGAAAGGGGTGGGAAGTGAAGGAAGGAAAGGGATACCAGGGTCTTCATCCTGCAAAATCCCAGAGACAAGAGATCCTATCTCTGGTGGTTGCAAAAAGAAGTAAAGTTGTAAGCACAAAGCTGAAAGTTACAAGCCTAGCTCATAGAACTAAGAACAATGAGTTAACTACAGGAGCATGGGAGAAAGACATGAGTGCTAGGGTTAAGTCATAGCTGTAAATGAATAGATAAGATTGGCAATATCTGTCTTAGCCTAATTTTCCTAGAAAATAACCTGAGGCGAAGTTTAAGGGCTAATGCTTTATTAGGATGTGCCATCCCAGCTCTGCAAGACTTAAGGAAACAGGAAGAGAATCAGGAAAGTACTGGCAGCAAATTAGAGGTGTTGAATTACTGCGCTGGCCATTGCTTCATAAAGGGCCTCGAATAAATGTAGCTGGTTCCTCAGCAGGTGACCACTCAGTCACAAAGGACCTCTCTGGACAGAATGTATGGAAATATTGTGCCTGGAACAATCCATCAGAGGGAGAAGAGAAAGCATAACTGTAATCTCCCTTTGTTTTCTGTCTTCCATTGGTCAAAAGGTGCTGCCGGGAGAGTTAACCACCCCCACCCTCTTGCAGGTTGTATCACCAGACCCTTTTGGTCCCACTGGGGAAGCCAGATCTGGGCATGTGGCCTGATGGCCTCCTGCAGTAGAACCAGAAGCTCAGACTTAGTTGTCACCACTGGGCTGGCCTGGGCAAGGCAAGTTGCGAGACAGGGAGAAAGGTGAGCCTGAAGAAATCTAAACAAGCATACATGATATGTCCTGTACACTGTCCGAACTCCATAAATCAAGAAACAGAGATGTAAGCATATACATTCAAATATAGAGATAAGAAAACTGTCTGAAGAATAAAAGTGGAAGTTAAAGTGGTTGCTTCTGGGGGTGGGAAAGAGGTTGGAGAGCAAAAATATTACTTATTATTACTATTAGCTCTTCTTTAAAAAAATATTTTTAAATTTATTTATTTGAGAGAGAGCGAGAGGGTGAGAGCACAGAGGGAGAGTGAGAAGCAGACTCCCCGCTGAGCAGGGAGCCCGATGTGGGGCTCGATTCCAGAACCCTGCAATTACGACCTGAGCCGAAGGCAGACGCTCAACCAACTGAGCCACCCAGCTGCTTGTACTATTAACTATTCTGTACAATTTTTTCAAATGCATGAATTATATTGATAAAAATTCTTTTTTTAAGACCTTGCAAACTAGATTTTATCACTCTCCCAAATTCTTCAGTGATGTCCCGTTGCTATTAGAATAATTAAAACATGTTAAACAACACCATTTCCAACTGAATATTAGCTCTCAGATTCTGAAATGTTAATATTGTTGCTATCTATATAGTCTAAATTTGTTGTTATAAGGGTACTATTCAAATACCAGTGATTTTGTGCTAACCTGCTGCAGGGACAATATTTAAGGGAAAAAAGTACAATTGCCCATTTTTAGTTTTGGAGGTTTCAATTCTGAACTGAAGTCCCTGAACCCCAGGGCTCCGCTGGCCTCTCCTAACTCACGAGAAGCTATTCCCTCTTGATTTCTGCTCAAGCCATATTGGCTACATTTCTGTTTCTCAGACTGCCCTCCCCCCAACTTCTACCTCAGGGCTTTGGCACTCGGATGCTCCCTTAACTGCCCATGACTCCCCTTCCTACCCCAATCCCCCAACATATCAAGTTCAGTGTATTCTAAGCTTCCGGTAGCTACACGTCACCTACGTGATGTTTGTTTCTTGTGTAAGGTCTAGCCTAGTATTTAACTTACCATCTATCTTTAAATTAACAACTTTGTTAGACTTAAAAATATTTATCTTTACAAGAAAACCTTACCTGTTAACAAATATGGAAAACCAAGATCACTTGTCACAAATCCCACAAAACTGTCAAATAAATGTATAATAATGACAATAAGAATACATCTCTGTGCTACCAGTGGTTCATGTGACATACTTGGCAACCTCTTAGTTTAGTTATCTGCCTTTTGATTCATCTTTGAGTTATTAGCCTAAATGTCTTTTTTTTTTTTTTCAGGGGAATCGCTCATTGTTTGGACTGGACCAGCCTCTTGTGTTGCCCACTTGTTACCATTGCTTCATAACACTCATGAGATTATAGAACTTGTAGTTATACATTTGTAGGGTGATTTTTAAATGTCTGCCTCCCCAGTGGGGCTTGCGCGTCATGAGAACAGGAATTGTGTTACTTTTGCTCATCTCACATCTCCTGAGGTGATCACAGTGTGCAACCTACTGTTAATGCTTAAAAAATACTTATGGAATGAATAAATGAATACCTGTACGAGATTTTCACCAGCGATCAACCAACTTTATCTGTTTTGTTTCCATGCCCACCAGCCTGTCTTTCTAACTATGACCAAGTGTCCTCAAATTCTTTTTGAGAGGAAATGGGATAAAAATAAGTAATGTAGGAATGAGTAGACAGATGTCAGGAAGAGGGTGACCTGGAGTGGCAAATCATAATTACGAAAAATGGCTGCAATAGCATTTCCCATCCCAGGTGTAATTGTGCAGAGGGTCTTTGTCACTTTCCCATGAAGAAGTGAGTCTAATTCCCTCCTTTTGAATCTACATTAGCTTTAATGACTTGCTTCACTAAAGCCAACAAAGGTGACTTCCAAGACTAAGTCAGGAAAGGCTATGCAGCTTCTGCCTTTCTCTCTTAGAACACAGTCTGGTTGCACCTCTCAGGACACCCCCTCGTGGAGCCCAGCCACCACACTGACAAGTGTTCAAGCCAGTGGTTGCCAGCCCCAGGGGAGCCCAGGTTTCTAGTTGCCCCAGCCCAAGCGTTGGACATGTGAATGAGGCAGCCTCCAGGTGATTCCTGCCCCCAGCCACTGGAATTTTCCCAGCTGAGGGCCCAGACATTGTGGAGCAGAGACAAGCCATCCTTATTTGCCCTGTATAAATTCCTGACCCACAGAATCTGTGAGCATAAGACGACGTATTTTATTCCACTAAGTTTTGGGATGGTTATTTTATGCCACTAAATTTGTTTGTTTGTTTGTTTTTGTTTTTAAGTAAGCTCCATGCTGGGCTTGAAATTATGACCCTGAGATCAAGACCTGAGTTGAGATCAGGAGTTGGACACTTAACCAACTGTGTCACCAGGTAGGGGTGGTTTTTATGCAGTAATAGATAACCAGAACAGAATTTGGTACCTGGAAGTGGGATTATTCCATAACAACAACAACAAAAACAAAAGCAGAAGCCATTGGCTTTTTACTGAGCAGCAGAAAGAAGCTTGTGGAAGTAAAGTAAGACCAACTTTACTTGAGAAGAGGTAAAAGCTCTTATTTAGAACTTGCTACAGCCAAGGAGTCACCCACCATCATTTGCATTTTGGCAGAAAGTCAAAGGCAGGCAGAGGAGTGGGATAGTCTTAGTGGAGAAAAGGGAAAACGTTGAGTTTGTTCTGATTAGAGGCTGTTGGCATGGGATGCTGTAGGTGGGCGACCTAGAAGCAGGGCATCCTGCGTGATTGGTTAGAGTACACATCTAGCTTTTTCTGGTTGGTCCTAAGTTGGAAGCAGTGACAAAAATTAGGGGAGCTATCAGTTATTAATCAAGTCCTGGTCACTTTAGGCTGATCGTTATAAGGGCTACTGTCTGCTTTTCTGGAATTTTGCTAGTGATTTGCATTCTGACTTCCGGCCAGTCTGACTTATAGTAGGCTGGATGCCTGGGCTGGTTACTGTAGATTATGGGTAGGTTTCTTAGCCAGGTCGCTACAGATCGTGTGTCAGAGTTCCGTTTCTATGTATTATCTGGCCATTATCTGTATATTCAATCTCTCAAGGTCGAATGGCCTTGGGAAGTTTGTTGGTGAAATGTGGATGGACCTTGAGAAGACTGCCAGTGAAGGCAAGAGGGACAAGGAGGAAATTATTGTTGAAAGGCGGAAAAAGGTGACCTTGCTACCTTGCAGCAAAAGGTTTAGCAACACTGACACCTGAAGTAACATGAAAAATAGAAAATATACTGAACGAACTGGTGGATCTAGCTAAGGAGATTTCCTGGCGGAAAGCTGAAAGTATCAACTGGTTTCTTTTAGTTACTGATGATAAAATATGGTGGAAGAAAGAGGAACCATTCAATTTTCCGGCAAAATTTAGAGGAAGTATAGGGGGCTCAATCCAGTCTTCCAGTCAGTAAAGCATCCTCAAAGAAAGATCTTCAGTGCAAAGGTCTGAGGTGCGATCAGGAAGACACAGTGCCAGGGTTGAAATGAAGCCACTGATGTGACTTTAATTACCTTCTTAAGATCTTAGAAAGATTTAAGACAGTGCCTCGTGAACCATTTCAGACAGATAACTGGCCTTTTAAGGATCGTAAGACCACTTGTCTCTTTGGTTCAGGTCTTCAGATGGCAAGGAACTGTATGGAAGGGGCTGTACCTGAGAGCCCTCATCAGCACGAAGGCTTGACTAGATCCAAGATCTCCGACTTTGGATTGACGCAGACTATAAAGATCTTGAGGACAAGCCTCTGGAGATGTTTTTTTTTTTTTTTTAAGATTTTATTTATTTATTTGACAGAGAGAGACACAGTGAGAGAGGGAACACAAGCAGGGGGAGTGGGAGAGGGAGAAGCAAGCTTCCCGCAGAGCAGGAAGCCCCATGTGAGGCTCAATCCCAGGACCCTGGGATCATGACCTGAGCCGAAGGCAGATGGTTAACAACTGAGCCACCCAGGCGCCCCACCTCTGGGGATTTTGAGGGAGAGATGGGATATTTTGTATGCGGGAGGGAGGTGAACTGTTAATGCCAGAGTGCAAACTGTGCGAGACTGTAGTTTTCCAAAGATGGTAGCAGTGATGGCTCTTTTGCAGTGTGAACTTGTTAACTCCAACAAGAGATCTGGAGTCCACTTTCCCTTTCCTCGAATCTAGGCTAGCCTTACTGATTTGCTTGCAACCAATAAAATATGGTAGAAGTTTCACGAAGTGACTTCTATGGCTAGGTCTGAAAAGACCGTGTAGCTTCTGCCTGTTTTGCAGTGTTCACTATTGGGATGCTCAAGCTCAAGACATTCCCTCGGGGAACCCACTTGCCATGCTGTTTTTTGTTTTGTTTTTGAGAGGGTGTGTCCTTGTGGGGGGGGTGGGGGGGAACGGGGGGCAGAGGGAGAGGGAGATTGAGAATCTTAAGCAGACTCCACACCCAGCATGGAGTCCAATGTGGGGCTCCATCTCACAACCCTGAGATCCTGACCTGAGCCGAAATCAAGATTTGGACGCTTAACCGACTGAGCCACCCAGGGGCACCCCGCCCCAACACTTGCCATGTTTTGTGAAGCCCAAGTCATATGGGAAGGCCATGAATAGGTGCTCTGCTTGACAAATTCTACTGAGCTCAGGCTGTCTTTCTAGCGGCACCAGACATGTTGGTAAGGCAGTCTCCAAATGATTCCAGTGCCTTTGAGCCACCCCCAAGTAAGTCATTCCCAATTGAGACCTCAGACACTGTGGGATACAAGCCACCCCTACTGTGTCCTGTCTGAATTCCTGTCCTGCAGAACGTGTGAGTGTAATACAACATTTGCTATTTTATGGCAATAAGTGTTGGGTGGTTCCATTTAGCAATACATAAACCTGAACACCTGCCTATACACAAGTGATCCGAAGAATCATGCCATTTTCAAGCAGGAAGGACCTCAAGAGATCCATCACCCACTCCTACTGACTCAGTTTTCAGATAAAAAAAACTGACCTTCCTAGAGCTCCATGCCTTACCTACAGTCATGCCATTAGTTAGTAGCAGACCAAGAGCCTGAACTCCTCTTCCATTATAGTACAGATGTGTCTACCACACAGGAGTCTCCTGTAAACTGGAACAGTATTGGCTGCTCTGCCAGAGATAGGATCTTCACTAAAGTTCTAGCTCTCTTGAGGGATAAAGCCCTGAATTTGGGTAAACCTTTAAGTTGAAGCTCCCTATAGGGCCTGTCTAAAGAGTCAGCATGAATCACATTACGAGACTGGCCAACTTGTTTCTTTTCTCAATCTTCCTTGGTCTCTCTCCCTCTCCTTCCTGTGGCTTCTTCCACTCCACAATTTTCTTCTATTTTCCTTTCTTCAACACTGTGTTTGAATGAAACCTCGTGTATCGGCCAATGGTTCAGAGAAGCCTAGATTATGCCTATAGTATATGGGATACAGACTCATAACCTAAGTGGAAAGGATCATCCAGCTGATTGGTGATTCTCAAAAGAGCTCAGGATATGAAACAGAAATGGAACACCCCATCTACAAGGAGACTCTTGAGGCATCCCATTAGTCACCAGGGGTTCTAAGGAATTACATTTGGAAACCCCTAATTTCCCTCTCATTTATAGATGGGGAAACTAATCTCACAGAAGTAAAGTAATTTGCCTATAATCATCCATGGTCTTTGCACTTCTGTGTGTATCTCAGAACTGAAATCTCTCAAAATCAAAACAGGGAGCTGTATTTTTCCCCTTAAAGCTCTTATCTGTGGCAGTTTAATACATCACTGGTATTCAAAGAACACATTTTTCAAATCACAATTTCAAACTATTTAGATCATGGCATTAAATTGTAGGGATGAAAGCAAATTTACAGGGTGCTCTTCAAGTGTTTAATGGAGCATATGTGTCTTCTCAAGACTGGTGCTTTAGAAAAGACGTAAAGGGAGGAAAATATAAATAAGGACACACTCTACAGAGAAAAAGAAAGAAATCTTATGAAGAAATAGTCCAGAAACTCAAAATTTTAAAACCTGGTGGGAAGGTACTTGGGGATTGTTTAACTAAACTCAAGTGTAGACACTGTTATTTGGTCCTGCTCCACTGAGGAGCTGGAAATAAAATGGAACCATTAAGTTTAAACCTAGTAATAATACTGTTGGCTTTGGTTCTATGTTTCTGTTTTTGTCTGTGTTTTCTAGACAGCTTTCACATTTCTAGGAAAGAGAAGGAGTGAAGGAGTGACTATATTGAACACATAGATGGAGAGACT
Source organism: Mirounga angustirostris (assembly GCF_029215605.1). NCBI lineage: Eukaryota > Metazoa > Chordata > Mammalia > Carnivora > Phocidae > Mirounga > Mirounga angustirostris. The sequence goes on along the minus strand of NW_026991711.1, from coordinate 134,826,814 downwards.
GGAGCTCTAAAAGGTGAATTCACATGATCAAGTCAAGGATTGGCCCATTTGAGTCACAGATCTGTTTTTGGATTATAAATCCTTTCAGAATTTAACTAAATTTTAGATTTACTCTCCAGAAAAATGAGTACATTAACAAATTTGCAAAAAAAAAAAAAAAAACCATTCATGAGGAAAGAATATCCAATGGGAAAAAGACAGTTTCTTCACAAATGGCATTGGGAAAACTGGACAGCTACATGCAAAAGAATGAAACTAGACCACTTTCTTACACCATACACAAAAATAAACTCAAAATGGGTTAAGAGCCTGGATGTAAGACCTGAAATCATAAAAATCCTAGAAGAGAGCACAGGCAGTAATTTCTCTGACATCGGCCATAGCAACATTTTTCTAGATGTGTCTCCTGAGGCAAGGGAAACAAAAGCAAAAATGAACTACTGGGATGACATCAAAATAAAAAGCTTCTGCACAGCAAAGGAAGCAATCAACAAAACTAAGAGACAACCTATGGAATGGGAGAAGGTATTTGCAAATGACATATGTGGTAAAAGGTTAGTATACGAAATATATAAAGAACTTATAAAACTCAACATCCAAAAAAACCCCCAAATAATGCAATTAAAAAATGGGCAGCAGACATGAACAGACATCTCTCCAAAGAAGACATCCAGATGGCCAACAGACACATCAAAAGATGCTCAACATCACTCATCATCAAGGAAATGCAAATCAGAACTATAATGAGATATCGCCTTATACCCGTCAGAATGGCTAAAATAAAAAACACTAGAAACAAGTGCTGATGAGGATGTGGAGAAAAGGAACCCTCTTGCACTGCTGGTGGGAATGCAAACTGGTGTAGTCACTGTAAAAGATAGTATAGAGGTTCCTCAAAAAGTTAAAAATAGAAGTGCCATATGATCCAGCAATCACACTACTGGCTATTTACCCCCAAAATTCAAAAACACTAATTCAAAGGGATACATGCACCCCTATGTTTATTACAGCATTATTTACAATAGCCAAATTATGGATGTAGCCCGTGTTCATCAACAGATGAATTAACAAAGAATAAGATATATATATACACACACACACACACATTATGGATTAAAGAGTACACTTATGACGAGAAAAAGAAAAGAAAAATTGAAAGATTATAGCAATAAACACATGTATGCGTTTAACCTAGATTCAGTGCTTCTTAACATTGTGCTACATTTGCTTTCTCTCTCTCTTTTGATAGATAAGGTGTAGATAGAGCCTACATATATATTTTTGACACAAACATTTGAAAGTAAGTTGCAGACATCATAAAACTTCACCCTGAAATACTCGAGCATGGGTCTCCTAATATATAGAATTGTTGAATCACTATATTGTACACCTGAAACTAATATAACACTGTATGTTAACTATACTGGAATTAAAATAAAAACTCAATAAAAAAAAACTGAAAAAAAGGCCCATTCATGGACCCTATATTTATCAATCTCTCAACCAAATGTATTAGTATAAATACAGACAACAGAACACCTTTAAGCAGTTAAAAAGATGAACTTCATCTTCTGTTTTGGAATGGAAAAGTGAACATTACTTAAAGGGTTCAAGAAGTAGACCCTAGAATAGTTGCATATAAGCAGTACAGTGCTATTTATATAAAAGCAAATATTTATATTATGCCCTATAGCAATAGTAGCAGATTTTGGCTTTGGGTTTTGTTTTTTTTTAGATTTTATTTATTTATTTGAGAGAGAGCACAAGCAGGGGGAGTGGCAGGCAGAGGGAGAGAGAGAAGCAGACTCCTCACTGATCAGGGAGCCCAATGCAGGCTCGATCCCAGGACCCTGGGCTCATGACCTGAGCCAAAGGCAGATGCTTAACCAACTGAGCCACCCAGTAGCCCCAGTAGCAGATTTTGTTATTGAGTGCTTGTTCTAAATTATTTAACATATATAATTGAATTTTATCCCCTATAAATTAGGTACTATTATTATACCCATTTTGCAACTGAGGAAACTGAGCCTTCAGGAATTAAGTAGTTTACCTGAAATCACATAGGTATGTATGGTAGAGGTGGTTTACAAACCCAAGACACACACACACACACACATATACACACACACAAACTGGAAGCCACATGAGGCTAAGAACCATATTCAGCATCTAGAACAGGGCTGGGCATGCTACAGGAGATCAATAAAGATGTGTTGATTGAATGAATGAACCAAAATGTTAATAGTAGTTATGTATATGGGGTGAGGATAAAGTAGCCCTTTCATTTTCTAACTTACATGGTTTTTATTTATTTGGATATGTATGATGAGTATGTTGGCAGAACACTCTTAGTGTTCAACAAATATCCATGTGTGTCTCTGCATTTCCCATTCCCCATGCATCTAGGTGTGTTCATGGGACTAAATCTCACCAAGAACATGAGGGTGGAAATAATGTGTCTCCTTCAGTCTGAGGCATGTAAGAGACAAGGGTCATTAGGGGCCATCTTTGAGGCTGGCTACAATGGAAGCTACGGGAGATCCAGCAATGTGGCTGAGACTCAGTTTGTCTGTGTGATCTTGTACAGCAAATAAAGATAAATATCAGGTTGTTTTGTTTTATAATTCCCTGAAATCATCTTGTTTATTTGTTTATTTGTTTATTGTGTAAATACTCCCCTACTAGCATGCTGGCCTTCTGAAAACAGGAAGTTTGTTGCACTGTCTCCCCAGTGCCTAAAACAGTGACTGCCACATGAGAAGAGCCTCTGAACGGTGAAATGAAGGAACAACTGAATGAATGAAGTCCTCTGGGTGCCTGAGCATGGATAAAGCTGGAAAGCAGTGATGGAATTTTCCATAGCAGCCTCCTAAGAGGGTCCCCTTTCTGGGTTGAGAACTCATTTTAAGGGCTCCAGCAGACACAGACTAGGAGGAGCCGGAAAGGTGACACCATGGGACATCTTTTAAAGGAATGTAATTCACAGCTGCCACAGGCAGACTCAGCAGGAGCACAGCTAAAAACGGCCTCTAGAAGCATGTGTGATCTACCGGTTAGAATAATGGTTTAGTTACTGTAACGCTCACCAAATAACAATGGCTTAAACAAGATGAGTTATTCTCCTCTTATATAAAAGGCCAGCTGGCGGGCAGCCTGGGAAAGTTGGGCCTGATTCCTTTTGTTTTGGGTTTTTTTGTTTGTTTTTGGTTTTTTGCCACCTTCCAGAGTGTTAGCCTCATCCACATGCTTGAGCTGGATGTCTACTACGATGCCTGCATTCGGGCCTCAGAAAGGAGAAAAGGTGGGAGGGGAGCACAAGCAACTTTAAGGATGTTACCCAGACGTGGCATATATCGCTTAGGTTCACATCCCATTGATAGGAACTTAGTCATATGGCCAAACCTGACTACAAGGGAGGTTAGGAAATGTTGTCTCTAGGTGGACAGCCATAGGCCTCCTTAAAAGTTAGGGATTACAGGAGTGCCTGGCTAGCTCAGTTGGTAGAACATGCGACTCCTGAACTTGGGATCGTAAGTTTGAGCCCCATGCTGGGGGTAGAGTTTACTTTAAAAAAATCACAAAGCCTCATTCCAAATCTCTGTACTCTGTACCACCCACAGCACCTACACCCAAAAGAGAATAAATCTTTAAAACAAAAACAAAAACAAAAAAACTTGGGAATTACTATTAGTAAAAGGAAGAAAGGAAAGATGGATACTAGGGGGCAATTGGCAGTCGCTTACCAGTGAGGAAACATCATGGCTGATGCTGAGAAACAATTTGTCTTAGTCTTTTTGATCTGTGTATGTGACTTCATTATTATTATTTTTGACAAGCTGTGTCAAAGGTCGTGATAGGCATCCTCTAAAATGCCCCTCAATCATTCCTGCCTCCTGGTATTTAAATCCTTGTTTAATCCCCTTCTCCGAATTACTTTCTTCTAGTGAATAGAATGTTGATAGGCTGTCACTTCCATGAGTAAATTACAAAAGATGTACTTTCATCTTGCTAGCAGACTCTATTGCCTTCCTCACTTGCATGTTTTGATGAAGCAAGTGGCCATGTTGGAGAGACCCATGTGTCAAGAAACTGAGGGTGGTCCCCAGGCAAGAGCCAGCAAAGAACTGAAGCCCTCAGTCCAACAACCCACAGAGAACTGAATCTGCTGATAATCACTTAAGTTTAGAAGCAGATCCTTCACCAATCAATCCCTCAGATGAGACTCCTGCCCTGGCCAACACCTTGACTGCAGCCTTATGGGAGACCCCGAAGCAGAGGCTGCAACTCAGGACTGTCTAGACTGCTGGTGCACAGAACCTGTGAGATAATAAATGTGTCTTGTTTTAATCCTTTAAATTTGTGGTATTTTTTTAATGCAAAAAAAGGTAGCAAATCTGCCAAGACTGTCTCCAAATGCTCTGAATCTAGCCTTTTTAGTAGCACCAGATATGTTCCTTCTGAGGTATGGTCCTTCCACATCCCTAGGTCCATGAATCCTCCACATCACACACACAGACACACACACGGACACACGCACGCACTACCCTTTTCAATCTGAGAGGCTCTCCTCTCTCCTCAGCTCTAGCTTCTTCCATCCCCTGCCCTTGTGGCTTTTTTTTTTTTTCTTTAAATAGTCACATAACATAATCTAAATAAGCTTACATTTTGATAACAATAGCCAGAAATGTTGTGGTAGGGAGAATGCCTTTAAAAGCTGGAGCAATGAGACTTAGGGAATGCAAGGGAATGACTATTAAGACATTGGGAAGTTAAGATTGTCTCAGAGAAGCCAGCAGTTCCCTGGGAGGGGAAGAGGCAGTCAGTTAGCAGCTTCCTAGGACCATCACCTCACCCCCACCCAAGCAGCTAAAGGCAGAAAGGAACCCTAGTCTATACCCCTAACACACTTCTTATAGATACTGTTGGGAAGGGATAGTAGTTAACCCTAGGGCATCCTCACTGTACTGGCCATACTTATCATTCTACATTATATTCGACAACAAAAATATTTATTGAGTATATACTATGTGCCAAGCACTATATCAGCCTGTGGTAAGCAGTAGTGAACCACCCCTGCTCCCCTGGTGCTTCTAGACACTGCCTGTTAACTTTCTGCATCCCCTACTAGACTGTAGGCTCCCTAAGGGCAAAGACCTTGTATGACTTTTGCATGGTGGATACGCAGAGTCTTTGGCATCTGTAAATGTTTAGTAAGTATTTGTGGAATAAATGAACCTGCATGTGAATGGAATGATAAAGAGGTAAGACGCTAGGAATTACAACACTGTAGTCTCACTGGAATGCAAGCTTTATGAGGGCTAGAATTTTGTTCACTACTACATCCTCGATGTCCAAACTAGTACCTGGCACACAAAAGGCATTCCATAAATTTTTATTGAAGAAGAAATAACTTTCAAAGAGTGGCTGTATTTCTAAAAGTGAGCTGAAATATTTATGTTACTTTTTTCTTTAAGAGCCCTATGTTGTTACATGAAATAAACAAAAGTCCTTGGAAACATCTAATTTATTCACTAGATACTTACCTATAGACATTATAGTAGAAAAATTCCCTAATATTGTATATAAGACAACCTAGTTGTAAATCATTATAGGCTATGAGACCAATGGGAATAAGGACATGAGGCAAGTCAGGGAGTCCTGGGCTGCTGACTATGGCTGGGAGCATTTTTCTTCCTTTGATGGCTTGGTTACCTCATCTGTACAATGATAAGCTTTTAGTTGGTGAACTCTTGATATCAATTATAAAAGTCAGTAACTCATTGATTCTGAATTTTCACCAAAAGATACGAGCCTAGAATGAGAGATGTAGAACATATCTGTTTACTTTAATTTTCCTGACTTCAGAATCTAACCAACTTTAGTTGAGAATTTAGCAAACCCAAGTGACCATTTAGTGTCTCCATTCTTACATTTTGACAAGGAAAGGAGCACCTGGCTGGCTCAGTCGGTAGAGCATGCGACTCTTGATCTCAGGGTTGTGAGTTTGAGCCCCACACTGGGGGTAGAGTTTACTTAAAAATAAAACAAAAAAACATTTTGACGGGAAAAGGATCATGACTTCTATAGCATTTGGCACAGACCTGGGTAAATAAGATAAAGCTTGTAAATCACCTCTCCTCTTTAAGATTCTGGCATGTTTGTGTCTCAGGTCTGAGCACATGAGCTGTTGACTTTTTTAAAAAGTAAAATTAGGTATGGATTTATTACCTGATCACTTGCCATTGTCAAAATGCTCAGAACTTGCCCCACCCATTAGAAGTTTTTTGGTCAAGAAGTGTTTCTCTAATGGTGGTCTTCTAACCACCCGTCTTGGAGTCCCTGGGGTGATGGTTATATGACGCTTCCTGGGCCTCACCCCTAGACCAAATCAATCCGAAGGTCCAGAAAGGTAGCCCTGGGAATTTGCATTTAAATAAGCATCCCAGGTAATTTTCATGTACACAAAAAGGTGAGAGCCAGTCCTCTGCCAGCTTAGGGCCAAAGGTTCTGCCTGATGCTACTTCCCTGAGTCTTCTTCCATTCTTCGTGATCCCCAACTGTCTCTCCCTTTTCTAGGCTGCTGGATTTTTTGAGTGTTCTTAACATTTGATGTGTCATGGATAATGACTGTTTCGTTGATCAAGCATGCCCTCAGTTTTCTCCTGTTAAATGAGAGGGTCAGATTGGATGATTTTAAAAGTCTCCTCCAAACTCAACGTGTTAAATTCTATTTCTATAAATTCTGATTGGGGAGATTTACCTGGTCAGGGACAGCTCCCTTGGTCATTCAGGGTTCTGGGGAACTCCTTGGGAATATGTCATAGTCAGCGTCACCCTAGCTTCTTGTTGTCATTCATGAGGGTCTTCCTAAAGAACCCCAAATCAGCGATGCTTGAGTTGCTTAGGCTTGGAGTTGCAGAGAGATAGCCTTTCACTGGGAACAATTAAGGAGTATTCTCCTTTACGTTACAAGCTTTCCTGGTACCGGTAATTCCCAGCTTTCTATACTTCGAAGGTCAGAAATAAACTGTTTTTCAAAGGAAATTTTACAAAATCATATTCTGGTTTGAGTAACAGCCCCGAGATGCACCATGAGCAAGAAAGACTTCATGGGGCAGAGGGCTGGGCTAATGAAGCCTGCAGGGACAGCCAGGGGAAGCAAGGACTCTGGGTTTAGATCAATGCCTACCTGCAGCCACCTAAGTCTGTGGCGCTACAGAGAAGCCCTAGGCTTCTGCCATGCCCTGTCTGTAGTTTTAAAAAGCTATTTTAACAGAAAATAAGTTTGAAGCAACCTGGGCCTGTGTTCTGGAAATGCCCTCACTGCATTTCTGCAGCTTGGAGGGTACATGTGGTTTTCCCTTGAAGTGGTGGCGTTTGTATGTGCCCTGAGATAATTAGTTATTAATCACCCAATGACTCTAAAAACCCAAACTGCTCGGGTAGTTGAGTATTCCTTTTAAGAAAACAGATGTTGCTGAAAGTCACTGTTCCACTTTTGGAGGAAAATTCCACTAACATATAAAATATATCATTTATGATTCAAAAATGTAAGTCTATTTGTATTAAATACTATAAAAGGAAAATTGTCTACATAACTATGTAACATGCATGTAAGAATCATTCCTTAAGACTACTCTTGTCTTCTCATGGAGCTAGAAGATTCTCAGCTGAGTTTCTCAGTTGGGTGAGGGATTTCAGCCAAGTGGTTTATCCATTCTCCATTTCCCCAGAGTATCTTGTGAGAAATGTTTTTGGCTAGAATTTGTTTATTTTCCATAGGTTAATCTTATGATTAAGTATGCAGCTTTCTAAGCCAGTGGTTCTCAAACTTTAGTGTGGATCAGAATCACCTGGAGGACTTATGAAAATACAAATTGCTGGGCCGCATTCCCAGAGTTTCTGATTTAATAACTTGGAATTGGACCCAAAGATTTGCATTTCCAGCAAGTTCCCAAGTGATGCTAATGCTGCAGGTCTGGGGAGGTATCTTTTGTACTACTCTGAGCTCTTTGAAAGATTGTGTTCATCTTTGAATCCTCATTGTACCTTATCTTGTAGACATCAAATAATTTTTTTTTTTTTTGAGAGGGAGGGAGGGAGGGGTGTAGGGGCTGAGGCAGAGGGAGAGAGAGAATCCTAAGCAGGTTCCATGCCAAGCTGGAGCGCAACATGGGGCTTGACCTCACAACCTTGAAAATCAAGAGTCAGATGCTTAACTGCTGAGCCACCCGGGTACCCCTCAGGTATTCTTTTCTTTTTTTTTTTGCCTCTTATGTATTCTTAATTGTACATACTATCTTAGATGACTCTGAGGGTGTGGGGCAAACACAGTTTCCTTAAACTTAACTAGGCCAAGGTTTGTAAATCTAAATACTTACCTCTAGTTAATTATTGAAAAGTTACCTCTACTTTTGAATTCTGTCATTTTACTGTGAAATTTCCATACACAGAAACAGGACTTGGGAATGTGCTAATAATACAGCACTTACAAAGACTGATGTGCCCAGAAGTGTTATCTTTAAAAGCTAATGCTAGGGGCATCTGGGTGGCTCAGTCAGTTAAGCGGTCAAGCATCAGACTCTTGATTTCACCTCAGGTCATGATCTCAGGGTCGTGCGATCGAGCCCCACCTCTCGCCCTGCAACAAGCCCTGCGACGGGGTCTGCACTCAGTGCAGAGTCTACATGAGATTCTCTCTCCTTCTTCTTCCCCCTCTGCCCCTCCCCTCGTTCGTGCTCTCTCCCAAATAAATAAAGAAAATCTTAAAAAAAAAAAACGAAAACAAAGCCAATGCTAAGGTCACGGGACTAACTCCTGATATTACTTGCGTAGAGGCTAATTTACCCTAAATCACCTTTGCTTCCCTTTAATACCTTTAGCTATTTAAGAATAAACTATATCTTCAAAAAGTGGATTTCTGAAATCAGATGTCAGAATGTCAGAAATATTCATACTACTGTCGCACTTTTAGTAGCCATAATCAAATGTATTTGAATTTTTTTGACTTACAGATTTTAGATTTGAAGCTTTTCAGCTTTGCAAGTGACTATAAAGATCATCCAAGTCCACATTCCCTCAGTCAAGGCTCCCATCTTCCCTACAGCCTACTTACACTCAGCTTTGGTTAAAAAAAAAAAAAAAAAAAAGCAACTTTCAGCTCCTATGCAGTTGCCCTATTTCAACCGCTTTAGAAATAAAGTCTGTCTAAACAGGGTAGTCCCATGTCTGTTATTCCCCATGGCGGTTTCCCTTTTCCCTACTTCTAGCTCTCCCTGCTTCAGAAGCAAGGGGCGGCTACAGCCCCACCACTTCCAGCTGCTAGCTGCTCAGGGCACACAGGCTTGCCATTGACAAGCCTGAATCATGACTGATGAAGAGAGTACTTTCTCCTTAGAAAACAACTTAGCAGCTTTCTACTCCAAACCCAGGCTCAGCACAAAACCGGTTACCACAGTGACTCTCTTGGCAGTTACTGCGGGACTAGCAAGAAATGATACGGACTTCATCAAGGATCAAAAAAGAATAAAGGCTTTCCAGGAAAAAGGTCTCTATCAAATATAATAACCTCAATAAGGAATATAAATATATAAATAGCTAAATGCTTACAAGTCTTAATTCACATCCCCTTCATTAAAACTTTAACTCAAAATCTTTTTCCTAATTAAAATCTATCCAACCTGGGATTACTTCAAACCATAACCCACTATCATATTTTACAATTTTACTTTCAATTGTGATGAAAATATTTTTCTCACTGATGTTCACAAAGCCACAGTAAAAAACATCAGACATGTACTACATAAATAAAACGTGAATCTACAAATAGAACTGTAAGTTTAATTCACTTACATGTAAAATTTAGGCCAAGGAATGTAAGTGGCTATTAAAAATACAACAGATTTAAAAGAACTACAGTTTGGAATCCTGTCAAGTTCTGCATTATAGGCAGCAAAGTCAGATAATGTGCGTAAATACTTTCAGCAAAGACAGAGAGACACAAGACACAAACTGAATTTCCATGCTAGAGATGAACATGGGTTATAGAAGACATGACCTCCACAAGTCAAGAGGCATACAGAATGGAAAAAGAAAACAGAATACAGAACGTAAGAATAAAACTCACAAAGATAGAAATAAGAGAAATAAGCTTTCATGACACCTTATGCAGACTTTAGGAAATTGCCACCAAATACTTTTTAAATTAGGACGCATTTTCCCCATCATAAGCATAAATGAGGATTCAGCTTTGATATTTGCCTTGTGAATTGGATGAAATTAAGCTGAGGGCCAGATGTTTTCCATCTGTGTTTTAGAATACACTAAACACAAAATCATTAGAAAGCGCCCGTATGACTGAATGGTTTAACTTTTTATTAAAAAGTCAGGTAACATATAGCTACTGCCTTAGACTTTGGGTGATTTTAGTATATTTTTTGATGTTAGAATTTTGACAAGCAATGAAAAAAATTAGATGAATAATTTTGAAGTAAAAAACCCTCCCACTTCATAAATAGGCAGCCTGAATCTTCATAACGCTGAAACAACTTTTGAAAAATGAAAGCTGCAGATTTTCCATATATCAAACTAGGAACTTGATTTATTTCCCCTGACTTGAATTTTGGTATTAGGTACACAACCAAAATATATTAGTTAATCTGGTTTATTATGTGTTGTGCAGAAACTACTGCAGTTCACATGCATGGACTAAATTAAGAATTAAGTGTCAAATACCCCACTGGGGATTATGCTTCAGCATAATCACTAAAGGCATGGAAGGAAAAGTATATAAAGTCTAGGAAGGGAAGTCATCAAAATGTCAGCATGGAAATATATACTATATCAATCATCACATGCAAATCTACAATTGGTAGTAAGTTGTAATAGTAAAACTGAAACTACTGAAAAAAGTTGTGATGGCCCATAAGCTATTTGATTACATCTTTGTTGAACAGTATAACTTATTCGTTATAGTAAGGAACATTATGTGAGCCATTTTACAATGTCCATAAACTAATTTGAAACACTGAAGATTCTTTAAAAACAATCAAGGGAGGAGCAATTGACACAAAGATCTTTATGCAAAAATGTGTTGAGTCTGAACATCACCAGAGAAAAGTGTACTGTTTATGTATATTGGATACCACATCAATCAGGTTACCATTATGGTGCCTAATAATGAAATGTGTCCTTTTGGTGTATTAATCTAAATATAGATTTCATTTTCATCATACATCTTTCTATCTAAATTTTTTCCTTATTTTTTCCTGGTGCGTCAAACTATGCCGGCACATATCCATATTTCAAAGCTTCCCTTGGTTTCGTACTCTTTTAAAGTTCCCCTCTATCATGCAAACCAGAGGTAGGTAATGATATCTGATAGAACATTAATATTACTTGTTTTGAGTAGCCCTCAATTTGGGATATTAGCAAACCATCATTCCGTTTACTAGAAAAACAGAGCTTGAGGGTTGAATTTGATTTCACAACATGAGATTATTTCCCAGTGAGACATCGTCAATTTACTTCAACTTATCAATATTTAATGTGAAGAGCTAAGGCAAATAAAAGTGGTTTGCCATTTTAGAGCCCTAAACAGCTTACTAGGTGTTTACATGAATTTGAAGTTATTGTTACCGCTATCATAACATTCTGTGAAACTCTCATGGCAGAACCCAAATAAATGGGAAACACTAAAGGTGCAGTGTTAAATGGATTTCTTAAAACCCCACAGAATTAGAACAGAAACAGTGCAAATCAGGGTGAAAAACCGCCTTTTCTACAAATATCATTGTTTCAAATAGGTTTCTGCAAGAAGAATGCTCATCAAGATTAGTTTCTAAATTGGTATGTCTTGTTAGATTGACTTATAGCAAAATAATTTAAAACAATATACACAATATGGTTATAAGATTCAAATTCGAACTGAAACTACACTAATACAGTAAATGATACAGTTGTATTTTCTTTAACATAATTCACTTCCACTCATCACCAGAACTATTACAGATTAGTGGTCAGCTAAAGGTAAATTTGCACAATTTTCTCTTGAGAAAACTATGGAGCATTGTTAACAAGTTCAGGAACACACAATTCCAAGTTACCTAAATAATTGCTAACTCAATTTCTCCATGTTTCTAAGTTCTTGATCAAAATGGTTCAGTTATCAATTGAGGGTTAAATTTAAAATAATCATATCACACTAATTTTAGAATTTTCTAAAATATGATACTTTGTTATATTTTTGCATGCTACTAAAAGTTACTTTAAAAATGTACTTGGGACCATCATTAACATATTTTCTTCAATTAGTTTTTAAAACTTAATTGAATTGGGTGCTCAGGTCTTTAAGCCTTGAATACAGCTGGTAGATTAAACTTTCTTTTTTTGATGTTAGCAAAACTCTAAATAAAAAATAAATTTTAGTTTACATTTAATAGCAATGTTTCTGAACTTTTAACTTGAATTTTATTGAATTTTCTGCTAACTGCTTAATTATACATCACTTATACATATTATTTCTGGCATATTCATTTATTTTAAATACTTTTTAAAGTTCTAAGTGGTATCAGTTGTAGTTTTATGAAACAGCATGCGGTAGCAGTTCAAATTTTAACAGCTTATAAAATTTAATACATTTCTGCACTGTCAAATTTCTATTTCTGATTTATTAGCTTATTTTTCAGTATAAACATGAAATGGTTTCCTACACTTGGATAATAATATCATATCATTGCGGCTTCCTGGCTTCCACTTGGATAATTTGCTCTAAAGTAATTGGAACACAAATTTGAAGTGGCACAAGGAACAGTCTTTCAGCTGTACCAAGTTAGCCTAGAAACTGTACAGAAGTTTGCAGATTTAATTAAGTAAAAACATAAGAAAGTTACTTTGTCATCAAATGACTGCTCTGCTTTTAAATATTACATATATCCTATTTTTAGATAAATTCCATGTATTTTATCTAGCTCTTCTCTTAACAATCATAAAGATAAACTTACAGGGAAACTTTATCTTCAACACTTTATCTGTTTAGATACTAGATGATCATGGCTGTCAATAACAGCTAGCAGACTCATTTCAAACTTGCCACTTTTCTTTTTCCACCAAGGGCATTCTCTTTGGAATGAGAGAATCACTTCAACTTTTCTGAGTAGAAGCCCTTAGGTCTTTCCACTCTACCAGGATTTCTCTTTCCCTACTATCTGCCAAAAAATCTTTCCTGGCTCTGAAGTCCATCCCAGGGCATGGCTTCGATGTGAGTTTCTGTAACTCTTCATAGAAATGATTCTCAAGAATCTTGATTTAGATTAAGATTACACACTTAGATGCATATTAGTGTAACTGTGTAGCAACTTTCTTATTACTATTGCTTGCAAAACCATCACACCCTTGGAAATTTAGCTAACCAAACTGCCCTTCCCAGGTAAAGACCTCTGAAGACTCACATTCCAATCTGTCATTTCATAGTTCCAAAATCTCTAATGAGAGCAACTGGTTCTAAGGCATATCTCCACAATGACTCTAATTCTCTTTCACTACCTTGTCTCAAGTTAGAGTAAAATGCTATTTCTTAGGAATATAAAAGTAATTTCATCTCTGTTATGTTGATGTTTGTGTTTTTCTTAATTCTGTAAGTCTCAAGCACAACCCTCCTAGCTCTTAAGAACTTACCACTAGGTTTGACTTCAAACAAAAGGAAAGGTAACAACAGTTTGTGAAATCCTATCAATTTATATACACTTCGGCTACCATGAAAAGACTATTCAGTTCCACTGAAATCTGGCATTAATGATGCTACCTTAACATATTAACAAATGTTCTTTGATAATTTTCTTTCTTTGATAATTCTAAATCAGAAGATTAAGATTTCAGTTTCAGGTTTAAAAACTCAAATACTAGCAAACATCAAGGAGCCAGTTGAGTCGAGACACTTGAAAAAACAACTGTAAACTTTTTTAGAGACAGGCGAGAAACCTAGATATGAGTATTCCTGGCTCCTCCCTGAGCAAATATTGGTCTACTTCAATGATTAAAAAAAATAAAATCCCAAGATACAAAATGGAACTAAACTTCCAGGCCAGGCCAGAAATCCCTAAGCGGCTATTGTGAAGCAAGATTTTCACAGCGCGATGATTAAGAACAAGCCAGACAACGGGGCTGAGGTGAGGGCTCTTCCCCCGCAAAGACCAACCTTGAAGGAGCCCCCGCCCACCCCCCCGTTTCTCTGTAACTCTCCCAAATCTCATCTGTGAACAGATCCTTGGGTCTACATACAGTTCCTCTCCAGACACCAGCATAACCCGCTACCAGGAGGAAGGAAAGCTCTAGTGTGACCTCTGTCCCTACATTACCACCAAATGGAAAGCCACAGGGAATTCGCCAGATAAAAGAACGTGCACTGTATGTGCAGCAGGTATCAAACTTTTAAGAGATGCTCGACAGTCTCTGCTCAAGTCCTAAGGCCGCATGATCTATCCTCTTTATCACAAATCTGACCCTGCCCTCCTTCCTCCGTCCATGCACCCAACACACTTGCCCAGACCCTTCCAAACCAAAGAAACCTCCATACAGGCAGCCTACAGGAACCGTCTTCGTGGCGAAACCTGACCGCTTTAGAAAGCCTCCCCAAGAAGAAAAGATCAAATGAGACTGGCTCAGCCGGGTCCCGAGGTGACCCCGGAGTTAACGTATTTATTTTCAGGCTGCAACTGCTGATTGCTTTACAGAGACATTTCATGCTGTAGCTCTTCATGGAGCTGAGGACAAAAGTAACATTTTTATTAATGTTATAATTATTATAATAATTCTTTAACAAAGCTATTTAAATAACCTGTACAAAGCCCGGCCCGGTCCTAGCAAAAAAACCAAAACAAACCAAAACAACCCCCCTCCCCCCAAACTGAGCACTATTTCAAATCTCCCAAGGTCCTTCTGCTTTAATTCAGCAGTGCTTCCTATATACAAGGCCAGCCCAGTGTGGTTCCCCAAAACTGCAGATCTCCCAGACGGTGGGAATGGTTCAGAGCTCGAAACCGCCCTTGCATGGCGCCCAGCTCCCAACCCTACCTCCCCTGCTTCTCCTGGGCACAGGGTCCCTGTCCGCAGGCCGGGCCAGGGAAGCTGGGAGCCTTTGGGAGACCGGCAGCAGGAAGACGCAAGTGCCTGTTGGGTCCTCCCTCGGCCAGGTGCCCACAGAGCCCCGGAAGCTCCCGGAAGAGGTGCTGGGACCGGAGTCCGAGGCGGGAGAGGCCTCGAGTTGCCCCGGCGTGGGCTCACAGGTCCCGCGGGTCTTCCCGTTTGACCCCGGCCTCAGCAACTTTGAACTTCTTATTCTGGTGCGTCTTGACATGTTTGGCGAGGTGGTCGCTGCGCATGAAGCGCTTGCCGCACTCCGGGCAGGCGAAGCGCTTCTCGCCCGTGTGAGTCCGCAGGTGCCGCTGCAGCTCGTCCGAGCGCGTGAAGCTCTTGCCGCAGAAGAGCCAGTTGCACACGAAGGGCCGCTCGCCTGTGTGCCAGCGCAGGTGCGCCTTCAGGTGCGACGTCTTGCCGTACACCTTGCCGCAGCCCGGCACGTGGCACACGTGCTGCTTCTTCTTGCCCGGCTCTGCCTCGGGGGCGCCGCCAGCCGCCTGGCAGTTGGGGCAGCGGCAGCGGCGGCACCTCCTGGCCGTGGCCGCCAGGGGGGCCTTGGTCTGCAGCAGCGCAGCGATCTGGCTCTGGTACTGCGCAAAGTCCGACGGGCCCAACACCAGGCCCCGCTGCAGGGCCGCGGCGGCTGCGGCGGCAGCGGCGGCCGCCGAGGCGGGGAAGCGGGGTGCGTGGGGGCCCCCGGCACAGGCGCCGGCGAGGCTGCCCCCCGGGACCCCGGAAGTCCCCGGACCGGTGCCCGCCTGCGGGATACTCCACCAAGGGAGGTCGTCGGGGGCCGGGTTGGGGGACAGCTGGCGGCACGTGGGCGGCGGGGGCGGGGGCGGCGGGGGCAGCAAGTTGGAGTAGCCGGGAGGCAGCGCGGCCTGTGCAGGGTAGGGCACGTAGGCAGGCGCGCAGCTGGCGGGCAGCGCCGCCATGCTCGAGGGCAGCATCTTGACCGGTGAGAACTCGTAGGGATACGAGGGGTCGGCAGGGGGTGTGAGCGGCAGCTCGTGCGCCGCCCCGAAGGACGGCTGCAGGTGCGTTTTCTGCGGCGTCAGGCCCAGGCTGGGGTGCGGGGGCGGCAGCGCGCCCGGTGAGTGCGCCGGCATGTCTGCGGTCCAAGGGTGAAAGAGCCTGGAGGGCGAGCCCAGCGCGGGGTCGTAGGGCACCTGCAGGAAGTCCGGGGGCGCAGCGGCTCCGGGCTGGCCGATGCGGCTACAGGTGGCGGCTAGCAGCGCCAGGGGCGAGTGCTTGCCCAGGTCCGGGGAGGCGCTGGGGGTGCGGTCCTGCATGGGCGGCGGCGGGGGAGGGCGGAGAAGAGACAAAAGGTTAGCGCTCCAAGCGCTGTCTCCGGGCCGGCCCGCCACCCCCACGCCAGCTATTGTACCGCCGCCCCTCTCCCGTCCCGGTGTCCCTCCCCCGCCACCGCACCCCACGCACGCACCCACCAGTACGGTTAACTTTTGGTGCCTGCGCTACCTGAACGCGGAGCGCGTGAGCGCTTCCCGTGAAACTACTTGGTGCAAAGAGACGCCATCCAGACTCAGAGAAAGCAGGCACAAGGTGGGAGGGGAGAGGGATCCGACGGGCCGCTCCCGGCTCCGCGGTCAGAAAGGGTGTGGAAACACCCACAGCCCAGCTGCCCATCCGCCCTCCCTCCCATCTTTTAAGCTCTTTCCACGCTACTCTCGCGCTCCTCCTCCGCCCACCCCAGGCTGAAAGTCAGCGGGAGGGCCCAACAGGGTGGGCTCGGGCCCTGTTCTCTGCCAGACGCGCAAGTCCCAACAACCCCCGGATCCGCGCGTCCCTCCCCCCAAGGCCACACTCTAGACACCAAGGTTAGGTGCGAAGTTGACGTGGGCACCCTTCGGTCTGACTCTAGCGGCATCCCCCGAGCAGGGGTCCCTTTGAGATTCAGGGTGCCCAGAGGACCAGGATCGATCCGGACGCGACCCTTCCCACCTTTCCCTCCCTGCCTCCGAGCCCAGACCTGACCTGGAGGAAGGCCTGCAGAGAGTCGTTCCGGAGGACGGCCACGGCAGCCATAGCTACAGCTTGCGGGCCGTTGGCTGCGGAGCAGGGCGCTGCCGAGGCATGGAGACCCGAAGGCGAGGACCAACGGCCGCCCAGCGTCCCTCCCCGGCGCCCTCTCTGCGCTCCGGGGCCCTCCCCTCCAGCGCCCCTCGTCGCACCCCGCTCGCTCGCCCCGCGCGCGGTCTGAGCGCTTCAGGATCACCTCCAAGAATTTGATAAGGACTTTGCTGGGCCGCCAGCCAGTCAGAGGGAAGATTTATGGCTTTGAAGTTTGCCGCTACCCAATCATCAAAGAATAGCGGCTCTTTCAGAAGCGAAAGCAAATCCTTTGAATCCACAAAGCTCCTATGGTGTGTTTGTTGGTCGGGATAAAAGAACTGATTATTAGGGGGGATGGGAAGGGAGGAGATAAAGGCGGGACAATTAATGAAGTAATCACTATGTGGGAAATGTATATACACAAATAATTGGATTTTCCTGATCAAAGGGGGCCTTGCCGCCTGGAGACCCGCGCTTGGGTTGCTGGAGACACTCGATCCTCCCCCCCCCACTCCCCCGCAACTCCCTTGCAATTAAAGATTTGCACCGAGGCAGCGCCCGAAGTGACAAAGTGTCTTTGTTATCTCCAGAGAAATCTGCCTTTGGCTTCCAGGCGCGGGACTTTGAGATGAGGGTAATTCTCCCCTCCCCCCGTACTTACACACCCCACACGGGAACGGCACACGCAGCGGCCCGCGCACACCGCGGACCCGAGGGAATTCCCGGGGCGGGGCGTGGGACGCACCTCGCCCTGCGGGCCGCCTGCCGCCCCCCCCCGCCCGCCGCGGTGGAGCTGCGGGCAGGGCTGTGACCCGGGGCGGGGCCGGGCGGCCGCCCATGGCGGCGGTGGGTGGCGCGCACGCTCCGGGGCCGCCTGCCTGACAAGCCACTGTGGCTCTCTTGTGACATTCCTGCTGGCGACCTGGAAGTTTTCTCCGGCCACAACTTTTGCAAATAGTGAGCCTGGGAAAAACACCCGTACCGCGCCTACCACCAAAGCTAGGCTTGGCAGGACACCCAGAGCAAACCGTAATATACACCAGAGGAAAAAAGTGTGACGTCGCTCTTCTCTCTTCAGGCTGGCCCCCTGGACGCCGCGGACGGCCGGTCAGGCGGCTGACGGCTATTAGGCCCCCGAAACCCCCGTCAGTGCTAGCAATCTCTCTCTCTAACCCCGTCCAGCGAGTGCGCGCTCTTTGCAAGCCACACATACCTGCCAGGGAACTACTTGGAAGAAGTAAGGCGCAGTCGAGGAAACCTTTTGTTTTGAACAAACCACATCACAGTAAGAGGAAGGCCCTTTAACTGGAAAGAAAAGTCAATAAAAACTGTTGTTCCCGTCACCTTTGGAAAGAAAAGAAAGTTCAGGCGTGTGGCGTGCGCCCCGGGTCAGGGAAACTCTCACCCCGAACCCTCGCCGGCCCGTATGCCTGACCGCGGAGGGCCGGTCGGCCACCTGCTTCGGTCTGGCCAGGACGCCAGGCGCGTCTCGCCGGGTCGGTGCGAACGCCGGGATCGCCTCACCCGGGAGGGTCGGGCCGGGGAGAAGGAAGAGGCGGGCGTGGCGCCGCGGGGTCCTCCTGGCACTGAAGGGGATTAGGGGCCGGAAGGGCCGCTGAGGCCTCCCGCCGGCGGCCGCCGCTCAAGTGGCCGAGCAACCGAGTGGGCCGCCTGGGCTTGGTGGACCCCGTTCCACGCCGGGCCTCCCCGCAGGCACGGTCTCCGCTCTCCGAGGCCGCCGGCTATGCGGGGCTCTTCGAGCCATGTTGCGTCCGGCCTTCTGGAGACCGCACCGTGGCCGGGACTCACTTGAGAGGACGGGCCGTGTGGCCCAGAGCGCCGTGCGGCGCCAGCGGTCAACCCAACCTCAACCCCAACCCGCCTCTGATTCGGAAACTGAGCTGTATCTTGGTGCCCTCTGCATTCCCATCAGGGGTCGGGATGCTACGCCACCAGGCCCATATTTCCACATGCCCAGGATCTGCCAGAGAAATAGAAACATCCTGCTGAAGAGGAATGGGCCGCATGACGCCCAAATGCTAGGAGTAGTTCACAGGCATACCCCACCCCCAAGGTGTAACCCCAGGAACGATGAGCAGTGACCACACAGCTCGCTCGGCCAAGGCTCCTGAAGATGAGGTCCGGGTGCTCTGGAAGCGGGGAAGGGAGGGGACTTAAAGTTTTGCTCCGAGGCCTGGCAATCCTATCCCCTTCCACGCCCCATCCCTGGGTCGAGTGCGGGTGAAGCCTGGCACTCGAACGCGCCCTTTCCCAGATGCCAGCCTGAGGCCAGGGAGTTCCGTGGCGCACGCGCGCGCAGGCACACCTCCGAACTGTCCAAGCGGGTCTGGTACCTTAGCGTGCTTCCTTTGCCGCTCCTTTGAGCTCTTCAAATCCCGCCATCCCCGAGGGTCGGGCCAGGCTGGGCCAAACAGGCTGGAAACATTTGCCGAATATGTTCTCTATTTTAACACAAACGCAAGAAAAGCCAGTTCACATCTGCGTAGTTGTTATAGGAGAGAACTTTTCCCTCCAACATGCCCCCATTAGCCAGTGAAACCACCACCAGTGGCCAGGAGACGAAAAGGAGTAGTGCTTGGTGGTTAAGAGGTCGGACTCAGAAAATCTGAACCCAGATTTTCTAGTTGACGCTTTTTAGTTGGTGACCTTGGCAAGCAAGTTACACAACCTCTTTGTGCCTCAGTTTCCCAACTGGTAAAATGGGGGTGATAGTAATGCTCATCTTGTGGAGTGTTTGTACGCTTAAAAGAGGTAATATAAGTAAAGTCTTTAGGGCGGTGGGGCGCACAGTAGGCCCTCTCTTGACTCTTCTAAGTCCTTGCTGTCGGCCTCACCTCCATTTGTGAAAACCCGCCAGGATTGTAGCCCTTCCAAGCACGAGCTGAAGTTTGGAGAGAGACTTTTACGAGCTGCTGTTTAGCTTCCCTCCCTTTGCAGTCGGGCTCCTGAAAAACTTATTCTTAATGAAGTAATGTTCGAAGCGTCCATTAAAAATGCAATGCCGGGAGATCAAAGTACAATATTTATTTTAGAAATTTGTTGCAATCACCAAGAGATACAGGTATCAAGGCCAAATGTCAGTTCTGTTACACAAAGCCCCGCGCCCGGGAAGAGAGTGTGGCTGCTCTGCCATAATGTAAAGAAACATCAAAGACCAAGCGCGCTGCAAAAGTGCGCAGCCGGGAGGGAAGGAGTGAGCCCGGGAGGGCCGGGCGCGCCCCAGACAGCGAGGGGGCTGCGGGGGCTGCGGGGGCTGCGGAGGCGGGGGTCAGTTCAAAGAGGTATCCGCTGGGGCGCGAGTTCACAGGAGAGAAGATTTAATGGGCTTTCTTTTGTTGGTGGGTGTGTTTGTGCACAGAGGACCCACGAACTCCTCTGTGGTCCTCCAGCCGGAGGGCGGAGGTGGAGGGGGGAGCGGCGAATAGGGAGCAAACTTTTACCGCGGCGGGGGGGGAGGGGGCGGCGGGGAGGTTGAATACCAGCCTCCCCGCGGCGGCTGGCGCGGCAGTGCGGCTTGCCAAGCTGCAGGGCTCCGAGGCCGGGAAGTTCGCAGCGCAGTTTCTTCCCAGGAGCGCTGCGAGCGCCGACCAGGTGCCACCAGCGAGAAGAGGCGGCGTGTGGGTGAACCCGCAGAGGCATTCGCACGGTATGCGGATCCGCTCAGCGCGCTCCAGATCCATTCCAGAAAAAAGTGTTTGCTGAGCACTCTGGGTTGCTACTTCACGCCCGGGTCTGGTACCTCCTCGCCTCGGGCATTTTTTTTTTTTTTTTTTTTTGCAACAACCGGGGACTCACGCCTCTGGAATCAGCCCAATCGGTCACCCATCTCCAGTTGATTTTTTAAAAATTTATGCATTATTTAGGTCGTTTCAACAAATTCTTAATTCATTGGCTCTCTTGCAGCAGGGTGTTGTTTAACCGCCAAGATCTCTCCCTTCTTTTCCCACCCCCTCCCCGACCCCCGCGTTGCTCGCTAAAGGCTCAACCTTCCAATTGCCCATATCTACCTAGGTCATGCCATTACCAGTCGTTGCTTTATTAAAGGTGCTGGGAGGGGTGGGGTCAGCGTTTCCCTCGTGCTAATGGGGCACTGAGTCGCAGGAGGATGCCTTGTGCATTTCTTCAGTCATCTACAACCAAGTATTCTTAGAACAGTCACTCGGCAGCCTTTTGAAGTCGTGCTAGAGCAGAAAGCTGCTATTGTTTTCAGCTCTCAACATGGAAGGGATCAAACTTTGCCTCTTCAATTTGAAAGGTTTTGGCCTTTTTTTTTTTTTTTAAATGGTGGTGGGGGAAGGGGTTGCAATCTGATACTCTCTAAGTTAACTTTGAGGATTTGGAGAGGTCTCACAGTTTAAGCTGCAGACCAAATCACAGACGCTCTAAAGCTTGTGTCTGAAACAGGCTCGATCACTAACACAGCGGAATGCGCTCAGTCGCAAGAAATTACAATGTTGGGAATCTTTGGAAAACACTGTCTTAGTTTGGGAAAGTTTCCTCAACTGGAAACCTTGTGTTAACTTCAAGCTTAAACTTCAAAACTGGATCAGTATATAATGGATGAAGGAGTGGAATTCTAGGAGGGGTCCTTGATCTCCTCCAATTCGACTCCCTCAGTTGATGGCAGGAGACTGCATTTACATTATGCATCATGCCTGCACAGTGCTATGAACTTCAGTAGCTGTTCAATAAATGCTCTCTGGTGTTGGGTGGTAGAATGGAATTGTGTGTGTCACTTGCATAGTGTTTGGTGTCACAGAGCACACAAATATTGTAGCGACTCAGGAGAACACTGGTGAGGGCTGGAGTAGTTAAGGAGGCTTATTAAGGAGCTGGGGTTTGGAGGAGACTTTAAGGACCTATGGAATTTTAATGGGGTGCATAGAAAGGAAGACAATGCGGGGGAAGGACAGGAAGGGAAGAGAATTCTTTTTTCAGTGAAGAGCTGAATAACCACGGAAGATGACGTTTTGCATCTTTGATCTGCTGGTGTAGACAGGATGGGCTAGGTTAGAGAAATCAAGGAGAGGAGACTGGGCCCTGATGCTATATACAGTGTGAATTTAGTGTAGACTCCGGAGCAGGTAAATTCAACTCCAGTTCTTCAATGTCCTTCCCTAGGAGGGTTGGCTTGCTGAGAACTTGGAAGGATAGACGCAGATGCAGTTATCTAGGTGTGAGATGGTGAAGGCCTGGATTGGAAACTGGTGTGGTAGTCAAAGGGTGACATACATTTTAAAGAGAAAAAGAGGAAAACTTGATGACAATATGGAATAAGAGATAAAAGGAAAAATAAAAAAGATCTCTTTTGACAAATGATGCTGGGACAACTGGATAGCCACATGTAAAAGATTGATGTTGGGCATTTTCCTTACAGCATACATAAAAATTAACTCTAAATGGATCATAGACCTAAATGTAAGAGTTAAACTATTAAAGGTGTAGAAGAAAACATAGGAGTAAGTCTTCACGACATCAGGTTAGGCAGTGGTTTCTTAGATGCACCAAAAACACAGTAGCAAGAGAAAAAAAATAGATAAGCTGGACCTCATCAAAATTTAGACCTTTGTGCTTCCAAAAATACTGTCAGGAAAATGGACACAACCCACAGAATGGGAGAAAGCATTTGCAAATTATGTATCTCATAAGATATCTGTATCTGCAATGTATAAAACTCTTGTAACTCAACAATAAAAAGACAACTAACCCAATTTTAACATAGGCAAAAAATTTGAATAGACATTTTTCCACATACAAAAAGCAGATAAGCACACGAAAATATGCTCGACATCATTAGCCATCCTTGAAATACAAATAAAAACCAAATGGGACACCAGTTTACATCCACTAGGATGGCTCTGACAGGAAAGCTAGTGTTGGATGTGGTGAAAATGGAACCCTCACACATTGCTGGTAGGAACGTAAACTGGTACTGCCACGCTGGAAAACCATTAGGCAGTTCTCAGAATGTTAAACATGGAGTTACAATTCTATTCCTAAATATATATCAAAGATAATTGAAAACCTGGTATCCACAGAAAACCTGGGCATGAAATGTCACAGCAGCACTTCTCATAATAGCCACAGGGTAGAAACAATCCAATCCAGTCCATCTGTGTTGCTTTTGTGCAACGGAGTATTATTCAGCTGTAAACACGAATGAAATGGTGATACATGTTACAAGATGGATGAACTTTGAGATTTTATTTATGTACTTATTTTAGAGAGAGAGGGGGCGTGAATGAGGGGAGGAGCAGAGGGGGAAGACTTGTAAGGAGAAGAGTGGTGCTAACGTCCTCCAGTGGGGCTGTCGTGCAGGGCAGAGGGAACAGTTGGGATGCCTCTTTTGGCAGGGAAGTCCCCAAATTTGGGCATATAAAATTGCTGTCAGGGCACCTGGGTGGCTTAGTCGGTTAAATGTCCGACCCTTGGTTTTGGCTCAGGTCATGATCTCACAGTGGTGGGATCAAACCCCGCATCAGACTCTGTGCTCAGCCCGGAGTCTGCTTCAGATTCTCTCTCCCTCTCCCTTCTACTCACTTACTCTCTCATTCATAAATAATAAATAAATAAAATCTTTTAAAAAACCGCTGCTGACAGCATTGCTCTGAGCCATCTTTAGGCACAGAGAAGGCCCCCTTACAAAAGGCACATCTTCAGAAAAGATAGAGCCAAACTTTCTTTAGCAAGTGTATCTTTTCCTACCTATTTCATCTATGAATATCCGTGTTTCAACCCTATGTTTTGATTTGTCACAGGAACCATTTGCTGTCAGAAGAAATAAAGGCACAAAGAAGTCCAAGGACTGATGGTCATGGCAGGAGCCTGCAGAAGCTCAAGATACCATTTTGTGGCTTTGTCTTCCATCTTTCCAGGTACAAGGAACTGAATCTGTGGGGAGTACAAAGGACATCTGCTCAGGTGAGCACAGGCATCATGGCAGACTCCCGAGATACAGAAGATGAACCCTGCCCTTTGGACCGTCTGGAATCCAGAGCTGAGGAAGAGCAATCAGAGGGCAGACACAGTTGGGTCCCAGCATCATGGGAGGGTATGAAGGGCTGATAAAGGTGGTGAGGCCCAAACAAGTGAGGTGGTTTCCTGAGATCACACAACACAGTGAAAAAATTGAGTCATGCATTATTTCTCTATGCTGATGGGGAACAGGAGTACTTAGGGAAAGATTCTCCATGATTTATTACCCATTTGTGGGGGCATTTATTTCCTTAAAAGAGATAAAAGTAACAAATATAGCAATAAAATGGATATAGCAATAAAATAAAAACATGCATTAATATATAGGAAAATTACTTTGGATGCAAGCCTAATACAGATTCTGTGTGCATATCAAGAAATGCAAATAACCTCTGGACCCTTCATTTCCAACCCTTCCAGTCCAGTACTCCTGGATAGAAGGAGGAGTTAGCTAATTTAGTTGGAGAAAGGAGTGCTGGTGAGGTCATGGGTTTGCATCATGGGTCTGCTCTGGTTTGCTGGCAGTAGTCTTTGGGGTAGCCCTGTCTGTGAACACAGACACTTTCCCTTACAGTGTGCGGACCATGATTCTGTGGCCAATCACAACACTAAGGAATCTCACCAAATCTCTCACTAATCGGATTTTATGGATGGGGAAATTGTAGCACAGAGGAGTTAAATTGGATGGCCAAGATCCTACATCTTGTTATTGGAGTTGAATCCAGGTAACGTTTTTAATCATCACATTAGAGTACCTCCCTGAGTGAGTGCAAATCTCTATCATTGGAAAAACAAATGGATATGTGAGTCTGCAGTGACATTATTATTATTTTTAAAGATTTATTTATTTATTTTAGAGGTGGGGCGGGGCGGAGGGAAAGGGAGAGAAAGCCTAAAGCAGACTCCATGCTGAGGGTAGAGCCTGACCTGGGGCTTGGTCCCAGGACCCATGAGATCACGACCTGAGCTGAAACCAAGAGTCAGATGCTCAACAGACTGCACTCAGGTTCCCCCTGCAGTGATATTAAATAAGAAGTCAGGGATAATTTGTTGGCCACATTACAGGGTGTTATTTGCTTTGTGGTAAGAATGTTACGTCTTTTTTTTTTTTTTTAAAGATTTTATTTATTTATTTGAGACAGAGAGAATGAGAGAGAGAGAGAGCACATGAGAGGGGGGAGGGTCAGAGGGAGAAGCAGGCTCCCCGCCGAGCAGGGAGCCCGATGCGGGACTTGATCCCGGGACTCCAGGATCATGACCTGAGCCAAAGGCAGTCGCTTAACCAACTGAGCCACCCAGGCGCCCCAAGAATGTCACGTCTTAAACTGAGATGTTTTCATCTGTTTTATCCAAGGAGAAATGTGAATTTTCACCGCAAGGATTACAGTCCAGATCTAAGACCCTTTCTTTCACTTCTAGAATATTCTTTTCTCTCTCCTGCCCCTTACCTTTACCCCAAGCCACCAGGGGGCAAACAGAATCAGCTCTTTATCTTGGATGTCTTAAGGCTCCAGTTTTAAGGATACAGGTAAATATTAGTTGATATCTTTAGGGGTCCAGCTGAGGACAGACTAACACAAATGTTGGGTCTCTGCATGTCCCTAGTTCCATTTAAAAGATCACCTCTACTTCTTATAGTTCTGGCAAGAGTCCCACCTATTGGTCTTCTAGTCTTAAGAAACAATGCCCTTTTTGTTTGGGTTCTAGGATCACAGTTTAGTTTGAAGTTGGAACTGTTCTTTTTACTCAGACTTAGATGCTCCCTTTCAGGGTGTCAGCACTGATCTCCCTCTCTGTTAGCTCTACTTTCCTTCTCTAACCTTTTAATGGCTGCTCCTTGAAATATTTCTAATTTGTTATTTTTCTAAGATTCTCCAAAGTGGCTGCGACAAGAGGCTCCAACCTCTACACTAGGATCTTTTGCTTACCGTATTAGTAAGCAAGGTATTCAAATGTCTTAGAGATTGAATGGCGATCTGAAGAAACAGAGTCTTAGCTGAGCTTTTAGGAATGACTCCCAGAGCCACACCACAGACCTGGCTTTATAAGGGAGCCACTGCCCCTGCTGGGCTCAGGCGGCTGTGGAATCAGAAAGTTGCCTGCCTACTGGGAAGCCACAGAATCATGCCACCCTTGCCAGGTACCTTGCCTCTTACCAACCACGTATGTAGGCTGTGACATTAGGACCTCTGTTACAGCTGCCATAGAAACAACAAATGTACTGCAGTTGTGTTTACTAGTAGGAACAACAGGAGCGCAGTCCCTGCCTCACACCTGTTTGCTTCTGTCTTCCAAATTTGGTATGCTGCGTCTGATTGGCACAATCTAAATCATACACCACAGAACCCTAGCTGCAAGAGAGTCCAGGAAATATAATTTTCAGCTTTCTGGCCTAGAAAGAGGTTGGGACAGCTACTGAATGAGCCAATCCAAATGGTGCTACATTGCTGACTATGAAGTTGCCTCACTTTCATTCCTGGTCTCCTTTCCTAGACCCGTACTTCTCCGTTAGGGAATGGCCCAAGCACGGATATGCTTTCTTCTCATTACAAACACTGATTTTGGTCCAGCTACTCTGGTCCCAGTTACAGTGGGGGTGATGTCATTTAATCAGTATTTATTGGATCCCCTACCATATGCACTCCCTGATCATCTCCCTCTCTCATGACTCCTAAATCTGTGTCCAGCATTAACTTTGACCTTGCTCTAGAGCTCATCCCTGGATAACTAACTGTCCTCCTTGATGTCTCCTCCTCAAGAACATCCCATCAGATCTCCAGAATAAATATATCCCCAGGAAACAACCCCTCTTCACAATTTTCAAACCAAGATTTCAGATTTGTGATTTTTAAATTGGTTCAGGTCCAAACTCACCGGGCCTTTCTCCTTCCTTACTCCCTACTTCAGCATTGCTAATTCTGTTTCCATGCTATGAACCAATTCTTACTTCTCTTTTCTTTTCCCACTTCCATTTTCCTGGTTGAAGCTTTCATTATCTTTAACTCCC
This sequence comes from Mirounga angustirostris, assembly GCF_029215605.1. Classification (NCBI taxonomy): domain Eukaryota; kingdom Metazoa; phylum Chordata; class Mammalia; order Carnivora; family Phocidae; genus Mirounga; species Mirounga angustirostris. The sequence continues at coordinate 134,799,603 of NW_026991711.1, read as the reverse complement.
ATTACAAGGCCCTTGTGACCATAGACTGTATTTTCAGAGCAGACTGTATTTTCCAGAGATGATCCCAACAAGATCTCTTGTCGTACAAACTGGCTGGCCTTAGTGACTTGCTTAGAGTCAATGGGATGCAGCAGAAGTAACCACTGAGGCTAGGTCAGTAAAGGCCAAGTGGCTTCTACTTGGTTCTCTTGGAACACTCACTCTCCAGCAGCCCCCCTCCCTGCCTTGAAATACCCCCTCTTGGAAACACCCAGCCGTGAGAAGCCCGAGCCACATAAGAGGTGACCTCTAGGTGCTCTGGTCAACAATCCCAGCTGAAGCCAGCCTTCTAGTCATGCTACCCCAGGAGCCGACATGGGAGTGAAGAAGACTGTGGGTGATTCCAACCCTCAGCTGTTTGAGTTACCCCAGCTGAGGTTGCCAGACATCACGGAGCAGAGATGAGCCATCCTCTCTGTGCTCTGTCCAAATTCCTGACCTGGAATATCCACGAGCACAATAAAATGACTGTTTTACTTCACTAAATGTAGGGTGGTTTGCTCTACAGTGATAGGTAATCAAAAGAACCTTCAAATCCATATTGCACTGTAATGTAATCTGACGATTACTTTTCTAAAACATTGAGCAGCTTATATTTTTGCTGGGTTCTGAAGCCTTAAATGTCTTCCCACTGAAGAGGGAAATAATTGCATGTTTTCCAGGCTTGCATTCAAGATGCAGCACAGTTTTTAATCTTCCTACCTTAGCTTCCACTTTAACCCACTATCTACCCTTCATTCCAGTTTCACCAGGTATTAAATCTTCACTTGGCCAGGCCTGAAGCTTTCCTACCTCCATGAACATTCACAAGCACTGGCTTTTACTTGGAATCTTTATTTTCTATGTCTATCAAACTCCCCCTTATCCTTCCTTGAAGCCCAGCTTCAGCCTTATATCCTCTAAGACTGTGCTGTCCAGTATGGTAGCCAATGGCCACACGGGGCTATTCATATTTCAAGTTAAACCAATTAAATTGCAATTTCAGTTCCTCAGTCTCACTGGCTACATTTCGGTGCTCAGTAGCCACATCCCACTGGATAGCACTGCTTTGAAAACCTTCTTAGCATTTCCTTTTCCAATTAATCTCTCCTTTCCCACAGAATCTTAAATTGCAACTTTGGCAATTTTGATTTGAATATTTTGAAAATCCACTACCATAAAATCACAATGCATCTTGGTTTTCTACTATTCTAGCACACTGCTCTGTACATGGTAGGCGGCTCAAACATTTCCTGAGTTGCATGGGAGCAACAGTGAATCTCTTGCTACTAAGGGGCCTGGGTCAAATAATCTCTTAGGATCTTTTCCAGTAAAATATTCAACAAACAATACAAATCACATATCTTCACCAATATATAATCTACCTGGAAAGCTATTTTTCAAATCATAAATGGTTTGGCAGCAGGAAGGTCTCTTTGGAGGGGTATTCTACTTTTTCCAGCAGCTAATGCTTCTAGGGATCTAATTATTTTGGAGTGTATAGTATGTATGAGTGTGTGTGTGTGTGTGTGTGTGTGTTTTGTCTCAGACTAGGCCAATCTTTGCCGAGTCCTCATGGCATGTTAATCTATATGCCAACTCTATACATCATCAATCCAATGAGGGATTTCCTTCTCACTGTTCTTTCTCTGGCCAAGGAGGACATGGGAATAGCCAATTACCAGACTGATGAAATTCCATTCAGTTTAAGGAAAAGTTATTACCAGTCCCTAAATCATTCTATTCATACAAATAAAATACATAAAACAAAACTCTAAAATTATATACTATGTGATAAGTTAGACTCCTTCATCATATGTGTGTGTGTGTGTGGAAACTGAGAGAGAGATAATTTTTTTAAAGTAATCTCTACATCCACTGTGGGGCTCAAACTCACAACCACAAGATCAAGAGTTGAGTGCTCTACCAACTGAGCTAGCGAAGGCCCCGAGAGAGAGAGAGAGAAATTTTCAACCTAACCATCTAAATTTTTTACTTGTACAATAAAGCAAGGCCATTGGGCACATGGTAGACTCACTGTGCTCACGAACACAGCTTTCTACAAGACCTATAGAAGAGGTGAGCTTTGATGATGTTTATGTGTGGTACTGTGTGTTCATGTCAACAGTGTTTTATTATTATTTCCCTTCTCTCATAACCACAGAGTGAAGCTCCTACTAAACTTGGCATATTTTTGAGGTTAATATTTACTTCATCTAAACATTCTATTTTAAATATAAAACCTGGACTCTGTACCAGAAACACTTTTTCAGTTACTCAATAACTTTACTTTTATCGGACAGTAATAAATGGGATTTTTAAAAAAACTGTTTTTGGAGTAGATGCTGAAAATTAGGGCATTGCTGCCTGGTTTTGGATTCAGTGACTTTCTGATACTTTTGGGCCGCTCTAACTTAGCTGTCCCTTTAGAGTAATTATTATTTCACCCATCATGGCAATATTTTATGCTTGTCCAGTTAAGATGGGTTTTTAAGATACAGAAAGTATTAATTTCTCTTGATATTTTAGAACAGTGCTCTCAGGTCTCAGCATTATTATGAAACACTGTAGTAGATGCCCTTGGGGCGGAGGCAAAGCAAAACCTGAGCCTGAGGCATCTCAGTGGGTCACCTACCACCATCCCTCTCTCCGGCTAGGGGAGGCCATTGTCTTGGTTTTTACCTCTGCCGAGTGGGTGGTCCCCAGGACTCCCATTCCAGCAGCAGGAGAGGGGTTTAATAACTTTCTATGTTATTTGTCATAATTGCAATATCACTCTTCAAACCTCAGCAAACTATGAATATGCTGGCTTAAATTTAAATCTAAAACGAAGAACTATATGAAATACTGGTGTATTTTGTTCTCTATTAACGTAACTAATAATTGACAAGAATATTATTTCTCTGCTCTCTTGGCATAATATGAAGCGTTAATACCATTTTCTTCTAAAACCAGTGTAGGGAAAATGGAGTTTTTTAATTTTCTTATTTTGATTACAAAAGTAAGAAGTCCAGGCCCCTGGGATGCACACAGGCGTAGCTCTGGGACCCTAGGCAAAGGGTCTTGACTACTCTGGGCCTGGTTGTTTTCAACCCTGAATTAAAGGATTTTTTTTTTTTTTTTGCTTCTACTTTTCTTTCTGGTCTCCAACACACAGTAATAGCACCTTTTTGGGGATACATTAAATTTGAGAGTTTTTTTTTTAAAGTTTCAATTGTGGTAAAAACACATACAATTTATCATCTTAATCATTTCTAAGTGCACAGTTCAGTAGTGTTAAGTATATTCACATTGTTATGCAACCCATCTCCAGAACTTTTTCATCTTGCAAAACTGAAATCCTGTACCCCTTAAACAACTCCCCATGTCTCTAGCCCTTGGCAACCACCATTCTACTTCTTATTTCTATGAGTTTGCCTACTCTAGATATTTCACGTAAGTGGGGTCATACAATATTTGTCTTTTCATGACTGGCTTCTTTCACTTAGCTCAGTGTTCCCAAGATTCATCTACGTTGTAGCATGTGTCAGAATTTCCTGCTTTTTAAAGTCTGCAGTAATTACACTTTTTTTTTTTTTTAAAGAAAACTTGTGTCTGGAGGTAGATAAGATCGTTAAATTTTAAGAGAGAGCCTGGCCTTGAAACCCAATATCTTATTTTATGGGTGTGAAAGCTGAGGCCTAGAGAAGTGACTCCTGCAAGGTCACCCAGTAGGTTAGTAGAGCAGACCTGGCCAGAACTCAGTCTGCTCTGCTAACCTACTGGGTGACCTTGCAGGAGTCACTTCTCTCAGGACTTGCCTCGCAAGTACTCCTTCCACCTCAGGAGACGAGGGGCTGCGTTTCTGGACATTCTAAAAGAAAGGTGCAGGGTGGGCGCCTGGGTGGCTCAGTCGTTAAGCGTCTGCCTTCGGCTCAGGTCATGATCCCAGGGTCCTGGGATCGAGTCCCACATCGGGCTCCGTGCTCTGTGGGAAGCCTGCTTCTCCCTCTCCCACTCCCCCTGCTGTGTTCCCTCTCTTGCTGTCTCTCTCTGTCAAATAAATAAATAAAATCTTTAAAAAAAAAAAAAAGAAAGGTGCAGGGTTTAAAATAACATTGGGTAGAAGGGAAAATAGCATCGATTATGCTGGAAAACAAAGCATGCGGGCGCCTGGGTGGCTCAGTTGGTTAAGCGACTGCCTTCGGCTCAGGTCATGATCCTGGAGTCCCGGGATCGAGTCCCGCATCGGGCTCCCTGCTCAGCAGGGGGTCTGCTTCCCCCTCTGACCCTCCCCCCTCTCATGTGCTCTCTCATTCTCTCTCTTTCAAATAAATAAATAAATACATCTTTAAAAAACAAAAAACAAAAAACAAAAAAAACAAAGCGTGCCCCTGGGAATGTGGGGCAGAGCTGTGGGAAGGGGTTGGGGCATGAGGAAGGGATGGGAGAGGAGGAGAGGGAAGACCGATATGCAGAGGGGGGCAGTGAAATGGCAGGGGAAGGGAAGAGTGGGAGGAGGGAGAACAGAGCTTGGGGCGGGGGAGGAGCCAGATGGGAACCTAGAGACAGGAAAGACCCAGATTTTAAAAGAAGCGGGTGAATAAATACAAATACCGCAGCCTAGACATCTAAATCAAGTTTACCTCAGGCCCACCTCCTCCAATCAGCTAAGTTTAGTGAAAAATCATGGAGTCCGCTATTGTCCCCCTCCACCCCCAACACTTGTGTCCGCGTGCTCAAAATACCTGAAAATAGAATCAAGGCTTTAGGTCTTAGATTGCAAATGCCTAGTTAGGTAACACATTGAACGACACTCTGCCCATTAAAGTACAATCAACCAAGCCTTCAACAACTGCAAATGATTTTATCAGACTTCCTTAGTTGGGAGCACAATAGGGGGCTTGCTGGGATTTCTAGAAAGGGCGATATTAATTGTGGAGTGACAGAAAGGGGAAGCCCCAAGTAGGGACCCCTGTGTACTTGCGCTTGGATTTGGCTATAGGCCTGGGGATTTGGAGGCAGATTTGCCTTGACCAGAACAAGATGACTGTGGGCCCAGAAGTTCACATAATTTATGAAGATTTTACTTTTCAACCCAGTTAATTCCTTTCACAAGGAAGCTTTGTCCCAGATGATTCATAAATAGCGGGATCAGGCAACACATGTTACATAATATGTGTTTTATAGACACCCAGAATGTATTTGTGCACACCCCCGAGAACTGTAATTTGATGTTCATTTAGTTTGAGAGTCTTTGTTTTCCAAGAACTAATTCTTCAAAGACTTGCAGAAGAGAGCAGAAGCAACCTTTATGGTGGACACAATTTTCTTCCTCTCCCATGCTCTAACTCCTGGCTGGCTATAAAACTATCAGACTCATTTCCATATCAAACAAAGAGGAGGCAGGAAAATACTCCCCTGATCGACATAAAAAGGCACATTACTGGGGATTGTCTAAGAACTTGTTTTTATGGCCAAAATTAGCAAATTATTCACAGTAATAGGTGAGTTGGATGACAATAGTGTTTAAGAGAACAAAGCTGCTCATTAGGACTTCGACCCCAAATCTGCCCCACGGTGGGTCCCCAGCTGCCAGAACATCTCTGAGCACAGACAGCCAAGGGGCTATAAAAAAGAAAAAGAGGCAGCCAGGAAGTCTGCCACTTACCCAGACACAGCTACCAGAAAATGCATTCCAGGGCTCATTCCTGCAGCTGCCCAGAGGGCTCCGTGGGTGGCCACCGTGTTAATGTGGGGGCGCACGTGGCTCCCATCTTGCTGGCGGTTCCAGGGAAACTGGGGAGCTTCAGATGCCCAATATCTATTTCCTCTCTTGAATTCAAACTCTTGCGGAGGTTTTGGAGACTTTCAGCCGAAACCTGATCTGCCAGGTGCCAAGCCTAAGCGCTTGGTTTCTTGACCTGCACTTAATCAATACCAATTTAATAACCCCTTTGAAGACATTCACGTGCGTTGGGTTGCAAGGTGGCGAAAACACGCTTGGCACCTTTCTGTATGAGATCTGTCCCAGAGACAGTTTGTCACATGGTAAATCAGGGTTAGCCAGTTGGGGCTCAGCGACCCTTCCTATGAGGCCATGGTAAAAGATTCGATAGACAAGGCCTTGAAACCGGACCTGCTACCTGGGGCCTCCAGGAGGGGAAGAAAGTCTTAAGGCAGGACCAGCAATCCATCTGTGGGCATCTGGGCTCAGACGTCCAGGGGTAACATCAGCAAGGAGCCCGGCCAGACAGACTGGGGATTTATACTGTTGCTTGCTGTTCATTCCCCCTGCCCCAGGACGTAATTAATGAGGACCTGTCTGGTGGCCTGGTCTCTCAGGGACGTGTCCTCTGTCGGGTGACAGCTAGGGGATCTCATAAGCTTCCCCTTATGCTCTAATGGGGCTCTCGGAGACAGTATCTCAGCTCACCGCATGCCTCCGATGGTAGGATTCCAGGCTCAGAGGTGCTCACCTCCGGCTGCAGGTGAGAATCATTTGGGGAGCTTCTCAAACATGTTGATACCCAGGCCCCACCCCCGGACTAATTAGATCAGAATTTGTGAGGCCCAGCCATTGGCATTTCAAAAAAACCTTTATTTTGAAATAATTACAGATGAATAGGAAGTTGCAAAAATAGTGCAGGGATGTGCCATTAACCTTCATCCAGTGTTCCCGATGATTATATAGCTACAGTACATAAACCCAAGAAACTGACACTGGTACAATGTCCCCGTGTCACATGGGCAGACTTGAGGGACGGCCACAGCAGTCAAGAAGCAGATCCATTCCAGCACCGCTCACTTCCTTCCTGCCACCTGCACGGTCCCGCCTGGCCCCACGCCTGGCCATCCCCAACCCCTGGCAACTGCCAATCTGCTCCTCGCCGTCCTCATTTTGCCACTTTGAGAATATTATATAAATGGAATTCTACGGTGTGTGGCCTTCTGATATTGACTTTTTTCACTCAGCATAACTGTGCCCTCGAGAGCTGTTCAAGGTGTTGCATGAATCAGTAGTCGGCCCCTGTTTATTGCTGCGTAGCTTTCCGTTGCACGGGTGTGGCTGGATTTACCCGTTCACTTCTTGAATGACACGTTGGTTGTTTCCAGATTTTGGTTATTTCCAATAAGGCTGCTATAAAATTCATGTATAGGGTTTTGTGAAGACATAGTGTTCATTCCTCTGGGGCAAATTTTCCCATTCACTTCTCGGGTCATTTCAATAGGGAGCAGGGCTAGGAACTCTCGGAACAGGGGAAAGTGAAAAAGTGGTTACCAGATGTCTCAAACATTTCTTAAACGCTCCGTATGACATTGTGCTGTGTGGCGGGGAGTCTAGAAGAGTAAATAAGGGCGTGGGTGCTGGTGTTACCCTGCCTGGGCTCATACTCTGGCTCCACCTCTTTAGGGCTTGACCTTGGTCTCACTAGCTCACCTATAAAATGGGACAGGAGCACTAATCTCCGAGTAGTGTCGTGAGCATGCAATGAGTATTGCTACGGCCCGAACGTTTGTGCACCCCGCCCAAGTTCGTATGTTGAAGCCCTAATCCCCAAGGTGATACTATTTGGAGTGAGGCCTTTCAGAGGTAACTACTTTGGGTGAGGCTGTGAAGGTGGAGCCCCCGTGATGGGATTCATGCTCCTGTAAGAGGAGACCAGAGAACTTGCTCTCCCCTTCTCTCTGCCATGTGAGGATACAGCAAGACAGCAACCCTCCGCAAACCAGAAGAGAGTTCTCACCAGGAACAGAAGTGGTGGGCACCTTGATCTTGGACTTGCTCAGTCTCCAGAGCTGACATAAATTTCACTCAGTCTATGGTATTCTGTTACAGCGGCCAAAGCTGACTAGGAAATAAAATTCAAGTATAATTCATGAAGAAGCTTAGAACATATTAATAGCTCAATAAATGTTAGCCTTATCATTGCTAGGAAGTGAATTTAGGTCACATGATTTTCTTGCTTTAAAACTCAATGCCTGGAGTGCCTGGGTGGCTCAGTCGTTAAGCGTCTGCCTTCGGCTCAGGTCATGATCCCAGGGTCCTGGGATCGAGCCCCACATCGGGCTCCCTGCTCCGCGGGAAGCCTGCTCTCCCTCTCCCACTCCCCCTGCTTCTCCCTCTCCCTCTCCCCCTGCTTGTATTCCCTCTCTCGCTGTGTCTGTCAAATAAATAGAATCTTAAAAAAAAATAAACTCAGTGGCTATCACGGCGGCCCCCCCGCCCTCAGGTCCTATAGGCAAGCCTTAGTGCACTTGGGCTGCCATACCCTGCTGTGGACCTTTGGCTTGTGCTGAGTGCTGAGGTGAGCGATGGCACTTCCTCCTGAGAGCCGCGCGCTAGTTCCTGCCCCTCCGCTGAGCTCCACGACACCCCAGCCCTTTTTTTTTTTTTTAAAGATTTTATTCATTTATTTGACACAGAGAGAGAGCGAGCAGATGAGAGCACAAGCAGGGGAAACACACTCCCCACCGAGCAGGGAGCCCCATGTGGGGCTCGATCCCAGGACCCTGGGATCATGACCTGAGTTGGAGGCAAACGCCTAACCGACTGAGCCACGCAGGCGCCCTCCACAACACCCTAGCTCACCCATCTCCCTTATGAGACTTTCTGCTGGATGTCACAACTGCCTCTTGATGTGGCTGCCTCCATCGTATTAATACTGTGGGCTCCTGGGTGGCTCCTTGGCGTAGGGCTTGCTCACCGTCAAATCTCCAGTGCTTAGCCTCATGCTTGTCAGTCCGTCCTCATTAAATACACGTTGACTCAAAGTACAAATAAATGAACCAAGGGTTCTGTTATCGCGTGTGGCAGGAAAGGACTTAGCCCCGTTAGTTCCCTGAGAAGGTCCCGATCTTCCCCTTATTTAGGGTGGTAGAGGAAGGGAGCCGGGGCAGAAGGCAGAGCCTTGCATTAGTCTCTGACTCCCCAGCTGGGAGTTCAAGGCTATATGGGTTATACTGTGAGCTCCCAAACTAAACATGACAGGTAGGTGCTGCAGACATGAGCACCAGCATGAGGATCAGGAAGACCATCAATAGAGAAAAACTGGGATTTAGAGTTAGACGGGGGCATTTCATGCTGTGTGACTTGGAGTAAATCAAGTAACCTCTCGGCACCTGCGTTTATGAGGAAAACAATGGTTGTTAGAGCTTGGGCCGGATTCTGGAGCCAGACTCCCTGGGTGTGAATCTCAGTACTGCCACTTACTTCTTTGTGACCTTGAATACTCAACCTCTCTGTGCCTCATTTTCTTGTCTGTAACATGGGGATAATAATAGTACCTACCGGGCGCCCGGGTGGCTCAGTTGGTTAAGCGACTGCCTTCAGCTCAGGTCATGATCCCAGGGTCCTGGGATCGAGTCCCGCATTGGGCTCCCTGCTCCGCGGGGAGCCTGCTTCTCCCTTTCCCACTCCCCCTGCTTGTGTTCCCTCTCTCGCTATGTCTCTCTCTGTCAAATAAATAAATAAAATCTTAAAAAAAAAATAATAGTACCTACCTTACAGGGTGACGATGATTAAAACAGTTCATACATGTAAAAGGCTTAGAACACTGCCTAAATTACTGTTAATGAAAAATTTAAAAACACATAAATACAACGAGAACGAAGGGTTGTTGTGACAATCAAAATCAAAGCCGTGTCGTTAATGATGCTGGCAAGGCTTCCTGAAAAAGACTTTGCTGTCTCCGTATGCACTCACTATGCCGCACTCTGATACGTATCTGGAAACTGGCGGAGCTAGACGAGGGGGCTGCTGGACACCACGTAGCCAATCCGCTCGGGAGGGACCAGAAGTGGCTACCATCTGATGTCTGTCTTGTGGCCGCATGGAAGGAGTTGGGGGTGTAAGTCCAGTTCCTGGTGGACAGGTGTTGGAAACCCAGAGCCATCCTTACAATTGGCACCCTTGGTGAGGTCTCCGCAGACAGGCAAGGATTAAGTCGAGGGGAGATGGAATTGCTCTTCCACCCGGAGCCGGTAGCCCCAGCAGGGCAGGGCTGGGGCTGAATGACAGAGGACGGGCAACCAGAGTTAAAGCCTCCACTGTTCTCTGTGCTCTGCGTCACAGGGGAATTGCAAGTTCTGGTCCCCAGAGCAGTCACCCCAACAACTTTCACAGATACTGTCATATTCACATTATACTTCCATCTGGCCACAACTGTTTCAAAGAATTAGAGGCATCCCTTTTATTATCAAAAGAATAATACAATTAATGCAAAGTGTTAGGCTCTGAATTCTCCGGTCAGAAATGAAATAAAAAAGCAGTGCCCTGGACATTACCTTTTCTTTAGAAGTTTTTCTTTTCAGTCAAAGCAAAGAGAATGCCAGAAGGAAAGGAGTTTTGAGGTATCTTGCTCTTGTTTTCTACTAGGAGTTCAACTTTAGTGTATTGATTTCTATTAATATACAGAGATTTTCAGAACCCAAGTAGAGTGCATGGCCAAAATTAGTGACATAGGAAGAAGACACCTCCCTCTGAAACTGAAATCACATGTACATGTATGAGATGATTGCATCTTTGGAAATCTCTCAAATGACCAAGAAATTATTTGCAAATATGGCTGACGAACCGTTTCTCCCAAGTCTCATGTGAACGTGTCGCTAGCACAGCCTGAGCAGGATCCGAATGATTGGTGTTTGGCCCGCCCTGAGACAGTGTGGTAAGGTCAGAGGATCATGGTGACCACAGGAGAATACTGGAAGCAATCTTGAAGGATGAAGTATTTGTCAGTCGTAGGAAGACGGTGCTCTGCCCATGGACACAAGTGGCCTGCCTGGTAGGAGAACCTGTCACCAGGCGGGGGGCGGTTGCGGGAGTTGGTGCAGGCTCAGGTCAGCGAGCAAGAGGCTCTGCCCACACCTTGTCTGGCCTGTCCTGTTTCTAAGACAGGAACTTTGAGGAACGTGCTTTCTAGTCCTCTAACTTGTTGACTTCATCCTTCCCAGTCGTCTTGATCTTTTAGAGTTTGCTCAGTGGGATTTTCTACTGACAACAAATTGGTATCCTGTTTTATAAATTTGTCTTCTGCAAGATTAGGGAGATAGAAGTTTCAACTTGCCTAAAGGCCTAGGTGTTCGGTGGAGGTGCCTAGGGGGTGTGGGGTTGGGAGCCAGAAGAGGGGGAGTGGGGCCCTCCCTCAGTGTTTCATAGACCTTTGTGACTTCACAAGAAGGCAAGGCTCTTGACTTAAAACATTCTGAAAACTATTGGGTTATATTTATCAGTCAAGGTAGTCCTTCCCTTTTGAATGTTTGTAATTAATGTTAATTGTAGCAATTAAACTAGAAATAATTTAGTTTTTGCATGCACTTCTAATTTGTTCACCAATTTGTTAAACTATTCCTTTAAATGGTAAGAATTTCACTGTTACTGATTATACAATTTAAGAAAATAATTTTTCCTATTAGAAAATACCTTGTACAAACATAACACGTTCTTGCACTGTTTTTTCTTTGTTTTTAATTCCAGAGTTTCCTGGATATTTGGAGAATTCTGAAATTCATGACATTTCTTGACAATCCTAAGAAAGTTTATAGGTCACTATTTATTTATTACCTTTTAATGGGCCTCATTATTTCATCATTCCTGGCTTTTCATCAGAATAAACTTTTGCTGTTGTCTTTGCTAGGAATGCTATAGTTCGCTATCTCAGGAGATGTTGTAGTAAGAAAAATGATGTCAAATATAGCGTTTATTTATGGGAAAACGTTTGAAGGAAGCAGCATAAATATGAGGGCTTCGTTTATTACCACCACTGCCGCCCGAGTGGCACTGAGGATTCCTAGGGTTGCTGCTCTGGGCGCTCCCTCTTCCGTGGGCTACCCTGTGGATCACTGCTGGGGCCAAGGTCACGGCTGGGGCTCTGCTGGCGGCTGTGAGGCGACATGGGCAGCCCCGGCAGTGGGTGTCTAAGACCATGGCCAAGGCAGCAGGCTCTGGATGTTTACCTCACTGACAGGGAGCTCCCGTTGTTAACCTGAAGACATTTAAAAGGGCCACTAGTCCCAAATCCCCTGTTGTTCACTAATCCCAGATCACCTGTCCATCTGATCCTATTGAAAGACAAATAAAAGTATAATACCCTATAGAGAAACAGGTGAATTTTCCTGCACATGTAAAATCCATGAATTTGTTCATTCTTTTCTCATACTCAAGGTGAACTACATTTCTACATTCTGGAGAATCTGATGAATTGGTGACAGTATTTAAATGGACTTTGGTACTTGTAGGTGGCTCATAAGACAGAAATCAAGGTGCTGAAATTTTGCAGGTAGGGCCTGGAATTAGTTGACAAGATCCACATTCCAGCTATGAGATCAACCTAGTTTTCAGACAGTGTTAATGCTTCTGTTTCTATCATGTAAAACTCCATTTCTTTATTCCGCCACCGCCCCCACTCCCCACCCCGGAAACTGTTTAGTCCTAATGATTTAGAAAAGCACTCTAATGTATAAGGATAATACATTCTTGGAAGATCATACTTTAGTGAGGGTCTAATGGTATCTGTGTGAAACCAGTGACTGGAAAACAAAAAGGATGCAACGAGAAGCCAGAGGTTTGCTAAGTGTCGCCAGAGAGGACTTGGAATTGCTTCTAGCTCTCTTCCTCAGTGGCTTTCTGCTGAAAGGGGAGGGCAAGTCCTCCTCCTCTACATTTAATTGTCAGACTTATCTGCATCATTTAGATATTTTTTTTTAGTTGGATAGAACAAGCCTAAACATTCTGCGGTGGAGGATTTTAAGTCTACAAGCATTTTTCTCACTTTTTACACAGTGAAGAAGTTATGAGGTTATGCAAGCTTTCAGAACTCTGGAGCCTGGTGTCTCGTGTTCACCTCCATGTATCTCCAGTTCCTGGCACAGCGCCCGGCCCGTAGTAGGTGCTCATTAAACATGTGTTGAATGAATGGTGGTGTGGCGTTACAGACTAGAGAAATTACCCCCAAAGGAAGAACTATAACTTGTCCAAGGCACTTCACAAATTATGGCAATTGGAGATGAGAAATGGCATTCTGTTAATTTTGGAGACCAGACTGAAGACTAAACTGACTTATCCTAGATGAATGAGCTATCTTATTCCAGATAGAATTCTTCATTATTCCTTTCTCTATCACCTACACCTTTCTAACTGTTTAGAAGACATACATCCCTAGCAGTCCCCAAATAAGCAAGCTGAAAGCTAAGCAAAGTTTACTAAATATAATGAAAATTTGCACGTTTTAGACATCTAAAAAGGTGTGTCTAATTTCTCCTAATTTAAAAAAGTTTATCTTTTGTCGTTTAATTTATTTAATGCAAACACTCTCAGATCTGTAATAGGCCTGTCGATAGAATAAAGCTTTGTCAAATGGAAGAGGCTGTTGCTCAGCGAGCAATCACCCACGTTTGCAAAAAGAGTTGTGTTTGTGACCAATCAGGGGAGAAGTTCTGTAAATAAACACTCTCTCTCCTAATTGAGAGTTGCTATTTAACTGGTAGGGAAAATGCCAATTTTACAAAATATTTTAGGCACAAAAGCAAAATCTCTTAAGTCTTGTCCTGAAAATAACTTGACATGAACATTTTTTCCCCCATCCCCCAAGGCCTGGAGCTGGGCTCTGTAATTTACACAACATGATGAGGAGAGTTGTCTGCCATTTTAGACTAATTATGTAAGTTGGAAGGAATTCGCTCCTTCATTCACTATGACAAAGTATTTACTGTTTATGTGTACTAACTTCTAATAAATGTTTAGTTTGCTTCTTTTCGTAGCTGTGGATAGTTGCCTTAAAGTGCTGTTGATTTGTCAATGAGCCTTAAACACGATAACCAGGCATCTCTTTTTGAAAGATCGAAATTAAAATCCCGGATAAGGACACAATCCCAGACTAGGCACCAATACAAAATATATTTTGCCGGTAGTCAGTCATCTAATTTGGCAGAGAGGAATTTGTGTTGCTGTTCCCTTAAAAGATACAATGACGATAATATAGTTGATTAGGTTTTTTCCCCTTTAACTTTGCACGTTTCCAGGCTTCACAACTTGGCAAAGACAATTTGGGACAGATTTCTTTATTTTCTCCTCTGGCCTAAAACGAAAAACCCCCACTTTCCAAACTGTTACCACCGAAGAGTTTATTAAATGGCTGAAAAAGACAGCTGGTCCCACCATCTGTTAAAATTTTTCAGGGGCCAAATAAAACAGGTTACACCTTTAGCCATGCCAAGTCTTGTAATACCCCCTTCCTCTCACAGCCTGGGGAGGGCTAATCTGAATTTCACGCTCTGATTTTGCTATTGCTAATGCCTGAGCTGCTTATGTAGCTTCTCCATGTTGTTTCTATTACCTCTCTTTTTTAGGTACAAAGCTATTCTCACATTTCAACCAAGCTTATTTGCAACCCATTACCTTACACCTCTATAGTCTGTATGGTGACACCCAGCAACAAGAAGGAAACCCACAGATACCTAACTAATTTCTGACTTTTCAAGTAAAAGGGGAGAGCCAAAAGTATGTTTCCGTTGTTTTGCAACCATTTTTCTATAAATGCTAATGGAGGTAATTCAGATTTTGGAACAAAGGCTTAGCTCACGACACACTGCAGGTGTGAAAGGTTGAAACAAAAGAGATACTAACCCTAATGGTATTTCTTGTCATTAACAATTCTTTGATGTACACACTGGAGCCTCCCTTTTATCTTTTAGTTTTTCAGCCATCTTTGTTAACACTCAGCTCAATTGAATCTTTTTTTTTTTTTTTTGACCTCCCCCCGGCCTTTAAAGACATCTGCAAAATGTTTATGCTAAGTTAGTTTCCACCGCATCTTTTAGTACCAAGGCAAAGTAAAATGAGATAAAGCTTGTGAGGTTATTATTAAAACATCAGTAAGTTTCTATCATTAAGCTGAAGGGGAAGATCAATAAAAAAGGAGCACTTAATGTTACTTTAATAAGGATGAGTTTCCTGTAACAGGATTTGGGATTAACTTCAGTATCACTGAAGTGGGCTTTACGATAACGACGTTGCCGTGATGGGGAGTTTGACTTGCCTTTACCCAATTAAACAGTTTGCAGATACTCTGAATGTACTTGATCTATTATTTCCTGTTTCATTGAAAGCTTTCATGATACAGCATATTTTAAGAATATTTGAGTAGAGCTTTTTCTTCTTTGTGGATGAGTCCCTGGCAGGTTGCCAAAGACTTTCTAGGGCAGGTTTGCCTGTCTGTCCTTCTGTCCATTGAGGATTGGGGAAGGAGGAGGTGAGATGACAGGGAGTGGAACCGCAGCTTTGAGAAAAGTTTAGCTCCCTTTGATGACAGCAACATGTAGGGAACAGTCAACACTACATAATATACCGTCCTAAGCTATTCAGCAGCAGGCTCTGTGACTGGGGCATGGGCGCAAAGTAGAATCAGATGTTTCACACAAAGTGCTTTGGCTGATCTTACTATTCATTAGTCTATTTTGCATTGTTTTGAATAAAGCAGAAATGTTGATTAATTGCTTCTGAATACACCTTTCCTTTTAACTGTTGGAGGGGACGAATGTTTAACTAGGTAACTCTTTAGTACAAGTGGGGCATTGCTCTGGGCACTTAATTTCTTTTTACTTGAGAACGCATGTTTTGGCAAGTATT
Organism: Mirounga angustirostris; assembly: GCF_029215605.1. Lineage (NCBI taxonomy): Eukaryota > Metazoa > Chordata > Mammalia > Carnivora > Phocidae > Mirounga > Mirounga angustirostris. Next base: position 134,783,981 of record NW_026991711.1, on the reverse strand, counting down.
AATTTGGAGCTAGTTTCATACTGCAGTTCAGGGCTGTAATAAACCGGACAACTCCCTCAGCCTTTATATATGCTTCAGCCCCAAATGTCGAATGCTGGGAGCACATAATAAGAAAAGATAAAATACAAATTAATGTTAACAATGTATCTATTTTATGATTTTCCTCTCATATTATTTAATAATCCTTAGCATTTATACGATGCTTTTCATCTTCAAAGCACTTTACAAATGTTAGCTAATTAACTGCGAGCTAATGAGGCCTGGGTAATAATGCTGCAGTAAATTTTCTCTAGCTCAGATTAGGAAGTAAAAATGGACATGCATGTATTCAGACTTTTTTTTATAGCATTAGGTGGTCTTAGAGATTTTGTGAGTCTGAGACTCAGGCAATTTATCTTCTGTGTAGAACTTACGTTTCTCTGTAAAAAATCTTGCACAGTTCAGATGCTCAAGAACGGTAAGGATTTTCCCATCTGGCAGGTGGTTGACAAACTTTATCTCAGCTTTGTTCTTATTCTTTGTTATTTTCACCTTGATCTCTCTCTTCTTGTCTAATAACAGAGAAAGGTCCAAAGGGAAGGGCATCTACTAGGACGAATTAGGGCCGTACACCCGTTGTGTTTTGTCCCCAGGTTTCCCAAGTAGTTTTTTTCTTTTTGATTTTGTTTTCATTCAGGAGCTCGCTCACGGGCCGCGCTGGCGAGCCGCACGCTGAAACGTTAGTGCTGTTGCGTAGGGCTCTGCGCAACGCTTTTAGCGCAGCAAGCTTCGCGGGCTCAGAATGAATGGGGTGTGCGTGTGTGCCCTGTAGACAGTCCAGCCCGACTTTGTGTAAGGCCTAATCAGGTAAATTATCAAGAAAAGCATACTTTATTCAACATGAAATACCATCTGATATAAAATAGACTCTAGGAAGGAAAACGAGGTCCCTAATGAAAGCAATGTAGTTCATGGCAGACTTCTATTACCAGCTAGTGAACACACGGCTTTCTGAGAATGAATTGCTTGCTGCACTTACGGCCTGAGGGCAGGTCTTGTTTCCCTGAACTCCTAATTTGGGAAAGCTACTGAAGTTAATCAGATTCTTCTTATTCATGAATAAGATCCTGATAATTCAGAAGGAATTTTATTTGAACCACTGACAGTCCTATATACCCCATTCTAAATTAGAAAAATTTAATGAGGATTTATTCTATTTGTTAAATGCTTTCCCCTCCTCTTTCTAGGAGTTATATACTGGGCTATGTCTACATGCCCCAAACACAAGACTGACAAGTGGAGGTTTCAGTTTCGGAGCTTATCCTCCTGAGACTTGGGGAACATGCTGATACTATTTGGAAAAAGCCAGAGGAAGACTGGTGTATAACAGACAATGTCCAGGTGATGGATTTTTTTTCACTCTTCAGTCTGATAGTTTTAAAGTCCTGAACACCAAGTACCCGCCTGTATGCCTTTACAATAATATAAATCATCAAAAGGAAGAATCAATTGCTACAATATTCTGCATCTGGGTCTATACATGCCTTAATGATATGGCCTCTCTACCAAACTTGTGCCTGGTGACAGACCGTACATAAAATGTACTGTTATCATCAAACTAGTATCCCTCAAAGAAATTAATTGCACACTTAACTTGTAATGACATAACTTGATCAACTGGAGCTTACGATATGCTGATCAGGGAGAAGTGTTTCTATCATAAATCATGACCTTGTTTCCAGCCTTTTATCCCTAAGCGTACCCTTAGCTTGGTGTGTCATCAGGATGGCTCCAGTCTTCAGGTGGAGGTGGAAGAGGGATCAGGAAGGAGGAGAAACAAAATTGAAATTAACCCTTCTTGTCAGTGACACCTACCAGCTTCTTTCCTATTTGTAGTGGGAAAGGAATGGACCCCAGTGAAGACGGGAACTGAACTAAGTGCTTTCATATTATTCCATTGAAATCTCTCAAACACTTCTTCACCAACTGATTTTATTTCTGTTGAGATGATCAATTTCTACATTTTGGAGAAATATTATTCTTAAAGCATTCCCAGTCTGCTTGGCTTGCTTTGTGGTCACCCTTGCTATCTCTGTATATTTGCACTCTAGAAACTTGCTGTAGCCTGCAAGAAGCATGGAAACTTAGCATAGATTCAATTACCAAGAAAGGTTTAACCCCTGGCCCCCTTCTCTCCAACTCTCCTCCAAATCCACCACTCCCTTCTTTTACTAGAGCAGAATCCATTTAGATGGAGAGATGTGTAGAAGTAGGAAAGGAGTATGACTACATAGTGGACTGTGTGTATACCCTCATGTGAAACTGTCCATAATAAGTTACTGATTCAAAAATACCACATAGTATTGCAATATGACATAATTTACATTTTAAAAGCTTCTATATGCTAAAGAAAAGCATGAAAATGTGTATATTATTTCAATGTTTTATAATAAGGCTACAGACTTTCAAGATCATATGCTCTTGACCAACTCCCACACTTCTTCAAATCTTACTCAAATGTCTCTGGTTCAATCAGACCCATGCTGACCACCCTCTTAAGTTGCAATCCTCTCTCTGCTCTCCCCATTCTCCATGGTCCTTATCATCTTCAAACATACTTTCGGTGACCATACAATTCGTTGACCAAATGGAACATTTTTTTTTTTTAAGATTTTATTTATTTATCTGAGAGAGAGAGAATGAGACAGAGAGCATGAGAGGGAGGAGGGTCAGAGGGAGAAGCAGACTCCCTGCTGAGCAGGGAGCCTGATCGGGACTTGATCCCGGGACTCCAGGATCATGACCTGAGCCGAAGGCAGTCGCTTAACCAACTGAGCCACCCAGGCGCCCCCAAATGGAACATTTTTGAAAGTGAAAGGGAGCATTAACTGGAATTGGGGGGGGGGCAGAATAATGTATATAATCTGAGACTATTTTGAGCAAACCAGAATGTTTGGTTACTCAAGATACACTATGTAGTTGATTTATTTATTATGCTTGTTGCTTTCTGGCTATCCCTCAACCTAAATTGAAGCTCCATGGCAGCAAAGGGGCAGAGCTTTTTGTCTGTTTTTATCTATTTGCTTACTGGTGTATCCCAAGGCCTAGAGCAGTGCTTGGCACATAGTAGGTGTTTAATAAAGATTCACTGAATGGATGAATACAAGAATAAATGGATGAATACACTGAATGAATGAATATATGAAACTCATTTTGGGAAAAAAATGTTATATAAATGCGAAAGAGTGTTCTAAGCTAAGTCATAAGGCTCTGCGTTTTTGCCATACCCATGGCACTTCGTTGAGTGTTCTACACATAGCAAGGATATGTTAAATGTTTCCTGATTCGGTGAATATTTAGTTTGGAATTTGGTGAATTCTCAGAACACCCATCCCTGTTAAAATGACTAACTCAAAATATATCCCAGAATCTAACAGTAATGCTATTTTGATGGCACGATGGGCTGATGTGCTATTTTCCTTCCGTTAAAAAACAAAATTCAACTGAGTAAATTTGAAGATCTCAATGGCTTTATTCAACAATTCATGAGCCAGGCAGTATCCCATCTAGCAGATAGAAAGAAGCTCCAAGGAGCTGTACAAAATGGAAGACTTTTATAGGCAGAAGGAGGCAGGGCAAGAGTGTTATTCTAGCAAAGTGGATTATTTCAGGCAAGGTCACCTTCCATTGGAGGAAGGCCGGCGTCTATCAGGCAGATGTCCTCACTAGTGCTGACCCGGTAATTCCAGATTGACTGGTTAAGACTATATTCCTGGGGGAGGCTGAAACTACAATTAGGTGAGGTATCAAGTCTTGGTTTGCTGGCATGGGGCTTAGCACAGGTGACTCCATTTTGGGCTTGTTTCTTTCTTTTTTTAAATACTTCATTAGTACCGATTAATGAGGATTGACTTGGAGGGCAATTCCACTTTTCAGTAGGAAAAGTTTTCTATTTACATTGTATTATTTTTTCATATAGGTTTTGTTTTTTGGGGCATGGGTTGAAATATTAATTTACAGATGGCCTTCTCACACGGTCTGATTTAAGGTTCTCCCTAGTGTTTTTCTTCTCTCAGGTATTAACCAATAACTCATGCTGACTTAGTTCCTGCATAGTTTCCATTTACTTTTCTCATTTTACCATTACAATGTGTGTATGTATATATATATATATAATCTACCTTAACACCCACGTGTAGTTTCCATACGGTCAGGAGGAACATCAGAAAGACTGTTCTTCAGGATTAAACATACGTTCTTACATTGCTCTTATTCACCCCTCTCCCTTGTTTTGGTGTAATTTAAAACTTGTCTGGGTTACCTCAGAAGACAATATTATGAGGCCAACCATTGTTCTCTTTCTTCAAAGTCCAGGAGGCACTTGGACTTACTTTAAAAAAGGACTTTATCATTAAATGCCTTTTGTTTAAGCTAATGTCCCCAAAGGAAGCTCTGTCTCATTTGGGAAATGTTTTCAATAACGTATGGAAAGAACAGTGTTTAGAGAAAAGTAAAGGGGGAGAAAAACTGTACACTTAAAAGTGGGGCAGAGAGAGGAACAAGAGAAGTCATGGCCCAAAAGAGCTGTGTTTACAGTTGAACATCTGACTGGGGTGTCTTTGACTGCTGTCTCCTCTAGATGGCATGAAACTGGAGGGCATCTCTCTTTCTAAAACCAGGCAGAGTGTGTGGAAGGAGAGTAGGGACAATAGGTAAGTTAGGAAGGTAGAGGGAGGACCCGGCCAAGGATGGAAGAGTTGCCAATGGAGCAAAAGGCTTCTGAGAGCAGCAGAGTGAGGACGGAAGGGACCACTGGGTGTCAGTCTGCTCAGACAACACAAGAATATGTTAGAAAGAGGGACTGGGGGACAATCCCATTCTCATGGTGGGGATAAGAGCACACATTGTGGTAATAATTATTAAGAAGTTGAGCTTCTGAGATAATTTGGAAGGAAGTTCCTACTTCAGGGATAAACTTTCCAGTCTTGTTAATTTTTACAGATAGAAGGTAATATATATTTAAATAGTGCAGAAATGTTTACAACAGAAATGCAAATGATTTGCCCTCTCTGCTGTTCTCTTTTCAGGGACATTTTGTTAGCTTCGAGTTGGAAATGCTTACTCCTGCTCTGCATCTGACCTTTAGTCTTTGTGTGGTTGCTGCTACAATTGCTTTGTTGTTAGCTCTAAGGCATCTTCCCACAGGAAGAAAGGAAGAACAGAAGGATGGAGGAGTGGGGGGAGAGAGAGAGAGGGAATCCGGAAAGAGGAGTGCCGGGAGAAAGCCGGACACCCAGTCCAAGGTTAATTTTTATTGCTCAGGTGGTGCTTTAAGGACTTGAGTTTTAATAGACTCTACTCTAATCTTCCACACTGGTTTAAATCAATATTTCAGTTCATTCAAAGTTAAGGACTTGTCAATTAACTCAAGCTATAAAGATTTGCAGCAGGGGTTTTCATACCTTTTTGTGCATGGGAATCACTTGGGGTAGAGATTTTCCCTCACGTGACCTCCAGAGGTTCTGCTCACCTAGGTCTGGGTGGGCCCAGGAAAAGGCCATCTTTAGCAAGCTCCCCACAGTGGCTCTGATGCTCTGAGCCAGAGGCACTTGGAGAAGCACTGGGTTAGCACTCAGTATTCTGACTTCTCCTGGGTTGGGTTAGGCCCCAAGAACCTCCTCTGACCTCTCTTTTATTTCTGGAGAAGGAAAAGTGGCTCTCACTTCTCTCTGCTCTCTGGAGGTTAGGTAAAGGAGGCAACTAGGTTTCTGTGACCCCCTCATCTCTTTCTTTTATTCTCATGGCTCTTTCACACATATCCTGAAGCTAAACATGCCACCTTCCTTTCCACGTATCAGTGGGATGGGAAAAGTGGGCACTATCACTGAAGTATTGTTGAAATATGATGTATGAAATATGATGAAACACTCTGACCCCCTGGAGCTAAAGTCATTAGGTGAAAGTAATTCCTCTGATGTCCTCGCAGGAAGTGATTTCCCCCCTGTGATCTTTATGTGAAAATCTCAAGTGGACAGCTCTGTATTTAGCAGAAAAATCACAGAACTTGCTTAGTGTGACTTATTTTAACAAGAACATGGAAATAAGAGAAACACAAAATAATGTAAGGGTTTCACATATAGTGTAGTTGCATAGTTGGAGGTGTGAGTTTAATTCCTGGCATAGAATAGTCATTTATTTTTTAATATTTTTTGAAAGATTTCATGTATTTATTTTAGAGAGAGAGCACAGGGGGAGGAGTGGTGGGAGAGGGACAAGTAGATTCTGTGCTGAGTGTGGAGCCTGATGATGGGCTCAATCCCACAATCCCAAGATCACACCCAAGCCAAAATCAAGAATTGGGACGCTCAACCAACTAAGCCACCCAGATGTCCCTAGAGTAGTCATTTAACTCACATTTGCTGAATACATGAATATATTTTAAAATAAACTCAAGCCCTGTTTCCAGCTATATAATATAGACATAAGAGATACACAGATAATTTCTATTATACCTCCTCAGAGACCTATGACAATTTTTCAACCTCAGTTGAGCTTTTTGGTCATATGATTACTTGCCATGATTGTCAAGAATCTATAGCTACCCAGTTGCATGCCCAATTATTTGATGCTCTTAACTTGACCCCAAATGGATATGTTAGTTTGCAGTTAGTTGTTAAGAATACACTGCTGAGGTTTTATAGAACTTTGGAATCTTGCTGTGCTCAGAGAATAGTATCTCATCACATTAAGCTTATGTATTAGTATTGGTGAGAAGATGTAGATTTGCTCATAATTAAAAGTTGTTAAATCATTTGGACATATTACACCTAAGTGACTGGAGAGATCTAACATACTGACTGGACACTTCAGTGGTTTGATGATTGTTGACGGTGCTGTTCAAGAACACATCCAAATCTGGGAGTGAATGCAGGATGCGGGATTTCAGGACATAATGTCTTGGGATTTTGTGATGGTTCAGGAAAAGCCAAGGAAGTTAATGATTGAGAGTCCCTGGAAACCTTGGCATAGGCCCCAGGGAGAAGCCTAATGCCCTAACTCAACAGGTGAGGGAACTACAGCCTTGAAGAGATTCTCTCTGCTCTTTCTCTCTCAGGCCCCTTCGACCATGTTTTCGTCCCCTCCCCCCACTTTTCTGAAGGGTTGTCGGTGATCTGTTAAGCATCCCATACTGCCTTCCTTCCCACAGTTATTGATCAATACATGGTTCTTTAGATAGGATTACATCATGAGCTCATAATCCATATTCCCGTTTATACAATACAGTATTAATCATGCAACTTAAGAAAAAAAAAGGCAATAGAACCATATTTTTAGGCTTCTTGTCCAAGGATTTTTCACGAGGCCAAACCTATTCGGTGTCCCCCAGAGTGGCTGGAAAGTGGTTAGAAAAAAGTTTTCCCCCTGGTTCTCTAAGTAACAGTCTAGAGCAGGGGTTGGCAGACTTCTGTAAAGGGCAAGAGAGTAAAGGCTCTTTACTTTGGGGGCCTGCCATTGTAGTGTGAAAGCAGCCATGGACAATATGTAAATGAATGGGTGTGTCTGTGCGCCAATAAAACTTTATCCATAAGAGGAGGTGTGTGGGCCAGAAATGACCCATAGGCTATAGTTTGTAAAAAATTAGTCTTGAGAAATACGGTTTCCCTGCATGGCCAAGATTAGGAACAATTTCTGCATTTCAGTAGTTGAGAAATTTGGTGTTATTTATTTTTCTACCTGGATATTAAACACTGGATAGCTGAGGAGAAAGGCTGACGAGATATATTGATTTTTTTCAGTCTGAATGTTCTGTGAATGAAAGCAGAAGTGACTATTAACCGAAAATTAATGGGACATAGGAATGGCATGCTATTTTCAATGAAAGACTTGAAAACAGAGACAGTATGTATTAGAGTTATATTACTGTATCAGATGGAGATTGGACTGGGTTTTTTAGTTTAGGTTTTTACAGTCAGAACGACAGCCAGAATTGAGAGCCAGTGGAGTTTTTCCAGAGTTTTCCAGTTTTCCTTTCCACGTCCCTTTGCCCGTGGGCACCCTTGGTGCTTCGTGCCTGTACCTGCTCTTGCACAGCACGCCCCTGACTTCTGACTGCCCATCAGTCCCCAGCAAACTTATTTTTCCTGGTGCATTGCTTCAGGATCGACTCTCAGAAGTTAACTCATTTGAGAAACCAATTACAACAAAAGTGTAAACTGCAACAATAATTTTTTGCATTCTTTGCGATAGAAGATGGTACAGGTTGGTCTCCACACAGAAAGCTCACCCCCATTTTTCCCACTGCCTTGTTAACTTTCACCAAGAAATCAGGAATTTCTCTCGAAATCCCCAGCAAGGCTATTCTGCATTGCCTCAAGACCTCCAGTAATGTCTTGTTTTCTAAACCAAGAGTTGGTTCAAGTTTCTTCTCAATTCGGCTTCAGTTGAGCCTTTGGTAATCTATTCACCTTTCTTGATGGAGTTGCCACTTGACCCTCTCTGCAGGCCTCTTACGGAGGTTGTGGGTGTTACAGGACAGCATGGAGTAGGGATTAAGGGGCACTCCGAAGCCACACTGCCTGGGCTCACATCCCAGTGCCACCAAACTGCAGGGTCTTGGGCACGTCACTGAAACTTTCCTGTCAAAATGGCATAATGACAATGACAGCATATATCTAATAGGTTAATGTGAATGTTAAATGGAGTCAAGCACAGGATTTGGCGTATAATAACTACTCAATGTTATATTGCCAGTTATATTGTTCTCAGATAAAAATCCGATGAAATCCTCAGCAAATTCTATATTAAACTGCATTTTGGTTACCGTGACCCTGGGCAGACCGTCATTGAACTATCAGCATTCTTTGAAGGACAGTGAAATGCAGGCTGCTTGGCTCCTGCCAAGCTGGATTTGCATATTGCTCCTCCCCACTGGCTCTCTGACCATGTCAGCTAACATAACCTTTCTGAACTTCCCATTTTTGCTTTTTACCTACTTAGCATAGCTGGTGTGACGACTACATGGGAGAATGCCAGTGAAATTGCATTAAATAAATCATTAAGAGGAGCCTGGGTGGCTCAGTTGGTTAAGTGTCTGACTCTTGATCTCGGCTGAGGTCATGATCTCAGGATTGTGAGATGGAGGCTCCCACTGGGCTCCGCACTGGGCATGGATTCTCTCTTTCCATCTCCCTTTGCTCCTCTGCCCACCCCCTCTTAAAAAAAAGGAGAAAAAAATAAGTAAATGCGTCAAATATTTTTATTTCAATAATGGCTTTATTATTGAAATAAAGGCCTGGCATCAAACATCTCACATCTTGGGAGAATTAGTTAGGGAAATATTTTTGGAAAGAAGAACATCTCCTTTCTAAGCAAATTATCTGCTTAGAACCTATTGACCTGTGTATAAATGAGGCTGGTCCTAGATCATATGACATCACTGGGAAGCTGGATAGTTTGGTACAGAGAATCCAGAATGTAGAATAAACTAACCTAGATTTTTGTCTTTATTACTAACTCACAGTGTGACCCATGGGTAAGTCACTGGTCATCTGCTCTATCATCTGTAAAAAGAGTGGGGTTGGCCTAGTATTTTCTAAGGTTTCTTACTGTTCTAAAATAGAATGTTCAGGTGTACAGAGCGGTGATATGTCCTTAGACATATCAGTCCCTAGACTGATCTGGCAAGTGACAGCCAACCATCCAATGTTATCAAGGGAAGGTTAATCGATAGAAATATTTTCTTTGCTTTTAACATTGTAATATGAGTGGCAATAAGCCTTTTGTTGTTAGCTTTATTTTTGTTCCTCTCCTTTTATTTTGAATGATACATGGCCCAGTAAAGCTACAAGAGGGCGTGAATGAAGAAAACATTCTGGGGGCACCTGGGTGGCTCAGTCGTTTAAGTATCGGACTCTTCATCTCAGCTCAGGTCTTGAGCTCAAGGTCGTTCAAGCCCTGCGTTGGGCTCCACTTGGGATGGAGCCTACTTAAAAAATTCTGTATGACTCAAAAGATTAGCTTCTTTGCTGTCATTGACCATGAGGCTGGTTTGGAGAATAGTAAATACCAGAGGTTCACATAAGTGGGAAACATTACCCAACTAACTAAATAAGCATAGGCCCTTCCCAACTTCTTTTATTCCTAAGTTGTCACTCGTTCCTGTATGTCATGTTTAAATGCACAAAATCCTTCTCTTCCTTTATCAGAATCCTTCCTTTACTGAAAACATGATTTGGCTGGGCACTTCAGTTAAACTGCCAAACTGGTGTTTACACATAGACATGGTCTGAACTGATGACTGGGTTAGTCATTCAACCAATTAACCTGATCAATAACCAGCCCACAACTTTACTGAGAGATCATCAATGGATCAAAAGATTCAAATCACTGGGTGTGATTAGATGTGGTATTGTGAGTGAGTCATGGATACAAATAAAATATCTAAGAGGAAATATCTTAACATCTCTCTAAAATTTCTACTTCACACAAATTTGACTGAGGATGAAGACTAATGTAATTCAAAAATAGCTACATAGAAAAGGAGCATCATAGGTAAATTAAAAAAAAAAAGGAATCCCCAAACATTTCTTTTAGGAATAGTCTCTGAACTTTGAAATATATGTAAGTAGTATATATGATATAACAGTCCCTTTCTCTTGAAGCTTATTTTAACTGTCATCAAGGAACTGACAATAAATACCTTACGAAATCTCACAAATCAACATCGGCAGTGTGAAAAACCAACAAACACAGCTCTGAGCAAACCACTTTTCAAAAGCTGTTTTAATAATTAACAAATATCTGAAGTCCAGTTACTACACTGATTTTTATTTAACTTCTGAATTTCAGCTACTTCATTAACATAAAACATTACTTTTGCCCATTACTTAATCCTAACCCTTCTCTTCAGCCTGTTTCCATCCTACAAATCTGACCAATCCTGTAACTCCCTTGAATCACCTTTCTTCCTCTTTCCTTCTTTTTACCACTGAGTTTCTGGAAAATTAGCCAGCTGCCACAGGAAACTAAAGTCATGTCCCAGTCACTCAGCTGATAAATCGCAGATAAATTCCAGATTTCAACTCATTTCTTCTGCAAGAGATCATCTTTAATTTATCTTTCCTCCACCATTACTTCCCCAGTCCTTACTACCCAATCTGCAAATGGTATTTTTACAGGATGTATCGGTTTCACACCCTTTTTATTCTCCTTCCTTCATTCTAGCTTTGGTCTTTAATTCCTTTTGCTGAACTATCACCACATAAGTCTTCCAACTGATCTTGGCTTCTTACTTCTCGCTCCTTTGCAGTACTGCCAACAAGCTCTTTCCAAATTCGAGCTGTTCATGGCATTCCTCTGAACACAATCCCCAGTGGTTTCTTGTTGCCCAGTGAACAGAGTACAAACTCCTTAGCACAGTATGCAAAGTCCTCCATCATCAACTTCCACAGATTTACCTTTTATTTACTTTCTATGCTCCAGTCAAACCAGAACAGGACCTGAATCTTCCTGATGTTTCAGTTTGACTGGGCTCTTCCAGGACACTTAGTTGTTGCAGTTCTACAAGGGTGCTTAGAATGGGGGTGGGGAGGGATTTTTTCCCCTAATTCACATCAAGGGCTAGCAGCTGCCCTTGTGTTTTATTTTATGGGGTGCCAGTTCTATCTCTGCCCATCTCTGCTCTACCCACCATTCAAGATTCAGGTTAAATGCTGATTCCTTCAAGAAACATTTCTTTATGCTCCCTCTCTGCTCTTACTTACCCTGCCATTTCCTACTCTAAATATCTATGTATGTGTCACATCTCCTCTTCTATCCTGTAAACGCCAACATCAACAATAATGTCTTAAAATAGTAATATGTGGAATTTAATTGTGTGAAACTAATAATTCATTATTAATAATAGTTCAAATATACTGAATCGTGAGTTGTATGGTATGTTCAAATATACTGAAGGGTGAGTTGTATGGTATGTGAATTATATCTCAATAATTAACTGTTATAAGAATAATAGTTCAAATATTAGTATTTGTAAATTATTTACTTAATAATTTTAAGCAGGATAGGTTACAGCATGGCAGATATAGCATGCACACATTTGTATCTCCTATTCCTGAGATCTCATTTAAATGGCAGTAAGGTAGAACTAAAAAGAATAAACTCACAAACAGGGTGAAGGGCAGAGGGAGAAGGAGACCGCCCCCCGCCCCACCGAACAGGGAGCTCAATCTCGGGACTCCGGGATCATGACCCGAGCTGAAGGCAAATGCTTAACCGACTGAGCCACCCAGGTGCCCCAAAAGTTGGAGTCTTAAAAACCTATGTTCCCAACACACACACACACCCTGACTTGGGCAAAGGGCTCTACTCTAGGAGATAGTGAACCAGATGTAGACTGCTCTTACAAGGATTGCAGGCCAGTTTCAAACCATTATAGGGTCTGCAGTTGGATTAAAGTGGTCCTGATTTATTAATGTCCCCAGCAAATACTACTGTTTTGTGGAGGAAGGGAATATTATCCTGGGTGTCAAATTATCTTCACAAACAATTTCACAACTATAATTTCCAATATGCATAAATAATAACCAAGAGAATAAGAAAACATAAATGAGAACCACATCAGATTAAAACTGCTAGAAACCAAAGAAAAAGAAAAACCTTAAAAGCAGTCAGGGAAAAAGACAGATTACCTTCAAAGGAACAACAATTTGAATTACAGTTGTCTTTTCATCAGATACAATGAGAACCAGAAGATAACGAAGTGCTCTTTAAAGTTCTAAGAGAAAATAACTGCCAACATATTATTCTACACTTATCAAAAATACCCTTCAAGAATTAAGATGCAATAAAGACATTTTTTAGTTATAAAAAAAAACATAACAGCAAACTCACAGTAAGGGAAACACTAATGGTGCTCTTTAGGCAGAAGGAAATGGACATCAGAATAAAGGTCTGAGATGTGGGAAGAAATGAAGAGCAATGAAAATAATAACATCTTGTGGGATTTAAGATATATATGAAATTAAAACACACCACAATAGGGGCACCTGGACACCTCAGTTGGTAGAGCATGTGACTCTTGATTTTGGGGTTGTGAGTTTGAGCCCCATGTTCGGTGTAGAGCCTACTTAAAAAAATATACCACAATAGGGGCAATATAATCAAGGAGGAATATATAACATAGAGATATTGTTAGTGTTTTAAGGTCCTTGAATTCTTGAATTGTCCAAGAAAAGGGTAAAAGTACTAAGTAATATTAGATTTTGGTTAAGTCAAGGATGCATACTGTAATTTCTTGGGTGTCCAAAAAAAAAAAAAGATAAAATTGTGTATATGTACCTAATAATACAGGCTTAAAATACACAGAGAACAAAATTGCTAAAACTAAAAGGAGAAATAGACAAATTCATAGTGGGAGATTTGAACATACATCTCTTAACTGATGGAAAAAGCAATAAGAAAAAAATAGCAGTGAGCATGGAAAAGATGACAGTTAACAAACCAGACCTATTTTGCATATATAGAAGACTGCAGAATACACCCTATTTCTAAGTATATGTGGAATATTTATGAAAGTTTTACCAAAAAAAATCATATGCTGAGTTATAAGGTCTCAATAAATATCAAAGTCTTGAAATAATACTGAATTTGTTCTCTGGCCATAAGAACAATTAAGCTAGAACTCAACAACAAAAATATAGGATAAAATCCTTATATGTTTAGAAATTAATAAACTTCTGAAAATCTTATGAATTAAAAAAGAAATCATAACTGATGCAGCCAATTTTATCAAAGCAGAAACATAATAAGCCTAAGAGCAAAAGTTAGTGAAGTAGGATAGATAGGTAATGAAAAAAAATGAACAAAATCAAAAGTGTTTCCATTAAAGCACTAATAAAATTGGCAGACCTGGCAAGAACAGTTAAGGAAAAAGAAAACACAAATTATCACCATTGCAAAAGGAAAAAGGGGATCCGACTGATATTAAAAATACCTTAAGAAATATTTTGAATAATTCTAACCAAATTTGACAATGTAGAAAACATGGACAAATTTCTGGAAAACTAAAACCTAACAAAACTGATACAGGAAGAAATAGAAGATATGAGTAGTCATAAGTTATTAAAGAAATTTAATCTATAATTAAAATTTTCCCTCATAAAAACCTGCAGGCACAGATAGCTCCCCTAGTGAATTAAAACAATTTTAAGAAAGAACTGATGTCATTCTTACATAAAATCTTCCAGAGTAAAGCAAGTAGGGATATTATGAGAATTAAGGATTTATATGTTAATTTCATCATGGGCACAGATATAAATTTTTTTAAATTAACAAATCAAATACAGCAAAATGTAAAAGGATAATACGACATGATAGAGTTGTATGTACTGCAAGGATACAAGGCTGCTTTCATATTAGAAAACCAGCATAACTCAGGACATTAACAAAATAAAGGGGTAAAATCATAGAATTATTTAAATACATAAAAAATAAGCATGTGACAAAATTGAACATCCACTTATAAGGGGAAAACCCCTCTTGAGAACAGAAAGGAACAGCAAATATTATAATTAGTTATAAAATACTGAAAGCTTTCTCTCTTTGAGACTGCAAAAAAGACAAGAGTGCTTACTATTAGCCCTCCTAACCAACCTTGTACTGAAAGTCTTAGCCAGGTCAGTGTGGTATTTTGATTAAAAAAAAAAAAAAGTGACTTCAATTCTCTACTTTTCCTTGTATCCACACCCTTTGCCATATAATGGGACTCCGAAGCCCCTCTTGAATCTGAGCTGGCCTTGTATTTTGCTTTGGTTAAAAGAATATGGCTAAATTGACAATGTGCCAGTTTGAGCCTCAAGAGACCTCTTTCTCTCTCTCCCTCTCCTTCCCTTCTCCCTCTCTTTTTCAGTGACTCTGGCACCGCCACTGGGGATAATAACAAATTGGAGGATGAGACCATGTTGAACAGAACTAAGGGGGCCCAGCTGTCCTTGCTTGGTCTTAGATATGTGAGAAACCCCGCCAACATCAGCAAAGGTGCTTAGCTGACCTCAGCTAACTGCAGATGCACAAATGAGTCCTGGCAAGACTAGTTCAAATCAGCAGAAATATTCAGCCAACCACAGACTTGTAAGAAATAATTTGGGGTGGTTTATAATGCAGTAAAAACATTATAAGACAGGAGGTCAAGAAAAAAACAAAGTATAAAAGGAAGTATGCAGTATGAAAAAGGAAGAAAATGTCTATAGTTATTTGTAGAGGTAATATTATGTATGTAGAAAATCCAAAAATATCTAGATACATTACTGGAATTAATGACTTAGCAAAGCTGATGGATCTCAAATACTAAATATCAATTGCACTTTCATATAATGGCATGTCTTAGTCTGTTTGGGCTGCCATAACAGAATACTACAGACTGGGTGGCTTAAACAACAGAAATTAATCTCTCACAGTTCTGGAGGTCTGGGAAGTCCAAGATCAAGGTGCCAGGAGATTTGGTGTCTCATGAGCGTCTGCTTGCTGGTTCAGAGATAGCCATCTCTCCACTGTGTCTTTATGGGGTGGAGGCAAGCCAGGTCTTTGGGGTCTCTTTAAAGGGGTACTGATGTCATTCATGAGGGCTCTACTCTCATGACTTAATCACCTCCCAAAGACCCCACCAACAAATACCACTACATTGGGAATTAGATTTAAGGATATGAATTTTGGGGAGACATAAACATTTAATCTAGAACAGGCAACAAACAGTTAAAAAATTTAAAAAACACTTTTAAATACTATAAAATTATATATGGTACATAGGGATAAAACTAATAAACTATGTGTAAGATTTCTCAGATAAAATTATTAATCATTATTAAGAGAAGAGAAGGAATAACTAAATAAATAGAAGGATATACCATGCTTACAGTTTGGAAAATTCAATATTGTAGACATGACAATTACTTCCAAATTGACTTACAGACTCAAGATAATTCCAAAGAAATACCAACAGTTTTTTCTTTTTTTCATAAATTGACTATTTGAATCTATAACATGCAAAGAGCCCAGACTAATCAAAGGTCTCTTGGAAAAGAAAAACCGTGTTAGAAGACTTGCTCTGTCATATACCAAAGCCTATTATAAATGTATAGGATTTACGGCAAGGATAATAGATCAACAGAACAGAACAGAGAATCTAGGAACAGATTCATGATTACTTGATTTATGTAAATGGTAGTATTTTACAGCAGTAGAAAAGAGATGGCCTTTTCATTAAACGGGCCTTTGACAGCTGAATATCCATTATTAGAAAACATGAAAACTGGCCCTTACCACATAGCATTCACAAAATTGATTCTGGGTGGGTTGAAGATCTAAATGTGAAAGGCAAGACAATAATGTCTCCAGAAAATCCTAAAGGTAAATACCTTTATGACCTTGGGGCTGGATAAGATTTCTTAATAGGCTATAAAAAAGTACTAATCAAACAGAAAAACACCGATAAGTTGTATTATGTTAACATTACAAACTTTTTTTTTTAATCAAAAGATACCTTAAGGGAATGAAAGGACAAACCACCTAGTGGAGAAAATATTTGCAACACATATAACTAACAATATATAATACACTTCTTCAAATTAAAAGAAAATATGTAGTTAACCCAAATAAAAATGGGCATATCACAAAAGGAGGTATCTAAAATTTTAGGCCACTAAAGTATGAAAATGTGCTCAGTATCATTATTAATCAGAGATATGTAAGCTATCAATCAACAGTGAGATTCTAATATATACCCATCAGAGTGCCCACATGAAGGAGACCGATAATAACAAGAATTGGAGAGAATACAGAACAATGGAAGCTCTTTTATGTCACAGGTATGACTGTAAATTGGTAAAATCACTTAGGAAAACAGTTTGGTATTACCTACTGAAGTGCAGATATGGGTACCTTAGAACTCTGCCATCCTAATCCTACGTATATAGCCAACAGAAATGCATGCAAATAGACACCAAGAGACACACAACAATGTTCATAGTAGCAATGTCCAGAATAGCCCCAAACTGGAAATAATTCATATTTGTCTATCAAAAGCAGAATGGCTAAGTCAATTCATATACTGAAATGTTACATAGTTTTGAAAATGAATGAGCTATGTTTACATTCTACAACATAGATTAATCTCACAAATATAACACCAAATAAAAGAAACAAAACCCAAAAGATTACATGCTACATGATTCCATTTATATAAAGTTCCCAGAACCTAACTATAAGAGGCAAAATTTAACTATAGTGTTTAGGGATGTTTGTAAGTGGTAAAATTATAAAGAAAACCAAGGAAGTATTTACCACAAGAGTCATGAGAGTGCTTGTCTTTGGAGAGGTGGGTGATTGGGAATGGACAAGAGGGGGACTTCTAGTGTGCTGACAACGTTCCACTCGACCCACAGAAGGTTTATATATACTCACTTTCTAATAACATATCAGACTGTAGGAGTGGTTACATAGATAACTTGACTGTAGGGGCAGTTATATAGACATTCACTTTCTGATAACTTAATGAGTTGAGTCCTCTGATTTGTGCCCTTTTCTGTATTTGCATGACATTTAAAAATAAAGAAAGTTAAAGTGGATGGAGGCATGTCTGCAGATGAACCAAAATGGAAGAAAAGCCAGCAGCTCACAA
Source organism: Mirounga angustirostris (assembly GCF_029215605.1). NCBI lineage: Eukaryota > Metazoa > Chordata > Mammalia > Carnivora > Phocidae > Mirounga > Mirounga angustirostris. Next base: position 134,766,328 of record NW_026991711.1, on the reverse strand, counting down.
CATGAACACCAATGGTTTCCAGTGAAGCTTTTAAAAACTGTTCTATTCCCAGAATGATTTCTATTTTGTCCAAGGTCAGTTATTTTGTCTTGACAGTATTTTTCAGCTTGTTGGTTTTCTTCATGTCAGGTATTCTCGCAGAGATACTATCTAAAGTCAATGACACACAAAAATAGGGTTTAATTATATAATTTAAAGTTTAAAAGGTAATCAACAAAAACTTAAACATCCAATTGTAAGCACTGGAAGAAGTAAGAGAGGGGAGACAGAATTGAAATAAATGCACATCTTTCATAGAGGGGGAGAGTAAATATTTTTGAAAATGATAAACCAAGAAGAGGGAAGTAAATTATTCACAGACATGATGGAAACCATTAAAAGAATTAGAATTAGAAATAATAAAAAATGGTTGCTTCAGAGGGGAGGGACTAAGGTAGGGACAGGGAGAAGAAGATTGATTTCCATTATAAACCCTCTGGACTCTCTGATTTTTTGTTTTGTTTTTGCCGTGTGCTTATTACTTTGATAAATTTAACAGGACATTTATGAGATTCCAGGTTGCATCATTCTCATATATTTGATTTAAGAATTGCTCCTTGAGTTTGTGGCATTATGACTAGTTTAAGAATAACATCTACAATCTGTAGATGGTGTAGCTGATGGTGAACCCCATTTCTAAAGTAGTTAGGAGTTCTAGCTGTGGCAATGACTAATTATTGCAGAGCTTTTTTTTTTTTTAAAGATTTTATTTATTTGACAGAGAGAGACACAGTGAGAGAGGGAACACAGCAGAGGGAGTGGGAGAGGGAGAAGCAGGCTTCTCGCTGAGCAGGGAGCCCGATGCGGGGCTCGATCCCAGGATCCTGGGATCATGACTGAACTGAAGGCAGACGCTTAACAACTGAGCCACTCAGGCACCCCTACTGCAGAGCTTCTAAATTATAATTTCATAATTATTCCCATAAAAACGAATGAGATCTTGCCATTTGTGACAACAAGGAAGGACCTAGAGGGGTATTATGCTATGTGAAATAAGTCAGAGAAAGACAGATATTGTATGATTTCACTTACATGTAGAATCTAAAAAACAAAACAAATGAACAAATGGACAAACAAACATACAAACAGAAACCAGAAACAGACTCATAAATACAGGGAAAAAACTGATGGTTACCAGAGGGGAGTGAGGCGGGAGGATGGGTGAAATAGGTGATGGGGATTAAGAGACAATAAACTTCTAGATTTATCTATTTATTTATTTATTTATGGAGTGGGGGGAGGGGCAGAGGGAGAGAGAATCTTAAGCAGGCTCCATGCCCAGCGTGGAGCCCAGAGTGGGGCTCGGTGTCACAACCCTGAGCCAAAATCAAGAGTCAGATGCTTAACCGCCTGAGCCACCAGGTGGCCCAGACTTCAGTTTTACATACTAAGTCACAGAGATGAAAAGTGAAGCACAGGGAATGCAGTCAAGTATATTGTATGGAGAGAGATGGGAACTACACTTAGAGTGGTGAGCACCACATGATGCACAGAACTGTCGAATCACTATGTTGTACACCTATCCTATAATTCAACACAAAAATACTTATATTTAAATTATGTTAAAAAGCTACATATACTAGATATTTTTTAAATAATAAAGGTCATTTGTGTTTCTTCTGCTTGTATACCTTAATAAACATTACCTTTGGGGTGAATGTGTGAGAAAAAAAATCAAGGCTCATTTTTTTAAAAAGTAAAGTTTAACTATTAAATAATTGGCTTTTCCTATTTCTTTTTCTTTAAAAATACATTTCTGAGATCTTTAGATGCCTCATTTCATTATTTTATCTTTGTAAAATGTATATTAAAATTTTCCCCTCTGTAACTCTGATAACATTTTTTCTTCTATTTCTTCCAGTTATTTTTTCCCCAAAATCTGGGTACTCCCACATGTACGATCTGCCAAGTATTTTATTTTTTTATTTTTTTAAAGATTTTTATTTATTTATTATTGAGAGAGAGAGAATGATAGAGAGCATGAGAGGGAGGAGGGTCAGAGGGAGAAGCAGGCTCCCTGCTGAGCAGGGAGCCCGATGCGGGACTCAATCCTGGGACTCCAGGATCATGACCTGAGCCGAAGGCAGTCGCCCAACCAACTGAGCCACCCAGGCGCCCCATCTGCCAAGTATTTTAAAGTAAAAAATGCTGAGAACATCTGTTCTAGAGAAAAGGTCTTGTAGGGTTGTTTTTTTTTTTTTTTTATATCATACAGCAATCTCACACATTGTTTTGCATAGAGTAGTTGCTCAAAAGATGTTTGTTGTATTGAATCATACTGAGTATTATAATATATGGTACAATATTATTATAATAGGACTAGCCCAACCTGGGGTGAAAAATCAGAGCTTATGGTGTAAGAAAAGTGATTAATCATGTAGCACACAGAATTGAAATATACTTTCCTGTCACATATGTTAGTGTAAATAAGTGAAGTCCCTCCATTCACTTAAGGGCATTTACGGGATGTCCATTCTGTGACAGGCACTGACCTAGCCTCTGCCCACAAAAATAGGCACAAAACAAGATCCTTTCCCTACAATCACTCACAGCCTAGTGGACATCACTGACCAGAGAATGGGAATTTACTAACCATGTGACATAGACTATGACAGGTCCAAATTTTCTTTCCCTCTAATTCCTTTGTTTTTACTGCTAAGGTGATGGGAGTAAAGAGGCAAAGCCTTTATCAGCATAATAACTAGCAAAAGAGGAGTTCATCTGCCTTACAGAAGGATTTAGGCCTCTCCCCCTAAACACAAAAAATTATCCTGCCCTAGGAGACCTTGGGTAGTGTGCTTCTTCAGGATGGGGACCCTCGGCAGTGGAATTCTGACTCTGGAGAAAGGCCTGAAGGGTCTCTCAAAGGAGGAGGGGAATGCAGGGGGAAGAATGTAAGGTGGAAAGGGAGGACTGAATTTTCACAGGGGCAGATTTTGCAAGGACTGACGTGGCAGGAAAAATAAATACCATCAGCATTCACGATTGGCTTATGGTGAGACTATCTGTTACCCTCCTAGATTCTGAGGGCACGAATGACGCCTATTGCTGTACTGGAGGTGTGCTCAGTATCCCACAGGTACCCATGAGATGAGAAAATGAAAACTGCCCAGCTCAGGCCGCACTGCAGATATGGGGAGGGCAATGGAGATATGAGAACATGGTTAGGAATCTGCAAATTATTCAGTAAGTCTCAGACCCAGACCATGTGTCCAAAGAAGATGACCCCATCGCAGTACTTTCTTATTAAATGACAGTCAATTACCACGATTGTTCTTACCCTCAACAGACTTGGGGGGCAGGAAGTACACTTCAGTACTGAGCAAAAGATGTTCCTTTTGAGGATGAGGAAGAAAAGAAAGGGCAGGATGGGTTGTCTTCCTCGGGAATAGAGTCCACAGGTGACAAGGATTTGTAATATTCATCTTCCCCATCAAGCACTTTGATTTGGCTGCAACAAAGAAAAGAGTTTTCAGCAGAAAAAGAGGACAAAGGCCGCAGTCATCCCTGGAGCAGCTAAAGTTGCGTGAGTGCTGAGAACAGGGTTGGGTCCCCTCAATGGCAGGTAGGTAGCTCAGGGTCTCCCAGAACACAGGAACTGAGGTCTGATCCGCAAAGCCTTTCACCTCAGGGTCACGGGCTGATAACGGGCCCAATGTAGTGGTGTCTGGAAGTTGTGATCATATTACAACTTGTCTGCCTGAATTGACTTGTCTGTCCTTGTTTGGTTCCCTCTAGAAGAGAAAGCTCCCTCCTGTCCTCCTCCAGTTCTCAAACTAGCCCAGTTACATATGTCACGATATTCTTGATCGGGATACTAACAATCAAATGAGCCACAAACTCCCTAATGTCCTCTGTCTAACCACTGGGGGAGATTTTCCTTTGTGTACTTTTAAGGCCCAGGGGTAGGGTGATGTGGGAAGCGGCCTATTTGCACTGCGTGGAATGCTTTTACTTGTGGGAGAGTTTTATACAATCTGCTACGTCTGCAATTATGAGGGAAACCACAATTTCCTGGCATAATTGTGAAAAATAACATTTGCCTTTAGGTGGCAATTTCAGCCTTTTTGGACAGAAAAGATTCAAGTTTTATGTAGCTGCTACTGTGAAAAGTAGTTTCCAATGTCAATAATAGTGGTGATATCCCCATTTGCATATTTTTAGAAGCTTCTCTGGAAAGTTTTGCATTTTCTGTAATATCACAAAGGACCCCTTCTGTTTACAGTTGCTTAGAACTAAGAAGACAGATATTTACCCAAGTTTTCTTGGCTTCCTCTTGCTCCCTTGATATTCTAGAGTTCCCTGTGGAGAGGGCCAAGAACACACAGTCAAAGCAAAGCAGCAAGTCGTTAATTTTTAATTCAAAGTGATTTTGTGTTGAATGCAAGCAGATGCTGATAATATCAGAAGTCACAGCATAATTTTTTTGATCAAAGGGCTCAAGTGAGCCTGATGAAGCATGCATCTTGCTCGTCTTTGATAAACCACATCAATTATTCACCGTGAAGGCAGACATCCTGACATGAAAGCAACAGATAAAGAGCCTAAGCACATGTTCGAGAAGAGAGCATAAGAGAGTGGGGGTGGGGCTGGAGGGGCTGGAACAGGTATTAATAACAGAATTATTAACTGGAAACAAAGCCAGTGAAACAGCTTTATGGCCACTTTGAACTCACATTTAACTGGTTATAGTACATGGTGTCCTCAGGGCTACTCAACATTTTGGGCTGCTGACATCTTCGGCGAGGTGTTCGCTGCTTCTGTATAAGACCATTTTCTGAAACTGCAACAAGATAGCAAAACTTTACTGTAAACCATCTGAGGTGTTGTGGAAATCAGGTAAAAAACTGCTCTTCACATAAATGCACTAAGTGGAAACCGTGTCCCATTTTAACGGGTATGTTGGAGCTCTGCTAATATTGGCAGAAATGTCATCCTAAAACACAAATACACACATAGGAATTGCTAAGTGTAAACAAGGGCCGCTAGAACTTTGCTTTGTTGCTCTTATCCAAATCAGCTGTCAAGAGTGACAGAAAACAAATTGGTTCGTCCATGCTGGTGAAGTAGAGGTTGGTGGTCAGCCTTTGTAGCGTGCGGAGTAGTAGCTTAGTGGGATAACTCAGGACAATGAAGGCTATCTGGGATAGTTTACACCACATCCTACAGTGAGGGTTCAAAGACATCTGGAGCACACACACTCTTGGGTAGATGAGAAGCAAACCTTTTGGTGGGATACATTTTGGAGGGAAAATGGCTTGAACTAGTATTTACTGAAATGCTTTGAACAGTACCATTGATCCATGCAATCTCTGGAGATAGTGTAAAGGAGAAGGGGAAAAGATAATTGCATGATTTCACAAAGCAGCCTCTCCGTGTTAGCCCTGATTTCAGAACCTTGGACCAAGAGTGAACTGGAGATTAAGAAACCACATGTCCAATGAAGTCATGATTTATTTCCCTTCTAAGCAGATGACTTTCGTGGAATCTGCTGTCCTTTTGGCACTATATCTGAATCAGGATTTAGCAGTTCTAACTTCTTGCCAACATACACACCCACCCCCCAGAGCTGCCACAGAATATTGTTCATGAATGTCACAGTCCAGAGAAGAAATATCACTTTCCTCTACCGAGTGTATAGCATATTCATAAAACAGAGTTGGAGATTTGTACTTGGAATCAGAACTTGACTTCACTAGAGGTTCCTACTATTTAGGGAAATTCTCGGGGAATTTTCTAAGTGAAGAATAACTCAGCAAGGGCCATTATGAATAGCAAATTATCAGTTTCCTAAGTATGAAGTTTTGCATCTTCACTTGAACTGGAAATATCTATGCTGAACAAGACTATTAGAACTATATAGGACTTTAGGAACCATTTATTCTAAATACCCATTTTTTTTTTTGAAAAGAAAACTGAGGCCCACAAATGTTGAACGACTCATCCCAGATGAAGTGGCAGAATGAGGATGCAACCCTAGATTCTTACCTCCTGTTCTAGAAGTGTTCTTTTTAAAACTACAGCATATTGTCTTTCTTAACAAGAAACTGTTTTTGTAAGCTAAGGTCTAAGTAAAAGTAAGCTCTGTGAAAACATACAAATAATTAGCACAGCACAATGAAGTTGCTTGCAGAGGGCTCCAGTAGCCTTTAAAGATATCCCTGTCCACATCTTCAGGAAGTCTGTGCAGAAGGCAGGACTCCAGCTCTCGAGATGGCATTGTCTTCAGACTACAACGAATCCAGAATGGAAATGGGTTCTTTCTGAGAGTTCCAACATACCTCCTGCTTGCTTTGTGAAGTCCATATGCTATGATATGGTAGGACACAAGGTGCCTTGTGTCATCTCCTCTGATTTATAGATTAATGAACAGAAGTGCCTGGAATTATGGTTGCTGGTGTGAACACACACTGGAGATCGGACATCTATTCTCCCTTAGACTTCCTAATATTATGGGAATTCCAACGCTGGAAACTCAAAAGGCTGATCTTAAATAGTTTTTGAGTTCAGCTGGAGTTCAGCCCAGTTCAGCTGGACTTCATGTAGTGTTTACATTTGATCAGCAGCTTTTATTTATGTTCTCAACTGGGTATGCTTAATACAAGATGTGGTTTTCAACTTTTGCTCTCGATGAACTACCTGTTCCATGGGTGGGTGTTCTTTTCCTGATTCTTAGAAGGAATTAAGTCATTGGGTAGAATTTTCTCAATTTTAACATTTCTCCCACAAATTAAAAAAAAACTCTTGGCATCTGATGGTATCTGTACTATACTAGAATCTAGTGTAAGTTGGTGTCTGATTTAGCATCAAGCTTTAATTTTCATTATTTTAACTTAAATATCTCCATGTTTCATGATGCTTTGCAGAAGGCCATAACTTCCAGGTGTTTTGCCAAGTCTGAGTATCACTGATATGTGATCAATAATAAGTAACCAAATAAACATTTGAGAAATGAATCATTATTTAATAAATGCTGTTGGAACAATTTGATAGTAATAATTATGCAAAAAGCATGACCTGAATATAGACCTTATAAAATTTATCCTATATGTAAGGTACTTTCCTGGATATTGTGGGGGAAAACAAAGAAAAATAAGACAAGGTCCCTGTCTTCAGTCTAATAGAGGGCACAGGGTCTTAAGAGGTTAAGTGACTTGTCGTAAGTTAGTGTTGCTGGACTCAAGTTAGTTTTAAAAAAAAATTCTAAATTGTTTACTTTTCTCAATATGCTTTTTGATTCTCACAGGCCACAATAAATTCCAGATGTGTTATATAGTTAAACATTTTAAATATTCCTATAAAAACCTTAAAGGGGAATGAAATGGATTATCTTAACTATGGAAGAAGATATAAGTGACAAGGATGGGCTCAATTATAATACAAACAATAAAGTAAAATATTCTATATGATGGACAGTAACAAAACTAAGATGAAAGGAAGTGCATCAGAAAGATAAAAACAAATTTAAAAATATATACACACAAAAGTCTACCATCCATAATGTGGAAAGACTGAGACAAGAGAAAGATGGAGACACATTCATACATGCTGAAATACAATTAATGAAATGAGATATTGAAAAATGCTTAGCCATCCTCACAAAGAGCTTCAACTAAAACAACTACAACTGCTTTTCTATTAATTAGGATAAATTAAAGATCAAAAGACAATGTGGGAGTGGACCCACATACACAAAGGAGTCCATAGGCTCCACCTCACCTGAAGTGCAACTTGACAATAAATAACAAAAGCTAATCAAACTTGTTCCAAGAAACATGTCCCAGTGAAGGAAACCAGAGGAGAGAAAAAGACAATTTATATGAAGATGGATTATGATAACAATTTTGTAGTGGAAAAAAGCTAGAAACATGACAAATATTTAGTAATTGGGGAGAAGTTAACTCTGAGTATGAACACGGTATCATCCCATGAAGGCACCAACAAAGACAAATTTAAGGTATGCTGTCGATAGATGAAAATTCAAAATTCAGAAAAAGAAGAAAAAGACAAAACAGCATATAGCACATTGATTAAATCTAAATAGGTGTGCACATTGAGAATTTACCATGAATTTTTTTCCTTTAAAATTTAAAAGAAATCAATGAGGCATGCAGGGCAAAATTATTCTTTCTTTTGGTAGATAAAGAAAGCATAGCTAAGAAAGCTAAATCTCAAAGTGGCAGAGTGGAAGCTGAAACCCGTCTTTGGCTTCTGAGCCAATAGTTTGCATCTAAGAGCTAAAAAACAATAGGGTTATCTGGCGATTACCTAGTTCATTTGACTAGTTTATACAGACAAAATGGGCAATTCAAGTTTGAAGATAAATATTAGTATAGGAGTCATTTGAAGACAATGATGTTCAGATTCTGAAACTGGCCTATTTCTAGTTCACATAAATGTTTATAAGCCACGCCAATGCTCCAGTTTGTAATCCTCTGGGGACCACCTCGTCATAACACTTTTTGAAAGTATATTATGTCATGGATACCATTTAACATAGGTCTCTTTCCCTTTCAAGAATCACTGCACCTTCTTCTCCCCTTGCGCCTTCTGATTTCATATTTGAGATCTGAACACATCACTTTCTTCGGAGTTTTGTCCCAGAACCTTAAAATGAAATGGAGATAAATCTGTTGCAAAATGTGGGGCGCCTGGGTGGCTCAGTCGTTAAGCATCTGCCTTCGGCTCAGGTCATGGTCCCAGGGTCCTGGGATCGAGCCCCGCATCGGGCTCCCTGCTCGGCGGGAGGCCTGCTTCTCCCTCTCCCACTCGCCCTGCTTGTGTTCCCTCTCTCGCTGTGTCTCTCTCTGTCAAATAAATAAATAAAATCTTTAAAAAAAATCTGTTGCAAAACGCAAGACATGTAAATGGCATCTCAGTGGGCAGCAGTGGGACAGGCATACTCTTGGCTCCCCAACCCCAAATCACCACCCTGTGCGGGTACACAACTGCTAAGCCCTTGGTGAGAAACAAACAGCTGAATTCAGTTGCTGGCTTCGTTACATAACTTCAAACAACTGGTTTGGAAATTTCATATTTCAATTCTCTTTACTGAACATGCAGGTAGATCCATGCTAGAATTGCCAGATCAAATATGTAACACCCAATTAAATTTGAATTTCAGATAAACAACCAGTACTTTTTTTAATCTAATAAAATCCTGTGCAATATTCAGGACATACTTGTATTAAAAAATGATCGGTTGTTCATTTGAAATTCAAATCTAGCTGGGTGTTCTGTATTTATTTGTTGTTTTTGTATCGGGCAACCCTAATTCAAGCACCATTTCAAGTTACAAACAAGGCCTTTTGTTTCCTCCTAGGGTCTCAGAGATGAAGAAGGAAACTATTTCCTCAGTCTGATTGACTTACTGAATTATAGCTATTTTGGCTACAGATGCTCTTCCTCTATACTGTCCCCTAACACTTAGGGTTTCATTTTTTATCACCCATTACAGATGTGCCATTCTGATCCATTTCCTAGCAGGATCGTAATGAGGGAAGGACAATGGCAAGGGAGGGCAGGATGGGGCATATGGCCCAAATATTCCCCTGCTTAGTGGGGCAGTATGGATTCTAGGCCTCTGAGGAATGGACAGGCAGTGGGAAGGGTTCCTGGGAGGAAAGGGAGAGAGCACACTGAGAGAACCATAGTCCTATGCACTCTCCCTGTGGGCCCTCAGCAGGCAGGAATAAGACTGCTGATCTGATTGCCATTTTGTGGATGAGGCATTCCCAGGGTCACTTGCCAAGTAAAACATCCCCTTGAAGCAAACGGTGTTCAGTGTTCTAGATTTACAGATGGCCAATCCTATATGGGGTTACTAGATATATCTCTGGGACATGAAACCGAATTAGAGTTATGCAATTAACTTACAGAGCTCTGTCAACTCTGTGCATAAAGGGAGGTACATAATTTCTATGACCAAAATTCTCAGAGCAGATGGGGGTGACAGTAGTCTAGCTGTCAGCTGGATAATCTTTCTCCTCAGTGATGGCTGACCATGCTGTGTAGTACTCCAGTGGACACTTAACGAACTAGCCTCCAATGAGATGATTTGTCTTTTCTGACTCTATGTCTCTTCCACTTACCATTTCATTTTTATTACCAAATCTTGTTTTACAAAGTAGCTTTTTCTTCATTTCATCTCATTTTTGGGAAGGACAACTAACCCCAAAGAGATAAGAGAGGCATAGGGAGATTAAGAAATCACACAGCAAGTTAGAGGCAAAGGAGAATTCGGGTTTCCAAATGTCCCAAAGGTCATTTTCTTTACATTACACCAGTTGTTCAATTTTAGAAATACTGGTGCCCAGATCAGGACTAAGGCACTGACATTAAAACAACAACAACAACAACAACAACAACGCCTTGGATGGTTCTAATGTACAGCTAGGCTTGGGAGCCGCTATACTAGACCATATTCAATCTTTCCTTACCAATAAGAACCACACTGGCAGAGTCTGCAAGAATCTGCACTACCTTAAAAATGCTGTCTATGGAAGAATCTTCTTAATGTGTTGTAAACCACCTGATCCTGATATACCTTGAGGAACAGGCTATTTTGGGGATGCTCAGAGTCTTGACAGGGAATAGGAGGGAAGATATTATGCCTTAGGAGTTCAGATTTTCAAATTTAAGTCATGGCATGGAGGATGATAAATCTCTGGGGTTTGGCCCCTTCCTTTTATAGCTAAGGGGTCTGAGCCCAGGAGCATGGGCCCCTCAGCTGGTCTCCCTTCAGAGCCAGGGCTAGAACTCAGGTCTTTTGATTAAAAATCTCAAAGCCTAGGCCACGGCCTTTACTATGATGCTTGTTCTGTTACTGAGACATTCTTATAAGTTTTCACCTCGCCCTAACTTCAGGAAGGACTAAGGAATTCGGTGGGCTTTTGTAAAACACACACACAACCAGAAAGAGAGATTTTCTCCTGGGGTGCATGTAATTCAGATCTTCCTTTCTAAGATGAAAGGAAAGCTACAAATTTTCCCAGTTGCCATGTTATGTCATGAACAATCTTCTTCAAAATTGCAAAATTGCTACAAAGAAAACATCTCTGAGTTAAATTAGTGCCTGTGCAAGACAGTGGAGTTATAAATTGTCTACGTGGAATTTTCTCCTTACTAGTTAGGGAAGTGGCAATAACTTCCCCTAAAACTATTTTATAGCTCAGGGCTTGGCACACACTTAACAAATAATGAATGAATGCATGGTGACCATTTCACTATTCTTGTTAAGATATGTGGCCCACTCTGTGGTTCTGTCAGTCAGGATATTATTATTGCCAAAGCTTCCAATAGGAAAAGGGCCTTTCTTATCCTGGGACACCCCTGGGGAAACTAGTCTACCAAGGAGGGAGATGAAGTCAGCCTCTTAAAAACAAAGTTGATTAGTATTTTTTTTCTTAATATCCTTTCAAGATTTTTCTAGGACTATGCATTCACTTTTCTTCTTTTTTTAAAGATTTTATTTATTTATTTGGGGGAGAGAGAGAGAGAGGGAGAGAGCACACATGAGCAAGGGGGATGGGCACAGGGAGAGAAAGCAGCAGACTCCTCACTGAGCTGGGAGTCTAAGGCTGGGCTTGATCCCAGGACCCTGAGATCATGGCCCAAGCCAAAGCAGACGCTTAACTGACTGAGCCACCCAGGGGCCCCTGCATTCACTTTTCTTAACAACAAAAAATTCAGTCACTTGTTCCTGTGTTCCCCCCTACTTAACAATGAAGTCGTATTTTCCATGATATTAACTTACTTGAAAAACAGTATATTTCTTTGAGACTTACATTTTTTTTAAAGACTTGATTTTTAAAGTAATTTCTACATCCAACATGGGGCTCAAACTTACAACCCTGAGATCAAGAGTTGCGTGCTCTACCGACTGAGCCAGCCAGGCTCCTATAGAGTCATATTTTTAAAGCAATAAATGACCATGATGTTCAAATAAATTAAGCAATGAAAAGTTCATCTTTTTTCCCACCCCGTGATCCCATCCCCAAAATAGAAGTAAATCCTGGAACAAGTTTCTTGTCTTCCAGATTGGTCTAAATGGCATCATTTCTAATGGTTGTATGGTATTTCATTTAATGGATGATGCATGATTAACTTACATAATTTCCTATATTCGGCATGAAAGTTGTTTCCAATGTTTTTCTCTAAGTAGTGCTTTGAGGAACATCTCATAGTTTGATCTTTGATAATCACATTAGTTTCTTAAGATAAATTCCTAGAGGTTGAATAATTGGCTAAAAAATATACCTGTTTTTAAAAGTTATGATTTATTGCCATTTTGATTCATCCCAATTGTCATCCAGAAAGTACGCAGCAAATATACTTCTACCACCTGAACCTGAGATTTATCCATTTCTGAAGGCTCTCACCAGCATGGGACAGTATCCGTAAGAAAAAGTCTAATAACTGAATAGGTGAAAAATGGCACATCATTTGTGTTTTGATTTGCATTTCATTGATTACTTGAGAGGACAAGTGTCTGTCTTTCCCCCCTCCCCGTTTATTAGCCATTTGTGTTTCAGGATTCCTCATGAGCTGAAAGCAGCAGCTAAGTTCATAGGTCCTGGCTGGACCTAAACAGGATGGAATGAGCTTTGCCTGCCTGTTGTGTTGGGATGAGAGATGAGACTTCCCACTGGCTAACAGGTGTGGAGATGCCGCTTTTGAAAATTAGCATGTTGTAGGAAAGCATTTCTCAAACTTCTGTCATCATCCACCACTTAAAAATGTTTTTTGCTATATTCAAGACACCTGTAGTATTCTTCATGTAGTATTTTTAAAATCAACTATTTTTTTTTACTTAAACACATTTTTAAAAAATGAATTTTTATTCACTGCTGTGCTAAATGGAGAGCCAGTGTCATTTGCCATAAATAGAAGTAAATCATAAAGTAAATGCAATGAAAACAAAACAGTACTATCACAACTGAACTAGATTCTGTTTCCCACAGAATGTTTTGGGCTTCTTTAGAAGGTTTGTTTAAAAAGAGAGGTATGAGAGGAATTTAAGACATATTTATATAGCTATGATTTTCTTCTTAATATGAGAATTTAAACTGAGAACTGAAAAAGGAGTAACTTTCTTTTACATGATTCGGTGTTATTTAGGGTCACATCCACACACCATCTAAAATCAACTTGCAGAGGCCCATGTCCCACACTTTGACAAATATCAGTGTTGTGAAAGAAAAAAAACAAAAAACAAAAACAACCCAGCAGGTTTAGAAAAACTGGAGCATGAATCCCACCTCTAGCCCTACTTTTTAGAGGTCTGACCTTGGTGAGGATGATCACCCAGTTAAGGTTGTGGTGAAGATGACAGATAATGTATGAAAAGAGAAAACCTGGCACCCGAGGCTGAGCAGGTGCTCATAAAGGGTTATCCTAACTCTGGTTTAATGGGAGTGGTTCTCTACCCTGGTTGCACAGTAGAATCCTCTGAAGAACATATAAAAAAATACAGATGCCTTAGCCTCACCCCTGGACCTCCTGATTCAGTTAGTCAGGGGTAGGGCTCTGGCATTACTGGCTTTTATTTATTTTATTTATTTATATTTTTTAAAAAACTTTTTTTTTTATTATATTATGTTAATCACCATACATTACATCATTAGTTTTTGATGTAGTGTTCCGTGATTCATTGTTTGCGTATAACACCCAGTGCTCCATTCAGTATGTGCCCTCTTTAATATCCATCACTGGGCTAACCCATCCCCCCACCCCCGTTACTGGCTTTTAAACAGAGTCCCACCCTTCCTCCCCCAATCCCCTTCTGGATGATTTTAACTTGTAGCCAGCTTTGGAAAAACCAAGCACTTAAACCTCTCTTAAAAGCTTAGATTGATTTTGCAGATTAGCTAGCCACCATCTTACCAAGTTGGCACGGGGATCAGAGAAGTTTCAGTTGGGCAGGAGAAATCGTGGGGAAGGGGCAGCAGCTCCTAGCATTGTGAGGTATTTGCACTGGAAGCCGCATCAGGGGACTCGAGCTCCAAGCAGACGCTAATTTCCCTGGACACTGGGAAAATCATTTTTTGTATTCCAAGAGAACAATTTTGCTGACCATGGAAACATTATTGATCTCTGGTTTCCAGAGGTATGATATTGCTCAGTGCTCTTTGACAGGTTTTGGTGTGAATAAATGACAAAGCTGAAAAGCCATTCTGACCTACTAAACTCTTTTTAAATCAAACATAAATGTAGGGCAAAAGCTCTGGGGTGTCGGGAGGGTTGGAACTAGTAAAAAATGTTTAAAAGGCACAAGCTTAGAATCAGTAATACAGATTCAGCAATGGGTTGCTGTTGGTTTCTTTCTTTTTGCTTTACTTTACACAGTATACTCAGAATGTTTGCATCATGTCCCATCTCTCGGCTTTTAGGAGTTTTTAAACTGCTTATTCTGAGGTCTTGCAACGTTCCCTTCCAGCCAGGTGTCTTCCTGTGGGGATGACTGACTTCATCTGTACTGCCCCTGACAACGGCTGTTCCCTAACTTTGGCCCTGTTGGGGGGGAGGGGGGGCAGGAATTAAGGCCAAAATGGCCACCCAATCTCTGCCCGGTGAAAAACAGCATTAATTCAGCTTTTTCAAAAATGTCAACATGAAAAAATCTAAGACCTGATCTGATGCTTAGCAGACCCACAATGCCATGCAGCAGGCTGGGAGATGTCATTTCTGGAGCTCCTAATGAGATGCAAATCACCTAGTGAACTACTCGGGAGCTGGGAAACAATGTCCTGGGTAAAAGCAGATAAAAATGGAACGAAAGAATGTCTTTGAAGATTGGACGACATTTTAAATGCTTGAGGATATGGGACACCAGATAGTGCTGGTTTTAGTAAACTAATTGTGACTGGGTCTTTGATTCCTCGTGGCAGGGAATCCTGGGGCATTCATCCCCAGCTCTGCCTTGCTCTCTAAGTTGGGGACCTGGTTCTGGTTCTTGCAAAGGGCAGGTCACCTGTAGTGAAACCAACATTGGACTTGGGGTCAGCAGGCCTGGGCATAATTCAATTTCTGGAACTTAGTGGTATGTGACCCAGGTGAACTGCTTACTTTTCTGGCTGCCACGTTTTATCTGTAAAACAAGGGGTTGGACTGACAGAGTGATTTTTTTGACAAAGGGTGGTGGTGCAGCACATTGCACATATTCTTGCCTGGAGATTCAAAGCTGTTATCCCTGAAGTCATGCTCCTTCCCTGTGTGTGAATGTCTGTGCGTAGTGAGAGATGTGCCTGGTGAGAGTTTGTTGTGTGAAAGCAGGAAGAGAGAGAACCATTAGCCAAGAGACTCTTTAAAGTCCCTTCCAACTTTAAGATGCTATGATTGCAGAGTTCCAGCCACTCATTTTCAAAATGGACATAAATCCTATGGACCCTATTGGTCTTGTTGGAATTTGAGGAAGATCAAACGGCAATCAGGCTTCAGGATGGAAAGTTCTTGGTAACTATACCAGAACTTCATTGTAACATGATTCATTCACTTAAAGAGCAATGCTGCACAAGGGGGTGCTCATCTAAACCTCTTTCTCAGTTATTTGGCTACTGATGGGCTAAAAGACCACATTTTAATCTCACCCAGCCCTCCCAGCTGTGAGTAAAAACTGCAAAGCACAGGTTAATACTCTACAGCTGTACAAACACCCACCCAGGTTCACAAATTCTAAAATATTTTTACATATAGAGAGCAATCATTAGTATGATGGACTTGGTTTGGGGGAGATTATATGCACAAATGATTGGCAACTCTGTGTGTGTGTGTGTGTGTGTGTGTGAAATTGTAAAGAATGTGAATAATAGACCAAATGAAATCACAGGTATGATTTTTGTTTGCATTAAACTAATGAGATGCAAAAGTGGAATCAATGCAGTATTAGTGGTGAAAAATTAGGTTACTCTGGTTCTCTCAGTTTTAATCTCCAAAAGCCAATAAAATAGGAAGTATCTGGGGGAAAGAAAGTTAAAAAAAAAAAAAACTACATTTGGGTTATTGTCCTATTTTTGTGCTTCATGTTGAAAAAAATTTCCTTAGTACACTGTAAATTAAACTTGATCCAACTATCTAGTACACCTTTAAGATTTATAAAAATAGTGAGACACAGAGGTCTCAGTTCTCTGCTCCGATCAAGAGTTTAGACTCCAGTTCTTCTGGATCATACAGAACTACTGAACTTCTTTGCCTTGTTTTCTTATAATCTGAGATGAGCTTAATCTATTATGGAAACAATATACAGATTGAAGGCCTCTCATACCCTCCCTTTCCCTTTATTCTCATGGAGGTTATCTTGTCATGAGGAGGTCATGAGACCCTGTGTGTCTCCACAGGACTCAGGATCTCTCAACAAATTAATGTCATCAACCTTTTTTTTCCCGTTTAAATCTCACTTCTCTGAGTCATTTGATTGGTATAGCTATAAGCACATTCCAGCATGTCACAAAAAACAAGCCAAGCTTAACAAAGTAAATACTTATAGTGGTTATCAGCATATCTGAAACTGGATATCTCCTGGGTTATACAGTGATTTAGGCCTTGACAAGGAAATGAATTACCACTTTTATTCAACTTCTTTGCAGTGACTTTGTATACTGACACATTTGAGCTGCTCTGACTAGTAGGTCTGACCAGGCTAAACGACAGTTCAGTGCATTTAAAGTTTCCAAACTAACATATTTTAGGGAATCCATATCAGCAGTTCTCCACCCTTGGACCCTAAAGGAAACACTCTTTCAGGGACTCTGTTATCTTGGCTTAGTCAAATAAAATATTAACGATCAGAAACCTGGTAGCATTTATCTGACAATAAAGAAAATCATATTAACAGGAGCTCTCCACTGGAGTGATCTTGGACATCCGTGATGGCGCCGGGAAACGCGCCACTACCCCTGAAAGGGCGGGAGGTTCTGGCTGACTTGGCACCTTCTCACTTCCAGCTCTCACTGCCTCTCACCCTGCATGAGATGGGGACCCAGCAGAGTGGGGTTAAATGGGTTGGGGAGCCAGTCCAGCTGGGGGTCATTAGCAATCAAGGACCAGCATTAAAAGGCAGCAGGAGACTAAGGGTCTCTGACAGGCTTGGCTCCATGCACCATCTGGAAAGAAAGAGGCTGTTGAAGCTGGATTAAAAAAAAAAAAAGAAGAAGAACTTCATGGAGACCACTTCTTGGAGATACAAACATGAACAGTGATGTTATTTTCAAAGTGGGTCCTTCATTTTTGAGAGTTGGGCCAGGTAGCCACATTTTCAGGTCAGTCTCTGGCCATAATGATAATTCATTGGTGCCTGGGTTGGGACCAGCCCAGGAAACTCTGTCTAATGGTTTGATAATGGCTAGTAATCAGAACATCTATGTTGGATAATGAGGCAATGGGCATGTGTGAAGCCTGAAGTGTGGGGGCAGGGCTCATACCAAATAACACATTTAGATGTATTCTACACACTATAGTACAATCTGTGACTAAGAAGAGAAAACCAGACAGCTTTACCTAGGATGTGCCTGAATTGATCATTTAAGTTGCAATTTTTGACAAAATGAAAATTTAAAAACACACTGGGACTCACTTTCTAAGGTCATTCTAAAATCATCTGTACAAAGAGGTGGCAGTCATAGATGTCACATATTGCATATACCTGATCACTGACTTGGCTTACATTATTAAGTTGCCTCTCTCTTTTTTTCCTTTTAGATTTTTGGATGCCCCTCCTCCTTAACTATAAATACATAAGAAAGAAAATATGTTTAAAGTGCAGAATTTTATTTCTTTTGATCACAGGTTGTTACACTTACAGAACAAAGAAAACTTATAATGTGATCCTTAAGATGTATTACAACACTAATTTAGAATGAGCTTCTATTCTCACTGTAAGAATCACTAATATAATATTATAGTTGAATTCATGAGAGGAATTTGCATTCCAGCTCATTATTGTGTGGTTCTAACATTAATCTTCAGAATACCTTTAGTTCTGATTACAAAGCAGCCAGTGCAAGGAAAAGGACTCAGGCTTGTATTTGTTTTTAATGGTGAATGTACTCTCCTGATATTGTTAAGAATGAATAGTAGCTAAAATTATCCTCATGAAGCTTCTGGCAAGGTTCTAGATGCCTGGGCTAGGGAAAAAGTAATGGGAAAGATCTAGGACACTGTACTCTCTCAGATGTAGGGTCCCGTGAAGGGGGGCTCAGAGGACACTGGCTGCTGATTCAGGTAGCAGACATGATTTAGAGAAGAAATCAAGGTGGTCACAGACCAGCAGAAATGCACAATTCTGAGAGTTGAACCTCAATCATTTTTTATCATCCTATCCTAAACTTTGGATAAATTTACATCCATTATTGGCCAGCTTATCAGAGATAGTGTTTTAACTAAGGCTCCAGTCACAAAGAACCGAGTTTAAAGAGACATACAGGGGCGCCTGGGTGGCTCAGTTGGTTAAGCGACTGCCTTCGGCTCAGGTCATGATCCTGGAGTTCCGGGATCGAGTCCCGCATCGGGCTCCCTGCTCAGTGGGGAGTCTGCTTCTCCCTCTGACCCTCCTTCCTCTCATGCTCTCTGTCTCTCATTCTCTGTCTCTCAAATAAATAAATAAAATCTTAAAAAAATAATAAAATAAAATAAAGAGACATACAAATCCCTAGTGAGAGAACATTGTGGGCATAGGCATGGACAAATCCTGTTTTTAAGGTTCTGTAGTTGGGCTCATGCTAATTTTGACAGTTCTCCTGAAAGCTTTTAGTTTTCTTAGGTATATAAAGGTAACTATGTGAACGTGACTTTTAAATCACGGAAACCCAGTACTGATTAGAGTTATGGGTCTCTGGGAATGGATATGAGGGTTTTCTTTTAAATAGTTAGGTAAAAATATCCAAACTTGATGCCTAATGCCCAATCTCACACTACAACTTCATAGAAGATTTGCACACTGGTTTAGCACGGAAGATCGCTAGTACTAACTTACTCAAGTTTACTCCCCTGAGAAGCAGAGAGTAGAACCCAGGATTCAATTGGCACTAAAGCCCATGTTCCTTTTGTTATGGTCTATTGCTCCCCTACACTTTCCTGGTGAGAGAGGTGAAAGGGTAAGGGAACCATGGCTCTTTCTTTCCCATTACCAGATTAATCTCTGGCTGCCCTGAGGTGTGGCCCCTTGTCAACAGTGCCTGCCTCAAGTCTTGGCGCAGTGGGATGAGCCCAAATACCAGTTGTCATGCTATACCCAGAACCACGACTCCCTGCTAACCCCTGGCACCGCTGGTGAGCGTAAACATGTCTTTTTCTCCCTGAAAGTGAAATTTATCCCTTAGAGCTTATTCAATTTTACTCAGGGCCTATTCTGTGCCAGGCCCTGGGGATGTGGTAGTGAACAAAGATCTCTGCCCTTAAGGAAGTCACCAGTTGGGGGGGGTGTGCGGGGAAGGGGGGTGTAAAGGGAGAAGCAGGCTCCCTGCTGAGCAAGGAGCCTGATGTGGGACTTGATCTCAAGACCCTGGGATCATGACCTGAGCCAAAGGCAGACGCTTAACCAACTGAGCCACCCAGGTGTCCCTGAACTACTCCTGATTCCATTTCTAAATGTAGAATTCTCATAGGTCCCAATATCCTTGACACTCCCATTTTGTGCAAATACAGTTCTGCTGCAATAAATGTTATCCCCAGAGCTGGTTGTTAGGGATTCCATTTTGCTAAATGACTCTGGCCCTTGTCCTTAAAAAAAGAAACAAACAAAAAAGCATAATCCTTTAAGACATATCACTGTTGATAGAACTTTCCCTTAAATAAGATTCCTCAAACATGGGTTAAATGTCTATGTGATGTTATGTATGTAATTTTGAGGCAGAATGTTTTTAATCAGCCAAATCTCTGTTTCATAAGGATCTAGGTGGTGCCTCATCTAGTTGCCAACAGGGCTGACCTGCTAATTCTCTCCATTCCAGAACATGGTTGTTTGTAGTCCTGATGAATTTGCCATGCTGTTAGCTGGGGTTAATCTGCGAGTCTTACATGAAGGTTAGTAAAGTGCAAGCTATGCTTATCCTCCTCCTAAAAGGCAAATAGACTCAGTGACTCTTTCTGACCTCCCAGATCTGCAACAACTTGCTTCAGAGACTTCAGTCTCTTTTCTGTGATAATACAGCTTTGAAGGGTATATTTCCACCTCTGTATCCTTGTACTGAGAATTATATAAACTAGCTTCACAATATAGAAATTGCTCAATAATTAGAGCAGGCATCTTACATCAAAATATGCAATTCAGATTTTATCTACTACCCAAATGCAAAATTCTCAAGAGTGCTGAGTTATGAGATTATTCAAACATAGAAATTAGCATTTTGAAAGTTTTCAACTGATAGAAAAGTACTGTACTCCGCTACTTTTCCCTGTGTATAACTTAGTAAGTATTGGATATTTAGAACCAGTACATCCCATGAAGTAGAACAACACTTAAAGATGTAGCATGAAGTAAAAAGAACATTATTTTAATTTACTTGACAGGGCTACCATAGCTGGAAAAAGGAATGTATGTAGGTGTCTCACTTCTGTATTCAAGAACCCCAGGGAGTTTTCATTTAGAACTTGATAGAAAATTACTGACCACGTGATAGAGGGCAATAACTTTGTCAAGAGAAGTCAGACTTGCTACAAAGTCATAGAGATCTCTGCCTTGGTCTCCCCTTCCAAAAATCAGCTACATTTAGCAACTCAGCATGATGAATATAATGGAAATAAAACTCTCCAGGTGGACATTGTTTTGCTCCCTGATTTGGTTTGAGAGCTTCCTCTTTACTGTGGGGAACATATTTGAGGTATTTGCATGTGGCTGATCTCCCCTCCTCTCCTTCTTCCCCAAGTTCAGGTTGAACCTGTAGCCCAGGCCTGGCCCAGCGGAGTTCCCCTTTCCCATCCACAGTGATCCATTCAGGGGTGGGTGCGCAAGCCAGGCAGGGCTGAAGTTCCTGTAGGAGACCTGAGATAGGGCACTGGAAGAGAGAATGCCTTTGTCCTTTGGGATCTTGAGACAGGATCAGGGCTGTCAGTGGTCATTTTACCAATACTGAAAAATGTTGCCCAAAAGGGATAAACCGCACTTTAGAGAGGGAGAGACAGAGAGAGAGGGAGAGAGGGAGAGGCCTAATGACATTGTTTGAATCCTAATAAATTACATTTTGGACTAAGCTAGTTTGGGATGGGTTTTTGGTTCTCATATCTAAATGAGTCCTTCCATAGTTTTTACAAATGAGTAACTTACCTAGTATTGTCCTTCCTGATAATCATTAGCTTTGACACTCCGCACCTGCAGCCATTGAGGAGCACACTGGGGGCCTTTGCCTTAGCTTCTCAGACAGGTCTAGTGTATCAGGGATTAGGTCATTAGGTCCTTTTGAGCCACTAAAAATTAATACATGGATGTCCCTGAAGGAACACCCATTTGTATGGTGTGTGTGTTTGTGTATAGCATTTCATTACTTTAATATTAGCTAGAGGTAAAACAAGCTAAGCATGCCAGCGTAATTTGTGAGACATCCATTTCTTATTAATGAAGTAAACAGAGGCATTTATGAGGAAGCATGAGCAAGGAACTCAGCAAGCACGTGGGCGATTTCCCACCTACATCAGACGAAACATGAAAGAGCAACTCTTAATTACAACCAAATATTAGCTCTGGCTCCTGGGAACTCATCATCTCATCTCAAGGTCTATATTTATGAAAATTTAAGCAATGTCTTAAAACATGTTAATTTGTTCTTTGTTTATTTCTTTCCCTGACAGATTAATTTATTCCAAGGGACTTTGGTTCTCAAGCGCTAATATATTGATCGGGCCCATGTACGACATAGTTAATAGCCTGGGGAGGAGATTTTGGTGGAAAACAAGAGTCTTTCTTGTACTTTTCCTTAGGTAATTAACTTTTATTTGTGGGCCCTGGAATGCTTCCAGCTTTCTCTGGATTTGCATCTCTGACTTTCAGATCAATGGTTGATTTCATGAGAAAGAGGCTGGAAGCACTGAAAAAAAAACTACACTTTAGGCTTGAACGAACCAGTCAGAGCACACAGGCCAAAAGAAAAGTTAGGAGTTTTTTTTTTTCCTGCTGGGTGATATCTTTCCAAGAGCTTTTACGTAAAGGACATTTAGACAGTCATAAGAATCTGAAGTATGAGAAATACTGTTTATCATTTATGGAAACTTCTCTCGGTGAGTTTTGGATCCTTTGGTCTTGTATAATCCCACTGGAAACTCAAAGCAATGCCCACAAACTGCCATCCTTTTAATGTCTATTGCTTGATTCTCAGTTCTTTTATAGCTCACGAATTGTACTGAGAAGTCTGTGGAACTTACATACTATATGTATCTGTATCTTGCAGAAAGAGGAAGTACACAGCAAGTAAGAAATGAAATTAGCCCAGAACCTGTATGTTCCCAAACAATCTAATGCTTTTAACTATCTGTATCATTAGACGAAGTGGACTAGAAAGTCTCCAGAAATGTACCTATTCTCAAAATTCAGGCAACTCATTAAACATTCTTAGATTTTGTCTAGGGTAGTCTTTTTTTTTTTTTTTTAAGATTTTATTTATTAATTTAAGACATAGAGATACAGAGAGAGAGAGCATGAGCAGGGGGAGAGGCAGAGGGACAGGGAGAAGCAGGCTCCCCGCTGAGCCAGGAGCCCGATGTGGGGCTCCATTCCAGGACCCTGGGATCATGACCTGCGCTAAAGGCAGATGCTTAATGACTGAGCCACCCAGGCACCCATAAACCAAATCTTTCTAATCAGCAAGCCAAGAAGAGAGATTTCTATCACTCTTAGAATTCCTGATTTCTGGGGCTCCTGGATGGCTCAGTCGTTAAGCGTCTGCCTTCGGCTCAGGTCATGATCCCAGGGTCCTGGGATCGAGCCCCACATCGGGCTCCCTCCTCCTTGAGGAGTCTGCTTCTTCCTCTCCCACTCCCCCTGCTTGTGTTCCCTCTCTCACTGTGTCTCTCTCTGTCAAATAAATAAATAAAATCTTAAAAAAAAAAAAAAGAAATTGCTCCACCAGCCTGGGTCCGGAAGTGAAGATGCCACCGAGCAGAGCTGGAGTTACAGCGGGGTAGTGCGAGTGAGGAATAAGCCCTTGGGTTACAAGCCACTAAGATGTGTGTGTGTGTGGGGGGGGGGGGTTGTTTCTGCAGCATAATCTAAGCTATTCTGACCAAGAGCTTAAACTAAATATGTATACTTTATTTATTAGTTTGACCCTTATGACATTGCCGTTTGGTAATAAAAACATGATCCAATAGCAGCAATCTCATATGATTCAATTTGTTATAACAGAAAAATTGGAATATAAATTTCTACTCATGAATGCTTTTTCTTCCCAACTATAAGTACTTAGTAAGAGAAGAGCATATTTATTACTTTGATCCTTTTTATTAAAAAGATCATATCAGAGCCAGAAAAAGGGTTGCAAAAAATACACATTCCTAAATCCACAGCAATAGCAATAATTAATCGAGAGATCGTCATCCATGTATCAGTTCCTAGGGATGCACTGGTGAGCAAACAGACCTGATTCTGCCTTCATAGAGATTTCATTCCTTCTAGTGATGGTGCTCAACTCTGAACAGGTAAGTTACTACAAATCGTGATAAGTGCAAACAAAGAAACGTGTAGGTTGTTTTCAGTTGGAATTACATAGGAAAGAGGACTGAAGATAGGGTGGTGGGAGACAGCCCCTCAGAAAAGCGACGGTTAAGTTGAGGCCTCATGAATGACAGAAGCCAGCCATGTGAAAAGAGGCAAAAGTGGGGGTTGGAGAGCATTCCAGGCTGAGGAACAGCGTATGCAAACCCATATTCATGACCCTGAGGGAGATCAGATCTGATGAGTGGGGCTGGACTGTAGTGAGAAAAGGGATCATAATGTGTGATGAAGTTGGAAAAATGGGCTGTGGACAGGTCATGTAGGGCTTTGATGGCCATGGAGGGAATTTGAATTTTAAGTCAATGGGAAGCTACTGAAGGAGAATGGGAAGAAAAAAGACAGAGACAGTTTATTTCTTATTGAAGATCACAATCTTTGACAGGAGTCCCAAACTAGTAGAGGCACAAGAATGGAAACAAGAAGACCACTGAGGAGGCTACGGTGGGTCAGAGGCAATGCTTGTCTGGATCAGGTTGTGCTGAAGAGGCAGAGAGGTAGAAAAAATGAAGATATGTATAGGAAGTCATAACTTGCTGATGGATTGGATGTGTGTCATTAATAATGACTTCCAGACTTCTGGTGTGGGTCACTGGGTGGATGGTACACCATTTACTGAACCAGGGAACACCAAGGGAAGATTAAGGTTTCTGAGGCCATGAGGAAATCAAGAGTTCAGTTTTGGACATGTTAAGTGTGGGTTGCCTGAGAAACCATCTGAGTGGCAATGTCAAGTGGGAAGCATGTGTGGAATCCAGAGAAACAATCTGGGCAGGACATATGCACTGGAGAGTCATCAACTCATCAATGGAATGTCCGGTTTGGGGAATAAATGTAGAGGGGAAGAAAAAAGGGTTCTCAGAGGCCTGAGGAACTCTAACATTCAGTAGGAAACAAAGAGCAGCCATGAGGTTAGGGGACAGCTCAGGGGTGAGTCTTCACAGGCACTGAGAAAAGAGAGTGGTTTACGAAGGGTGAGGTAGTCAGCTTTATCAAATGCTGCTGAGAGATAGAGTAAGGAAAGGACAGAGAAGGTCCTCTGGATCTGGTGGCCTGCAGGTGTTTAGCTACCCTGACAACTGTGTCAGGAGAGTGATGGGCCCAAGGGATTCTGTAGGGGAGGGAATACGGGCAATAGGTATAGTCAAAAATGTTTTAAATTTGGCTAAGAAGAAGATAAGAAAGAAGGGTGAGGGAAGAGAGCCCAGAATTAACAATATTTAATAAAGAGATACTATAAAAAATCCTGGAAGTTGAGTTTACCTGGAAGCTACCAGATTGTTTTCCACTATCAGCAAAAATGTGGGCTTGAGAACTAGCTAACTAGTTATAATCTTGCACATCTGCTTTATGTGGCCTCTTTCTGTAATACCATATTCCTCAAGTGTCATCTCCTCCTCCATTTTCTTTTTCCTATATTTCTGGAAGGAGTGTGTTTGTGTCACTTTAATTAGTACAGCTTTTCTAACCTTGCTTGATCTTATTTTGCCTCTTAAGTTCTGAAAAATATGCCGTCATTGAAGACTGTTCTTCTATTTAAGTGGGTTTTATTTTTTTCCCCTCTAACTCCAAAAATGCTGACCTAGTTGGTTTCTGTATCTCTTGGTACAGTTCGCTTCCCTCTTAGCTTAAGTGTTGTTAAATGAGAGTAAAATTTCATTACAAATTTTAGTCTAAAGTGTTTAATTAATATTTTTAATAAAAAATTCACACACTTTAGGTACAGGAAAAAAAGTGAAATAGCACAAGATTGCAGAATGAAAAATAAGTCCTTTCCAGAACCCTAGATTCAGCTCTAGAGGCAACCACTGCCATTGCTCTATTGTGTGAAACAGTCTATGTAGACACAGTCCTAAGGCTCTATAGCTCTTGTCCCTAAAACAAAACCACAACCCAATAAAATTTCAAGTGGGAGCATACTTCTATACTCTGTGCCTTGCTTTTCTTCTTCCTTTTTTTTTTCTCAAGATTTTATTTATTTATTTGTCAGAGAGAGAGAACACAAGCAGGGGAAGCCACAGGCAGAGAGAGAGGGAGAAGCAAGTTCTCAGCTGCGCAAGGAGCCCAATGCGGGGCTCCAACCCAGGCCCCTGGGATCATGACCTGAGCTGAAGGCAGACACTTAACCGACTGAGCCACCCAGGTGCCCCTGCCTTGCGTTTCTCACATCTTGATGTAACATGGAGCCTACACGACAAGAATATATACAGATATACCTCACTGCTTTCCATGGCTCCATTTTTATGGCTACACTGCCATTTAACAAGGTTTCCACTGATAACCATATGGATTTTTCATAGCATTTTATTTTATTTATTTTTTAAAAATCTTCTTAAAGATTTTATTTTTAAGTAATCTCTGCACACGATGTGGGGCTTGAACTCACGATCCTGAGATCAAGAGTCACATGCTCTATCGACTGAGCCAGCCAGGTACCTGGAGGTTTTTTGTATCATTTTTTAAAACCATGAAATATTCTTAAATGATTACACAAAACTTCTACCCAATATTAATTAAACAATTATTAGCCCAAATCCTGAAGCAAGTTAGATTGGGAATAAATGCGATTTTCATATAGTTTGTGATAAGGAAAGATAGCTGGTGTTTTTGTGACTCTTTTATCTATGAAATTTGGGGATATCAGCAATCATAATTATTAGGAATAATATGCATAAGCCATAGGAATACTAAGAGAAGGAATATGAAATGTTAAGACATTTAGAAAAATAATCCTTTAGAATAAAGAAGTATGGGTTATCTAATGGCTTATGCAGCAAGTGCTTGGTGTTTTATTTTTTTCTTGGATAATATGCTATTAGATTTCTTTCCAAGTGGCAGTTTTCTAAAGATGCTTTTTCTCACACTTTATAGTACATGGACAATTAGTATTTGCAATTTCAAACAATACTACGACTTTTATTTGGGATAGCTTTTTCATGGACCTAATTAATGTATTATGGAGGCAAAGTGCTTGTAGGCCTTCCCCTAGAGTCACCACTAATTAGGAAGGTGTATTTCAGAGGCAGGGGAGTGGAGACTTTAGTTTTGAAATACGTAAAATAAAGTTTGACTGTGTAGGTTTGGAAGTCAGTTTTAAAGATTTTGTCTTTTGTCCCGTGGGCTCTCAGGAGTCGCTGAGGCTTCTGATCAGAAGAGTGACATATAGTACCAGCAGGGGATGGATTGGAGGAGGGACAAAAGGAAGAATAGAAAAGGACACTAGCAGTCCAAGCTAAGGCGATGAAAACCTTGGCTGGAGTGAGAACGGCAGAAACAAAAAGTGAAAAGGACCTAAGAGTGACTCTTAGCCCTCTTTCTCTGCCCCAGCACCGTTGCGAAGACAAATCCCATTAATTAACAGTTACTCACTCTGTATTGTTTTATAAATGCAGCAGAAAACCCAATTAAAAGGCTAAGCCATTAAAGTGGGTCACAACACATCATGAAATTAGATATAAACAAGGAAGTGATTGTCTTCAGAACTTTCTATTGTGTACGCGGAGTAGGATGCTTTTAGCTTTTACCTCCTTTCATCAGTGCCTTCCCTGAGCTATCACTGTCATAAAGTAGCAAGGCAAGACCTCCAAGAAGGGAAAATAGTCAACAAGGGTGGCTGATTTATGAAGTTAATCATCTGTGCCTTAAATAAATTCTGATAGCTTAAAGGTAAACATTTCAAGGATATTTATGGTAAATCTAAATATTAAAAACGGGGTTAAAATGATAAAAAGAAGATATGGGTGAATATATAATCATGGGGGTGGAAAAGATCTCTCTAAGCATAAGTAAGACCAAAAGCAGATAATCTAAAATAAACTATTAGTTGACTACATTAAAATGAGAAAAAAAACCAAGAGACTTTTTAACAGCAAAACAAACAAAAACAGCCAAAACCCAAAAACAAAAAGTAAACCCAAACAAAACTGAAAGGCAAACAATAAAGTGGAAAAATATTTGTAACATGTATATTTAGCAACAGATAACTTTGCCTAATAGATGAAGAGCTATTATAAATCTTTGTGAGCAATTGATTTCCTACCCTGAGCTCCCTTTGGAGAATAAAGCAGACTGGATATACCTTCTGAAATACCTCTTCTTTGATGTAAAGGCAGCCGGCCATAACTGCCCAGAGCGTGGACAAATGGGTACTCCCAGCACTAACAGAATTATGCCTTACCTTGATATAATCCTTTCTGTTGGGTAGTAAGGGGATAGAGGGTGACTAAGGAATGTGCCACAGAGGTGGGGGAGAAGGTCTTGTAGGGTGAAATAAAGACAGGATGGGTGGAAACACTGAAGAAAATGAGTAGAATACTAACTCTGTTTTTCAAGTGACACAACACACTGAGAAGGACATAAAAGCATCTAAAACATAGGACCCAGACTGCAATAGGCACTTCAGAAAATGTATATGTATTGAATTTAAGCAAAGGCATGACATGACTAGAAGCAAAGAGGCAGAGACGAATAGATCCTGCCTTTAATAACAATGAAAACCATAGTTATATTATCATAGCTTACAAGGTACTGGATTTTTATTTTTTTATTTTTTTTATTTATTGTTTTATTTGACAGAGAGAGACACAGCAAGAGAGCGAACAAAAGCAGGGGAAGTGGGAGTGGGAGAAGCAGGCTTCCCGCTGAGCAGGGAGCCCCATGTGGGCCTCCATCCCAGGATCCTGGGATCATGACCTGAGCTGAAGGCAGACACTTAATGACTGAGCCACCCAGGTGCCCTGAGGTACCAGATTTTTAACTTAGATCTGACATGGATTACTTCATTTAAATCCCACAATAACTCTGTACGATTAATACTATTATTCCCATTTTATAGATCTAGAACCTGAAATGCTGTGCTCAAATTCACATGATGAGAAAACGGCCAGGTGATTCACATTTGACTCCAGAGCCCATGTTTTTACCACTACGTTTTACATTTCCTCACTGGCCGTCCCTCACCAGTAGGTAGACCATTTGGTCTCAATGGACCGATGTCCTCTGCCTGCAGTTACGAATATGATTCTTAGAAGGGCTGCAGTTCTGAATTTCCATACAGGATAGCTGGATTCCCCAGGTGCCTCGAAGCTTCAGGTTAAGTGAGTAGTCTGAGAGACTGAAAAAGGAAGAGTTGCCATAAAATAAATGGTCTTTTGGGCATTCTTTCTAGTGACCAAACTATACTTTGTTTGTTCAGATGGAGGCGGGCCCTGGTGCCAAGCACTGTACGCTGCAGAATTTGTGAGGCCCTCTGATGTCACATGCATCCCAGGAACACCCAGCTAAAGCAGAGAGCAGCTTCGTGTTTATGCCTCTAAACAGAACCATTTGAGTGCACGGACCAAAAGACCTGATCTGGGAGCCCTGTGTTTTCTCCAATAGAGTGATTCATTACCAATGTCTTCATTTTGGACACTGCAGTTGAATTTGAAGTCACATGCTTTAAATTAAAAGCACACTAAGCAAATCACAAGTTTCTCAAGATGGTGCTTAAAGTCTGCTTTGGCATCTGCTGGTTGCCAAAAGACCCATATGATCCTGTCATTAAACAACAAATATTTTCTACAAAATCAATCATTTTTGCTGTCCCCAAATGCTACGATAATGATGTTTAGATGCTATGTTGAGAAGTAAGTTGCACAACTAGACCTTTTCCAAATTGTTTGTTCTCTACTCCAATATTGTCCTGATCTTTCTCTAGGCATCTGATTACAACTGATTATATCAGAAGCAAAGCTTTTTAGCTGCACGAACAATAAACAGCAGAACCACAAAGCCAGGAATGTTGGCAGCAGAACCACCATGAACAGGTACTATTGTATCTACTTGACCAGAAGATTCATTCACCATAAGGTTGGTACCAGAGTAAGTCAGGGGTCTTGGATATATAGTCATCAGAAACCAATTGAGACCATCTTAAGTGAAAAGGGAATTACTGGAAGGAAGTCAGGGATTCACAAAGTTGATGGGGAGACGGAGAAAGAGCCCAGGCTGGACAAGAGGCAGGATCAAGGGACACTCTGGAGAGCCAGAGAACGGAAAGAGGCCTGGCTACTGCCGTGCTGCTGATTCGGCCCTGCCATGTCCTTGCCTGGTTGACTCAAGAGTCTGGGGAGCACCAGGCTGGCAGGGCCTCTTTTAAGGGCTGCTCTCTGGCCACTCTGTAGTGGAAGAGAGAATGGTGTTCCCTACTTCCCATCTAGACAGTGGGGAGATTCCCCAGGGAAGAGAAGGATGCTGAGGGCAAGGCAAGGTCAAGAGCAGACAACCAAAAATTTTGGTTCCACAGTCCTAAGACGGCGACCAGTTTTCATTTTCCAGTCATGTTTTCCTATCTAAACAGAAAAAGGTGTGGCCAGAAAACCAGTTGCATATGGCTCTCTCCGAGGCAAAGGTAGATCACAGTACCTAACGAGCCCCGGAGCCCAGAGCCAGCAAGGGCAAGAGATTTATCTCTGATGAAATGTAAATTTCTTTCCTAGGCTTGCGGCTGGTGAACGAGTGTTAAGAACAACAGCTTCTGGGCCGACTGCAGCTAGGAGATTGCCTTTTACAAATGCATTGTTTCTTATCCCCTTCAAGGGCCTGCTCTACCCTGGACAGCAGATGGTGTAGTCCTGGTGGGTGGGGTGGGGCAGAGGAGAGAACAAAAGAACAGAGGAAGAGATACTTATTTAAAATGAGTCATTGTTCCTCCTATGAATCTTCTGGGTGGGAGAAAACATAAAGTCAGAATTCAGGAATTTCGTAGCCAAATCAAGTCCAATTAGGAATGGGTGGTAATGCTTAGGTATGTGGAACAGCTAGAAACAGTGTTCTGCAGGATTTACGTTGTGTTCTGAGGCCCAGCTGAATTTAGGTAAAAGTGAGCTCAGATGAAGAGAAGGCAGAGGGAGCCCCAGGGGCTGGTAACGGCCCACAGAGGGACCACCTAGGAGGAGAGACGTGAGGGGCTCAAGGGCCAGCCCTCTCCCAGGCCTGGTACCAGAAATGACAGCCTTCTTGGTGGGGGTGGCTGAGCTGGGGGTGATTAGAATAGGGATGCTGCTCGGCATGGTTGTGACCGGGCTTCTTATTTTCAGTATTACAACAAACCCAGCCAAAATCATAGATGGGCTAATTGGAACTCCAAATTTCTTTCCTTTGGCCTGAAATGCACTCACTCAATGTAGTAGCATTGACTGTATCATGCTGGTGAGTTAAGCCCTAATGGCAACTATTCCTATAATGAATAAAGTGAGAAAATTAATTTTAGCAAATAAATTACACCATTAGGAGAAGATATAATTTCAAAATATAGCACAAGAGAATAACAGGTGTTATAGATGGCAAAAATGTTGCCTGGATGCAGGCAATTTTACTGCAAAAGATCCCCACTAAATTGATAGACATTGGGGAGGGTATGTGCTATGGTGAGCACTGTGAATTGTGCAAGACTGTGGAATCACAGACCCGTACCTCTGAAACAAATCATATATGTTAAAAAAAAAAAAAAAAGAAGATAGCAGGAAGGGAAAACTGAAGCGGGGGAAATCGGAGGGGGAGACGAACCATGAGAGACGATGGACTCTGAGAAACAAACTGAGGATTCTAGAGGGGAGGGGGGTGGGAGGATGGGTCAGCCCGGTGATGGGTATTAAAGAGGGCACGTTCTGCATGGAGCACTGGGTGTTATACGCGAACAATGAATCATGGAACACTGCATCAAAAACTAATGATGTAATGTATGGTGATTAACGTAACATAAAAAAAAATCCCCACTAAAATGCAACCATATTTGGGAGCATGGATTCATTAGCAATAGTGGTCACAGGAGCCTCAATCATTCATTAGACGAACTGAGAAAGGGGCAGGGGTTGGTTAGGGTAAAAGTGAGAAGGAAGACCTATGAAGGGCCAGGAGGCATGTTCTCTGGACCTGGGAGACCCAGGAATGCCCTTAGAGAATAACAGTAGACAAGAAGGGGGCAACAAAATGAGAGGGTTGCAGAGATAGAGGGTGAAGAATGGTTCCAGAATTTAGTCTTGCCTGTGTAAAGCTGTGCTGGACAGCTTATCTTCCTAGCAGCCATGCTATTCCCACCGACCATCTGGCCATCTTTAGGTAAGACAGTAGTGGTTCATTTTTTGAACACCTACATGCTAGGGGCTGGACTGCATGATTGGCATATATTCTCTTTTCTCCTCAGCACAACCCTGCAAGATGGGGGCTCTTGCCATTTTACAGATGAAACTTCGCTTCTGGGAGGGTGACTCGCAGCTAGTGAATGCTGAAGCAGCTGGGATCGTGGGCGCCAGAGCCCTTGGAACCCCTCCCTGCACAGGTATCTAGAGCCCGGGGCACAACTCTGTCCTCAGGCCTTCTCCACACCACCCTCTTAGCTGAGTAAAATAGCCGATGGGGATTTAACAATCACCTTCTGTGCCCATTACTGGGCTACTTTTAGTAAAGTAGACAGAAAAGTGACAGTGTGTCAATCCCGCTCCGCAGTGAAGGTGCGGGTACGCTGGGAGAGTGCGCATGGAGCAGCCATGCACCGCAGAGAAAAGCGAGTAAGAAAGGCTGCAAGGGCTGAAACACAGGTGGGACTGGGGTTGGGGCAGGCGGGCCAGGTCTTAGCTGATGGGACAACAGGGGGCTGCTTGGGACCTGCCATCCTCAGGGTAACGATTTCACAGCACAAAGTTAGCCATTGTGTTTATTCCCCAAATACACAGGGTAAAATTCCCATTTGCTATTAGAAAATGTATTAGCTGCCTGTTGGCTCAAGTGACAAAAACCATCTTAAATTTGTTTGTGTAACACAGGGAACAATTGATGGAATAGTCTGGGAGAAGAGCTGGCTTCCAGGATTCCAGGGGTTTAAATCACGTAACTGGGGTTTTCTCTGTTCTTCTGTCCCTTGCACGCCTACAGCTTTCCCTCCATCTCTTAGCTCTGCTCCTTCCTATGCATCGACAATGCTCTCTTTCCCTTCATACAGCCTTTCTCTGCTTGGCAGTGTGGTGGGGGGGGGGAGGGGGAAGAGGATGTGCTCTGGGGGCTGGGAGGTAGGCATATATAAAATCTCAGGCCTAACTTGAAGCATATGTCCTACCCTGGACCAATCACAGTGGCCAGGGGATAAGCAATTCTGATAGACCAGTCCTGGGGCAGATACCCAGTGTTTTGACCAGGAGTTAGCATAATTCGCCCGAGAGCCTCATCAGAACCATGTGAAGTGTGTGTGTGTTAGGGGACAATTTCCCAAAAGAGGTAATGACATCAGAGGAAGTGAAGGAGAAGGAATGTTGGGCTGACAACACTAACAGTTGTTGGTTACAGTGTTATTACGAATATCACAATGTACAAAATCAGTGAGCTCCATGAAATAATATGGATTTTCCATGAAAAATTGTCAGCCATCTCATGACATAGGAAAATCTTACAGATGCTCCTGACTAATGACTACCAGGGTACGCATCAGAGAGAGTTGGAAACAAAATAGTGGAAATCCAAGGCTGCATCATGTTCAAGTGCATGGAGCTCATTTATTTTAAGATGCTCATTTCTCTTTTAATTATTTATGATACCTCGCAGCATACTGTAAGTGGATCCCAGCATATTTTGTGAGAATAATGACATCATAGGACTAACAGACCTCACTCAGATCTCTTGTTCTCCACCTCTTGCTAAGAAGTGGGAGAGAGGCAGTGAAAGTTGATACTCAGATCTGTTTATCTGCTTGGATATGTATCTTTTCTACACTGATGTATGTGTGCAAGGAATTGTGGGCTCTGGAGTCAGTGGGTAAACTCTGTCAATGTGGGTCACTGAACCTCAGTTTTCTTATTTATAAAATGGAGTTGGTAAGGCTCTCCTTAAAACTGGGGAGGAATTCATTCATTAACGTATTCAAACAGTGATATTTATTGAGCATCTACTACGGCTGTGTGAGGGGCACCAAGGTTAAATCACTAAATAGGACAAAGAGCATCCCTGCCTTCAGGGAGGGAGACATGAAAGGAAATGATATTCAAAAAGCACCTGGCATGGGATCCTGGTACATAGTAAGTGCTCAGTAAATGTGAGTTGCCCTCCCTTCCCTTTCCCTGCCAACTCATTCACTCATCTCATCTTAACCTAAAAATGGTATCAAGTCTCTTAATTTCTCAGAGTCTCAGTTTTCTTATGGGTTTATTAAAGGGGTGGAGAGACCTTCTGATGTTTCTTCTTGCTCTAAAATTTCTGCAAATCTTTGGTTCCCTTTCCTCTTTACCTACGGCACAGAGAATGGGAATCTCATTGGGGACTACCACCTAAATCCTGTCTTTGAAAAGCAGCTTCAAAGTCCTAAAAAGTCCTTAAAAAGTCCTCAAAAAGTACCTCCATCAACAGAAAGGCACATGTGAGAGTGATTTACAATACACATAGGAGGCAGTGTGGTTATGATAGGGCTCTGGTTCAGATAGGTTTGGCTGAAATCTCAGCACTTAGCTATGGGATTTTGGACAGATGATTTAACCTCTTCATGCCTCAGTTTCCACATGTATAAATGGGAATTAAAAAAGTCTATTTCAACAGGGTTACGGTGAGGATTGAATAAGACAATATATATGTGTGTGTTGGGAGGGGGTTGGTGCCTGGTGTGGAATAAGCATTAGAAAATGGAATATACTACCCTGAGTTGAGAAGTGAGTGCATATTAATTGTAAAATGGTAGGTGTAAGAGACTTCTGCTGGGAAGTAAAGCTCTAAATTTATGCTATCAAGCTTAGTTTATTTTTAATGAGTTTAATACATAATATTTGTGTATTCTGCATATACATTATTTTTTTAGCCAAAAGCTAGAGGAAGAGACATTAGGAAAGTTAACCAGAAAGTATGGTGCTCACCTGTAAATCAAGAGAGTTGTACTAGAAGACCTCTAAGATCCTTTTTAATTCTAAAGTTCTATGATTCCAGGCTTTGTTGAAAATCTGTAGGAAAATTTGCCAAAAAAGAAAAAAAAGTCTTTTGTCCTGCTCTGCATCCCTCTCCCTTCCCAAACTGGACCTGCCGACTGAGGACTGTTAGCCATCTTTTGTATCACTGACTTCTGTTGTCCTTAACCTCACGTTTTCATAGAAAATCTCTTTAGTCCGCTGAAATGTGAAAAGGTGTGGTTTACAACCCAACACCTCTTTTTTTATTTTTTATCTCAGAGAATGGGGTTTGAACTCATTTAGCATCATCATGGGAAATAATAGAGGCCCTATGTACCTTTAACACAGAGACCCAAGAGTTTTAGGTCTTCTGGGAACGAGATTAGCATTTGTGAAGGTCTAAAATTGCAGGCACATATTGACACTATTCAAGCTCTTAAGTCCACAGGAATCTGCTGGTGCTCCAAGGAGAGCAATCAAAACCCTAAATTAAATAGTTGTATCAATAGATTTCACTCAGGAAAGAAAAAATTATCATGCCTGAGGTTATTAGGAAAAAATAAAAGTTCTAAGTAGGGAGGGAGAAATTAAAAGGATCCAAAGGCCCAGTTTGATGATGTTCACACTTTAAAATGTTGAGAGCAAAGGTGGTAATAGGACCTTTTTCTTCCACCAGCCCACTGTAGCAGGAATCTGTGGCCTCTGAATATTCAGACATATTCTCTCTCAAGTTAATCAACAAAGACACCCTGGCAAAGTCAAAAGTCTGAGGGACTGTGAGTGTGAAGAGAGCGGTTCCGCCACGTGTTTTTCCCAGCAGCATCCTGGTGCTAAAGGAAAGAAGCCATTTTGAATACTACAGCCCACATTCCAGAAAATTCTAAATTTGGTATCAAAAGTGTAATACCGGGGCGCCTGGGTGGCTCAGATGGTTAAGCGTCTGCCTTCGGCTCAGGTCATGATCCCAGGGTCCTGGGATCGAGCCCCGCATCGGGCTCCTTGCTCTGCGGGAAGCCTGCCTCTCCCTCTCCCTCTCCCACTCTCCCTGCTTGTGTTCCCTCTCTTGCTGTGTCTCTCTCTGTCAAATAAATAAAATAAAATTAAAAAAAAGTGTAATATCCCCTCTACCCTCCCTGCCTGGGTTTAAAAGAGAGCAGCAGGCTTTTTTTTTTTTTTTTTTTTAATCCCCTCCTTTTTACTTCCTCCCTTTAAGCTAGATTTTCTTAGCTCCATGTCCTGTTCTTCATGGAGGAAAATGTACAGATAAAGAAAAAAAGATCTTTTAGATAATTGGATTTTGCTGATTCAGAGAGTTCAGAGGCAAAAAAAAAAAAAAAAAAAATTACATAGAGTGCATTACTTCTGGTAATAGAAATGGAAATGTTTGGAACAAAGTTTAAAGAAAGTAGCCTTAGTTGGTGTGAGGAGAGAAGAGTGCTTGGTTGGTTGCGGTCTGCTTTGTGCCTGGATCCCTCAATACAGGTAGCTTAAAAATGAAATATGTTAATGTGGGGGTGTGGGCATAATGAGAAATTTCATTTGATGTAAAACAAAATACAGAAGAGTATTTCCAGTTGTTTCCAAACAGCTTGGGTATCAGCTCTTATACTCAAAAGAGAAAAATTAAGATAGAACTTTTGAGAAAAAAACCTTAATTTTTGAATCTTGGTCCTTTTATTCATAGGAAACATTCATTCTCCTATGCCTTTCCGTTGTTTTCAAAGAAAGTAACTCTAAAAAGATTTTTGTTCTGGATAGTAATCTCCTATTTCATATATATATATATATATATATATATATACACACACAAAGCATATAAATATGTGTAAAGGGAATAATGTATTATATATATACAGAGATATGTGTATATACATCTTTTGCCTCTGAGTTCACCATAATTTGGGCAGTGGTTATGATAGGAATATTAACTACAGAAAGTGACAAGTTTGAGTCTATTTTGACCAGGCTAATAAAGACATAAATCTTTTATGGTTCTGTGTTTGGGAGTAGTTGTTTCTTTCCGTTACCTGTGTAAGTGTGAATTCAACAAAACCACTTTAAAG
Source organism: Mirounga angustirostris (assembly GCF_029215605.1). Taxonomy (NCBI): domain Eukaryota; kingdom Metazoa; phylum Chordata; class Mammalia; order Carnivora; family Phocidae; genus Mirounga; species Mirounga angustirostris. Next base: position 134,729,633 of record NW_026991711.1, on the reverse strand, counting down.
ACCCATGTCATGCATTGTTGTTTTGCAAAGGTAGTTGTGAAATGCTATTTAAATGCTTTCTGTTACAGTTGGTTGACATTACCTTTCTACATCACAAAGTGTCCCTACCGCTAACATGCTGACATTCAGCTTATTTGGCACTGGGCAGACTTGGCAAGATAGAAAACCAATATACTGATTCATCTTTAAAAATCCAAATTGAGTTCCAAAGCTTTTACTTAAGTGTTGCTTACACAAACTGTTAAGTATTTGGATAATCAAGTGTCAAAGTAGCAGTTCCTGGAAGAATTATGTTCTATGAAGCTGAAGTATCTCATTTTTTTTCAATATTTTATTTTTTATTTATTTTTAGTTTTGTAAGATTTTATTTTTAAGTAATCTCTACACCCAGTGTGGGGCTCAAACTTACAACCATGAGATCAAGAGTCACATGCTCTACCCACTGAGCCAGCCCAGTGCCCCCTGAAGTATCTGATTTTGACATCAAAATTAATTTCAAAAATTTTAGATTTAATTTAAATCAAATTTAGATTTGATTCAGGGTCATCAGTAATTAAATTTTATGAGAACACAGCAGTATCTCTGGTGCCTGACAAAGTCTTCAGGGCCACTGAAACCAAAATTTCCACCATGTGACCTTCATTTGGGGGCAGCTCTGCTTTTAAATTAAGAACTTTTCATCTCATAGAAAATGGAAAATAATGAGCAATTTCTTTGGGTCACATATCTCTATTGCCAGAAGAATAAAAGACATCAAAATTTTCAGTAACATACATAACAGGCACCATTTTTGCTTTTATGTAAAGTATCAATTCCACATGTAATTGCTGAATATTTTCTAAATTAAGAGCCCATGTGGTGAGCGGGTGCACACAAAGAGATAATCAGAAAAATCTCGGCATTAAAATATAGTCTCCAAGTAAAAACACATAAATCACTTTGGTGAGGCCCAGCCTGCTGTGAAAAGTACTGCTCTCAGCCTGGTATTTCTGTTGGGTCTAGTGCAGAGGAACTGGACATCGATTGGGCCCATGAACCTTAGGTCACAAGGTAAAGGGGACAAAACAAATGGCTGCATACCACAAAGTCAAAGGCCAAAGACATGCAGAGATCTACAAGTGGGTTATAACCGAGTCTGTATTAGAAGAAGACTCGCTTTTATTTTCTAGTTTTCATTCCACTGCTTAGTAAATTCACGTCAACAATGGTACCACTTTCCTAAGTGAAGATAACAAGACCACTCCCTGAACACTGTGTGATTTCTTGACATGACTGCCAACTCCAAGAGCTGGGACTCTCCTTATTACCTTACTCAGTTGCTTGTTCAGAGCCAGCTACTGATGAGGCCACAGCTATAGGTTTCGAATCCCTTGGGTCTGTTCCACTGCCCACAAATGGTACTCCTAATGCTGGCTGGTCATCTCACAGACATCACAAGGGGGAGAGCCTGCCTGTGCCTAATGTGACCCAGTGCTCGCTCCTGGAAAACCACGGAAGGGTATGCAAAAGTGAGGGTGGTTCTGTCAGAGTCAAGATGAAAATGCTGGTGGGTGGTGAAGATGAGCAGCCTGTTCATACAGGCTGCTCCTTCCTGTCCTGACCTTTCTAGAGGTGAGCTAGGTTAAAGAGCAGATACTTTTTTTGCTCCTCTGTAAAAGAAAGACATGCTCAACTGATTCCTGAAACCCTTCTTGGCTGTTCACCTGGGATGTATTATTCAGGCTTGCAGAAACATTTGCAACCTGAGGACATGCTGGAATTTATGTGTAAGACTTATTTATCAGGCTTCCTCTCTGTGCATGTCCTTAGAGCTATGGTTTTCAGCCTTGGCTGCACAAGAGAGTCATGTGGGGAACTCTGAAATAGTCCCAATGGCCAGCTATAGCCAGAACAATTATATCAGAATCTCAGGAGGTGGGTCTCAGGCAGGCGGACATTTTTTAAAGCTTCCCTGGCAATTACAATATGCAGTCAAGGTTGAGAAGTACTGTATTAGAGGAGGAACAGTCAGGAGCATGGATCTCAGGCTCAGGAGCTAAGAAGGGTGGAAAAGTTCTCAGTTATGCTGACCTGTTGAAAGCATCCCAGATTTCCAGGGTAACTACCTAATGTCTACTGAAAACTGATTTCAGTTTTCCTCCTAAGGGTCAGAATCAAAGGCAGACAGCCTAAAAATAACTCATCAGCAGCCTGTTTGGCTGATGGCAATGCTGGAAATTCTAAGTTGCCTTTTAACTTCAGCTTATTGCCTTTTCCCTTTGAAATCCTGTAACTATTAAGAATCAAGTTACAGATCAATAAAAGGTCTTGTTAACCACGTTAACAAGTGTGAAAGGTCAAGACCAACACCCAATCCCTGAGTTTTCCCTGGTACTTATGTACCCCTTTACCTAAAATTCAAGAAATTTAAAGGGAAAAGGACAGCAAAGATAGCCGAAGAGAACTGTATTTGCTTAAAGTAATGACAAGTGATACATTTCCCACACTAATTTATATCTGCCCTTCATCTCTACAGGCTCAATTAATAAAAGTTATGCATAAATCTTAGAAGAGATCATTAAATCAACCAGTTCATAGTGCTGACTAATTGGTAAATAAATACTTCATGAAAATCGTTGATGGGTGTATAGAGTCTGAGAAAAAATAAACCAGAAAAAAAAGCTTTATCTGTAGTTCTGGTAGAGGTGTCCACACCTCCTCCACTTCAATTTTGTATTTTTCAAGTTTGTTAGAGGGAGAAATACCACAAAAACGAAGCCCCGTGGGGAGACCACATCCTAGATGAGAAGTTTAAAATCAAATAAAAAATCCAGATTCATTTCATTTGCCAGTTGCGTGGTAGCAGGTACTGAAGACACCCTGTCTGGGTGTTGCACCATTTTGCACTGGTCCAGTTGTGTGCCCTTGTGTGACTATGACTGCAGGTGGAGGACAAGAAAGGAAGACAGGACCAGGAGAGGATGAAAATGGCTTTTTGCTAGACTACCCTGAAAACAAAACAGGTGCCTTGGAAAGCAGCTTGCTTTTTGAAGTTTAAGTTTTTTCAAAGGCTATTGCTCTCTATAAACAATAACATCTTCAGATAGAAATTTTTCCCTCGTCACCGTGAGACCCGAGTGTGAGATTAGGCCAACTGTGTGACTTCAGGGTCTTATAAGATGTTTTCTTATTTAAGATATTATGTGGAAAAACATTTAAACCAGGTGCAGGCATAGAGTAAAATCCTCATGAAACAGCGGTTATGGCTGTTGTTATTTTCTATGTGTAGATAAGCCTAGTACCCATCTTGATTTTTCTACAGAGAAATGCAACTCTTCAAAAATGGATTCCTCGGTCAAAGACCCGGATTCAGATGTGAATAGAGCCCGGTGATTCTATATAAAATGAAAATTCAGAAAAGTGATGCTCCAGCCTTGACCTATCATTGCCGTTTCTCACGGAGACCCTGAGTGTGGCCAGTGGAATGGTGAAGGCAAACTTAGAAGTGATGTGACGTTCCCAGGACCCCATGGGAGAAGAGTCTGCAAGAAAGGAGCAGACGGCTAACTGAGGGTCCCTGCCGCATGACCACAGGTGAGGGGAGACCTCTCTTCTCAGGACTCAGTGGGGACCAGAGGTGGAATGAGACCACCCCCACTCTCAAGACTCTGTCAATCTGGTAGGGGAGACAAGTGTAGGTTTGTTACCTACACAGATATGCTCAAACACTGGAACGGGAGTCCATCCGAGTTCTGTCCGGGCTCTGCAGTGTGGCAGCAGTCCAGGCGGAGGGCCCTGGGCAAGGCTGGGCTCCCAATCCTCTGACCAGGGCTAGTTCCGCAGCTGTGGAGAGGGGTTGTGTGCCCTCACCAAGCGGTGACTTTTACACTCTCCAGAGCAAGCTGCTGCTGAAAAGGGTGGGTCTGTCGACCTCCAGAGAGCAAGCTCAGGAAGGGATTCCATGGGAGAGTGAAAGAGAAAGTCCTACTGTTTCTCTCCCCTGGGCCCCAAGAGAGAACAATGACAACTGTTTTTCTTGACAGAAGGTTTAAATATTGAATGCCCATGGCAGGGTACTTACTGCACTTTTCTGGGAGACCTAGAGGTCACAACTCCTGCTGGAGTTTTATTTTTTAAAGAAAAAGAGGAGAAGAAGGAAACGGGCAAAATGAGAGAGGGGGAATTGTGAGGAAAGGTGAGAGACAAAGGGAAACTGGAGAGTGCTCGCTGGGTGCCCGTAGTGGAAGCCACCCCGGCTGGGCTACCATCCCATCATGGTTCCGAGCAGGCTGAACCAGGGATGTGTGGCTGAGCGCAGTGACCACAGCGTGGGCAACGGACTGCAGAGAAGCGCAGTGAGGTCCTCTTCCCTCAAAAACAATGTTCTCCCCAGGTTGACTCCATCCCACACCCATTTGCCTCAAAGCCTATGCTGTTGTGTTTTCTTTTTCTAAGAAAGGGAGCAGCAGTTAATACACATCCTCATCCTCACCCTCACCCTCAAAACTTTTCCCAAACTGCTTCTCTGAGTGACATCAAACCCCAGAAGCTCCCTTCCTGTCCCTTTGCTTACTGGGAATCCTCCAGACTTACTGGTAGCATGTCTCCAGACATTACAACCTTGAATCTTATTACAGTCCTAGAACTTCACAAAGTTATGTTGTGTGAAACAGCCTTTGCCCATGCAAAGATTTTTTTTCTTCCTGAAAAGTGGATAAAAGGTAACTTATAAATCAACAATCTGCTTTACAATGATTGCCTGCCTAACCTGGGGTATCTCTTGGATCAGAGTAATATGATCCTCAACTTTTTGGGTTGTTTTTACTTGTTATAATGACACACATTTTTCAGCTCCTTTCCACTGCATATATGTATTTTTATAGCTTTGTTAAAATTGCCACAAAAGATTCTTGCCTGAAAAGACAGTTCATTAACATATACCACCACCATCAAAAGTACAATGTTATTATTACATAAAGTAAATATTAGCTTTTGTAATCAATCAGATAGAGGTTAAGTTGCTTCACTAAAATTGTGATGGTTGAGCAAGATCCAAATCCACAAAGAAGACTGCAGCCAATCACAGAGCCAAATGACAGTTTGGCACAGCTTTGCGCACCCTCCCCCCCAATCAGCACCAGCACCCCTTCCACAACCACCTTAGTAAACACACGATCTTGGTAGATGCAGTGGGCCTACAATTTAACACAGCTTTAAGGTTAGTTTTTAGTAGCTCTCTAACCACCCTGCAGTCCCTACCATCTGCCCATGTGGGGATTCTGGAGCCGCAATAGCTATAGCTATTTGAGAAGCAGTGCTGGGAATTTTCCATTTACCAAGGAGATGCATAGAGAGAAGGAAATCTAACTGACCTTCGTATTTAATCCTTTAACAAACATTAATTAATATGTACCAGCAAGCAAGGAGCCCTGTTAAGGGGTCACAGAAAATGCCTGTAGTATAAGATCCCAAGTCCTTAGCCTGATTTCAAGACCTGCCCCTTGCCTGTCCCTCAAGCTAATGGTACATTGTGTGCCAGGTGGACTGGACTTTTTCCAGTCCTTCTAGTTCCTTGTATATTCTCTTCCTCTTTTTTTTTTTTTCTTTCTGTGCTTTTGCATCATTCCCTCTGCCTGAAACATACTTCCTGCTATATTGTATGAGACTAACTTCTACTCCTTCTTTAAGTCTAAGCTTAGTTTTAGCCTTCCTAGGTTAGTCTTCTCTGATTCCATGGACTAGGCTATGTTCCTTTGCTATATGCTCCCATTGCCTCCTGGACTTCTCCTTTCACGTTTATAATTTTTAAATACTTCTCTTCCTTTCTGTAAATTTCATGAGGGCAGAGACTACCTCTGGCTTGTTTATAGCTATGTCCCATTAGCCTAATACTTCATGCCTAGCACATAATAGTTGCTTCCTGTTTACTGAATTATTTAATTAAATAGAATGATCCCTGCCCACAAGTGCTCTTATGATAGGAAAGGGGGAAAATATTAGATAAGTGCCAGAGTGTATGTGTGTGTCCATCTTTAAGTACCAAAAATTAAATCCTAACAGCAACAACTAAGAAAAACCCTCCAAACAAAGACTTGCCAATTTCTGGTTCTCCTAATACTGAACCATAGCCTATGGGTCAGTGCTACTGTTGCAGATATTTGGCTACTATTTATGAGAATGCCTAACAAGAACTCAATCTCTGAGTACTAAATCTTGTTCTCCTATATAACTCAAGCTTACATATTTTTTTTTCCCTCCAAGGACAAAGGATACAAGTTTGACTTTGCTTTTCTTGCATAGGCAAGTTGTCTGGAGTATAATGACTAATAATGAGATGAGTGCATGCGCTCTGGCAGCCCAGAAGCACCACAGTGAGAGAGCACTCAGAAGCTCGGTCAAGCAGGGCTCTGCTTAAAAACCTCTGCAAAACATTTACTTAAGTCATTGATTCCACAGAACTATGCTAAGCTCTGAGAAAGGACTACAAAACTATAGCTAATGCTATAAAGCATTAGCAAGTAAAATTTAGTAGTCTATATAAAATACACTATGATCAAGTAGAATTCCAAGATTTCATGGATTTCAATATTTAAAAAGTCTATAAATGTACAATACCAATATGCCACACTAATTAGAAAGTTAAAGTAGACTAAACGAGGGGTGCCTGGATGGCTCAGTCAGTCAAGTGTCTGCCTTCGGCTTAAGTCATGATCCCGGGTCCTGGGATTGAGCCCTGTGTCGGGCTCCCTGCTCAGCGGGGAGTCTGCTTTTCCCTCTCCCTCTGCTCCTTCCCCTGCTGTGCTCTCTCTCTCAAATAAATAAATAAAATCTTAAAAAAAAAAGACTAAATTATAGGCTCTAAAGTAGAAGTTTGGTTCTGTGATTCATCTAAATAGATGCAGAAATAACTTTCAATGAAATATAACACTCAAGTATTATCAAACTAGGAATAGAAAATAATGTACTTAACCTCATAAAGTTATTAAAAATTTACAGCAAAAATCACACCTAGTGGTGAAACTTTAGAGGCATTCTAGAGTCAGGAACTAGGCAGTCATGCTCATTAGCTCTGCTTATATTCAATGTTGTACTGAAGCTTCT